>NC_072425.2:135924642-136234107 GCF_028878055.3 Symphalangus syndactylus
AAATAAAAAAAAATAAAAAAGCATGAGAGTGTGTGTGTGTGTGTGTGTGTGGTGTGTGTGTATGAGAGAGAGAGTGATAGCACTTTGGACCTATGGAGGATTTCTATTTGGAAAGAAAAAGGCTTTTACATACACAATATTATTTAATAGTAAAATTGGCCATGCAGGTATTTTACAATTGTACATATTAGGAAACTTATGCTCAGAGAAGTTACATTTGTAATTTTCAAACTGGGGATTGTGACTTATGTGTGGACCCATGAAAGCAGTTTGATTCATTGACCTCTATTAAAAATAGAAAGAGGGCTGGGCATGGTGGCTCACATCTATAATCTCAACACTTTGTGAGGCCAAGGTGGGAGGACGGCTTAAGCCCTGGAGTTCGAGACCAACCTGAGCAACATAACAAGACCCCATCTCTACAGTAAACTTAAAAGTTAGTTTGGTGTAGTGATGCACAAGTGTAGTCCCAGCTACTCAGGAGGCTGAGGTGGGAGGATCACTTAAGCCTGGGAGGTGGAGGCTGCAGTGAGCCACGATTGTGCCACTGCACTGTAGCCTGGGTGACATAGTGAGACCCCCATCTCTACAAAAAAGAGAAGAAAGAGTGAGAGAAAGAAAGAGGGAAGGAAAGGAAGGAGGAAAGGAGGGAGGGAGGAAGAGTAGAAAATATGAGTATGCGGTCGGGCGGGGTGGCTCACGCCTGTAATCCCAGCACTTTGGGAGGCCGAGGCGGGTGGATCACCAGGTCATGAGATCGAGACCATCCTGGCTAACATGGTGAAACCCCGTCTCTACTAAAAAATACAAAAAAATTAGCCAGGCGTGGTGGCACACGCCTGTAGTCCCAGCTACTCAGGAGGCTGAGGCAGGAGAATGGCGTGAACCCGGGAGGCGGAGCTTGCAGTGAGCCAAGATCGCGCCACTGCACTCCAGCCTGGGCGACAGAACGAGACTCCGTCTCAAAAAAAAAAGAAAAAAAAAAAGAAGAAAATATGAGTATGCTACCCATACTAAGCAGTGTTTACAAAACTTGCTGTGTATTTGAGTGTATATGTTCATGCACACATGTCCAACTAGCTTGTGATATAAAATATATTTCTTCCTATGGGTCATGGTCAAAGTGACAGGATTATATGAAATGCTGAAAGCTAACTAGTAGAGCTCATGCATTACTTATTAGAGTAAAGCTGAGACCGACCAGAGAAATAGAGGTGCAACCCATCAGATCATGGGAGGCACCACAGAAATCTCAACGGTGCCAGGGTGGGGCCCAGGGAGGCCGGTGTTCTGGGAAAACCAACTGTTGTATGCTGGTTGTATGAGGTGCTGTGTTGTTGTTGTGGGTTGTGTGCTGGTTGTATGAGGTGCTGTGTTGTTGTTGTGGGTTGTGTGCTGGTTGTATGAGGTGCTGTGTTGTTGTTGTGGGTTGTGTGTTGGTTGTATGAGGTGCTGTGTCATTGTTGTTGATTGTGTTGGTTGTATGAGGTGCTGTGTCATTGTTGTTGATTGTGTGTTGGTTGTATGAGGTGCTGTGTTGCTCTGGAGACGTCAACTATGGCACCCTTTGTGTGGAGGAACTGAAGGCCCTGCTGGGTGGTTGGGAGCTCCAGGTTGGAAAATAAGCTGTGTGGGGACGAGTTTACCAATTGGTATATGGCTGTGTACCAGTCCTACGTGGCCTACAGCAGTCGTTCTAGGAGTGTAGTTCTCAGGCCAGCAGCACAGCGTCACCTGGACACTTGTTAGAAATGCACATTCTCAGGTCCCACCCCAGACTTCCTGAATCACACACTCTTGGGGTGGGGCCTGGCAATCTGGAGGTAGCAAGCCCTCCTGGTGACTCTGAGGCATAAAGTGTGAGGAGCACTCCCCTAGGGATGCCTGTTCGGCATTCCGTGTTTGGTGTGTCTTTGCACAAGCAGGCAGGGTCTGGTCTCAAAGCCGTCTTGCTGGGAAGCAGAAGTGCTGGGCCTCCGATGCAGCGTTTCTTCTGTCACCCACTCAGCCTCACAGCCTACCCAGCACATGCACCCACAGCACTTAAGTGTGAAAGAATGCTGCACGTTTCCCCCATTCCCTGTGCCTTCCACACTGCTGACTCCACCCATACTACATTAGCAACACGGTAGAGTTGTGTATACTCTTTGAAAATGTGCCCCGTTGCATGTGAATATGAGCGTGCCAACTTGCATGATGTGTCTGTTTTGCCTTCTCTGCTAGACAAGGTGCTCCTCCAGCAGAATCTCCCCTCTGGCTGCTGCAGTACTCAGTACACAAACACCTGATCCAAGCACTAGACTCACTCTAACCCTGGCCACACAACCCGCCCCAGGCTGACGTTCCCAAGCTCATTCGTGGCCCCCATAACCTTGTGGTAACCTTGATGTGCCTACCCAGCACCTGCAGCCCATTTCCTCCCTGCAGGACTCTACCTGTTTCCTAACGAGAGGGGAGCTGTGCGTGGGTGCAGGCTGCCGGCAATGACAGCGTTTACCACCCCACTTCCTGTGTTGACTTGTAATGGGGTGTTGGGTCCCTGCTGCCTGAGTGAGCTGTGAACATTCATGCTACTTCCCATTACTGTCTGAAGCTTGGTTTCCGCATCTGCAGTGTGGTAATAAAAATACCTAACACTTTGCCGGACGCGGCGGCTCATGCCTGTGATCCCAGCACTTTGGGAGGCCAAGGGAGGTGGATCACGAGGTCAGGAGATTGAGACCATCCTGGCCAACATGGTGAAACCCCGTCTCTACTAAAAATACAAAAAATTAGCTGGGCATAGCAGCACGTGCCTATAATCCCAGCTACTCAGGAGGCTGAGGCAGGAGAATTGCTTGAACCAGGGAGTCAGAGGTTGCAGTGAGCCGAGATAGCGCCACCACATTCCAGCCTGGCGACAGAGCGAGACTCCGTCTCAAAAACAAAACAAAACAAAAAACCCAACACTCAAAGACGGTTCAGGGGATGAAAAGAAATGATGTGTGAAAAACCTACCGTAGTTCATGGCACATAGAAAGTACCTGATGAGGAGCCCTTGCAGGATTTAGCCATAGTTTTCCCCTTAGCCAGCCGGGTAAGTGCCTGTCCTTTGCAAAATGGCACCTCTGAGAGAAGGGCCGTGTGGTCTTGTGGAGGGAGCCCTGGATTTGTTGCCTACAGGGCTCACTTCAGGCTCTGACTCTGCAATGAACCCTCCCTGCAATCACGAGCAAGAAAATGAGACTCTGTTTCCTTATCTCCCAAAATACAGCCAGGAGTGATGCCAATCCCTCCTGCACAAGCCGCTTCAAGGACTACATATAATTAAATGTGAAGATTAAGTGAAATATAAAGATTAAGTAACATTAAATTTAAACTTTCATGGGACTGTGTAGACCGGTGACTGCTGTGCAAGTCTGTGGCGAGTTTCCTTCAGTGCTGAGAGGTATACCCTACTCTTCCTGAGGCTGATGAGGTGGGGACCTGGGAGCTCTGTTCTCAGCTGTTGGAAAAGACCCAGAGAAAGAAGAGAACAAGGTCTTTGGCCAGGTCAGAGAGGGAGAGAGTCCCAGGTTAATAGAAGGGGAAACCCCAGCCTGTTCCCTGCAGCAGCACCCCAAAAATGTGTGGAACAGCTTACTTTTTCTGTGGAATATGGAAAATGAACTCCAAGACAAGTGATTGTATCTAATCTCTGGAACAAATAGAAATTTAATATAATCCATGGACTATAAGGTATAATTACTGAGAAAAATACACCTGAGCTGATGTAAGCAGACACCCTTGCCTAAACCAGACACAAACCCAGTCTTGGCGGATGCATCAGTAGTCTTTTTGTCTTTTTTTTTTTTTTTTTTTTGAGATAGGATCTTGCTTTGTCATCCAGGCTGGAGTGCAGTGGTGCAATCTCAGCTCGCTGCAACCTCAACCTCCCGGGCCCAAGCAATCCTCTCAACTCGACCTTCTGAGTAGCTAGAACCACTAGTGTGCACCACCAGCTAATATTTTTATTTTTTGTAGAGACGGGGTATCCTATGTTGCCCAGGCTGGTCTCGAACTCCTGGGCTCAAGTGATCCTCCCCTCTTGGCCTCCCAAAATGCTGGGATTACAGAAGTGAGCTACCATGTTCAGCCTCCAGTGGTCATTTTGACGAGAAGGCTAGAAAACAATTTAGCCTCAGTTAGACTGCCTGTGGGGTGGGGATTGGGATCCTGCATAGGTGAAATGTAAACAAGTTGCAAACTGAAATAAAACCTGGGCTGCCTGACCTGGAAGGGTCCTCTCCCATCTGATTGTCACACACAGATGGAACCTCTGACATCTCCTCTTCAAAGGCAAAGGATCACAGCTTAAGCATTGCCCTCTCTATCCTAGGGAGCTAGTCTGACTTTATGTGTGTGAAGATTGTAAGATCATGGTTTCTAGTAGAGTCAGTAACTCTCTGAGCCTTCTCAAAGCAATATTAGAACTCATGGTTGCTGGGCATGGTGGCTCACGCCTGTAATCCCAGCACTTTGGGAGTCTGAGGCAGGCGGATCGGTTGAGCCTACGAGTTCAAGACCAGCTTGGGCAACACGGTGAAACTCTGTCTTGACAAAAAACATAAAATTAGCCAGTTGAGGTGGCACATGCCTGTAGTCCCAGCAACTCGGGAGGCTGAGGCAGGAAGATGGCTTGAGCTCAGGAGGTCCAGGCTGCAGTGAGCCATGATCGTACCACTGCACTCCAGCCTGGGTGACGAAGTGAGATCCTGTCTCAAAAAAGAAAAAAAAACCTCAAGGTCAGAAGGTATTTACCACTGGGGGCAAACTGAGTTGACTATCAAAGGTCAGTGGCTAACACAAGTAGACCCTGGGAAGCTGTAGTGTGTTCACCATCTGGAGAGAAGGATGGGATCTCTGAATAGGCCCAAAAAGTCAAAGACTTCAGGTGACAGTCACAGATGTGTCTAATGTGTGACACCTGGGTCAGCCACAGAGAAGCTGGTAGGCTACCTCTCTGCTGCCCAAACCTTCATAGCTGAAACTACTGGCCAGAGCCTGCTGCTATGGCACCTGAGAAGCAGTCTTTTTTTTTTTTTTTTTTTTTTTTTTTTTTGAGATGGAGTCTCGCTCTGTCGCCCAGGCTGGAGTGCAGTGGCACGATCTCGGCTCACTGCAAGCTCCGCCTCCCAGGTTCACGCCATTCTCCTGCCTCAGCCTCTCCGAGTAGCTGGGACTACAGGCGCCCGCCACCACGCCCAGCTAATTTTTTTGTATTTTTAGTAGAGACGGGGTTTCACCGTGGTCTCGATCTCCTGACCTCGTGATCCGCCTGCCTCGGCCTCCCAAAGTGCTGGGATTACAAGCGTGAGCCACCGCACCCAGCCCTGAGAAGCAGTCTTACGCCTCCCCCAAAACTCTTCTTCTAGGCCTACAGCACATGTGGAAAATATAGAGAACTGTGGAAAGAGTAGGAGAGGAGAAGGCCATAAGAGCAGCTCCTACCTTGTCCAGTACATGCTCCAATCACCTCCTCGCTCCTCCCCCTGCCCTATCTCATCATCATCATCACCATCATCATCATTGCCATAGCCACACCACCATACACAGAGTGCCCATGATGTGCCAGGCACAAGGTAATTCTTTTTTTTTTTTTTTTTGAGACGGAGTCTCTGTCACCAGGCTGGAGTGCAGTGGTGCCGTCTCGGCTCACTATAGCCTCTGCCTCTCAGGTTCAAGCGACTCTTCTGCCTCAGCCTCCTGAGTAGCTGGGACTACAGGGGCCCACCACCACACCTGGCTAATTTCTGTATTTTTAGTAGAGACGGGGTTTCACCATGTTAGCCAGGATGGTCTCAATCCCTTGACCTCGTGATCTGCCCACCTCGGCCTCCCAAAGTGCTGGATTACAGGCGTGAGCCACCACACCCAGCCCCAGGTAATTCTTTCTTTATCTTATTTTATTTATTTATTTATTGAGATGGAGTCTCGCTCCGTCACCAAGCTGTAGTGCAGTGGCGCAATCTCTGCTCACTGCAAGCTCCGCCTCCCGGGTTCACGCCATTCTCCTGCCTCAGCCTCCTGAGTAGCTGGGACTACAGACGCCCGCCACCACGCCTGGCTAATATTTTGTGCATTTAGTAGAGACGGGGTTTCACCATGTTAGCCAGGATGGTCTCGATCTCCTGACCTCATGATCAACCCGCCTCGGCCTCCCAAAGTGCTGGGATTACAAGCGTGAGCCACCGCGTCCGGCCAGGTAATTCTTTCTACACATTTTTTCCAAGCAGTTCTCATCATGTCCCACACTGTCCACCCTGTCCCCGTCTCCAGGCACACCAAACCTTCACTCTCTCCAAGCCTCCAGTGGCCAAGACTTCCATGAAGTCTTTCCTGACCTTTGGGTATAGTAAGTCTCTAATGGCATGAAGCAGGGTTCTGGTTTTGGCTTCATCCTGTCAATATTTGCCACCAGGACTTGGATAGACCCAAGGATGACTTATCTGTGTTATTATCACATCACCAGATGACAGAATTGGGATCAGAAAAAATTCCCTTTATAGGTTGCAGCAATGGCCCAGAACCTTCAAAATGAAATCCATTAGGCACGTTATTAAGAGGAGTGGCACCCTGCAGGAAAGTCCAATTGTATTGTAGTTACATAGTTATAGAAGTATGGAACTTTTTTTTTTTTTTTTTTTTTTTTTAAGAGTGCCGGCTGGGCGCGGTGGCTCACGCTTGTAATCCCAGCACTTTGGGAGGCCGAGGCGGGCGGATCACGAGGTCAGGAGATCGAGACCACAGTGAAACCCCGTCTCTACTAAAAATACAAAAAAATTAGCCGGGCATGGTAGCGGGCGCCTGTAGTCCCAGCTACTCGGAGAGGCTGAGGCAGGAGAATGGCGTGAACCCGGGAGGCGGAGCTTGCAGTGAGCCGAGATTGCGCCACTGCACTCCAGCCTGGGCGACAGAGCGAGACTCCGTCTCAAAAAAAAAAAAAAAAAAAAAAAAAAAAGAATGTCACCAAGGCTAGAGGGCAGTGGTGTGATCACGGCTCATTGCAGCCTCAACCTCCTGGGCTCAAGCGATCCGCCTATCTCAGCCTCCTGAGTAACTGGGACTACAGGTGTGTGCCACCATGCCCAGCTAATTTTTGAATTTTTTGTAGAGACGGGGCTTCACCATGTTGCCCAGGCTAGTCTCAAACTCCTGGGCTCAAAGGATTCTCCCATCTTGACGTCCCAAAGTGCTGGGATTACAGGCATGAGCCACCACGCCCTGCCAAGTATGGAGTCTTGAACAAGGAAATGTATATTATCCTATATTTTTTCCTAGTCAGATAATATCTAGACCATTAACCAGAAATCACCGAGAGGTCAAAAAACAGGGAGTCAAAGGACCCACGAACCAAGTCTTTGAATAACGACTGAAGACACTGTGGAAGTGTGTTTTGGAGACAAGACTCTCGGGATGTGCTGGCTGTCTTCAGAGGATGCTTATTGGAAGAGGAGTTAGACAGTCCAGACAGAAGGCACAGCCAGGACCTCTGGGGAGGAGTTACAGGAAGACATATTTTGACTCATCATAAGGAATAAGTTTCTAATCATGAAACCATCCTCCACTGAAACATGATCTATTGAAAGGAGCAAATGTCTCACCTTCATTGATGTTTGTATTCATTGATTCTGGGTGATCATCTGATAACGATGCAGTGACAAGAATCTTGCATTTGCTGGGGGTGGGGGTGTGGTTGAGGATAGTCTGGTTTATCTTACAAAGTTCCTTTCAATTCCTCTAAGATTCTATACACTATACTCCTTCCTAATCAATGTCCCTAGCCAGGGTGGCCAAGGCTAAGTCAAGTATGCTAAGGGATTGGAGGGGCAGGGATATTGAGAATAGGGTGAATGGAAGGATGAGGAGTTCCCAGCAAGCTTGGGACACAGGAAACCTTGGGGCAGCTTCCTCCTGGAGGTTTCAGGACTGGAAGTGCTAGAGAAGAAGTGTGATGCCTTGTCCTGAAAGCCGTCTTCTTTGAAAGCAGCTTCTAAAGGCAGTGAATGGAGAAGAGCGAGGAAACGACCCCAATACCACCAACAGAGGCTGGAAACTCCTCAGGCTGTTTAATCCTAAGAATGATGCATCTGTTGGGCAGGCGTGGTGGTTCACATCTGTAATCCTAGCACTTTGGGAGGCCAAGGCAGGCAGATCACCTTAGGTCGGGAATTCAAGACCAGCCTGACCAACATGGAGAAACCCCATTTCTACTAAAAATACAAGATTAGCCGGGCGTGGTAGCGCATGCCTGTAATCCCAGCTACTCGGGAGGCTGAAGCAGGAGAATTGCTTGAACCCGGGAGGTGGAGGTTGTGGTGAGCTGAGATCTCACCATTGCACTCCAGCCTGGGCAACAAGAGCGAAATTCTGTCTCAAAATAAATAAATAAATAAAAATACAAAATTAGCCAGGCATGGTGGTGCATGCCTGTAATCCCAGATGCTCGGGAGGCTGAGGCAGGAGAATCGCTTGAACCTGGGAGGTGGAGGTTGTGGTGAGCCAAGATCATGCCATTGCACTCCAGCCTGGGCAAGAAGAGCAAAACTCTGTCTCAAAAAAAAAAAGAATGATGCATCTGTTGGGGATGCAGTGGGGTAAGCATCTTCAGTAAGCAAGGTGTGAAGAGGGGAAAGAGGGAAGGTGAATATGGAAGAGAGGGTGAAGGAGGGCACTGGAAAGGGTAGGATCCCAGCAAAGGGAGATTTGGCTGAAAGGGAGTGTGATAACAAGGGTGGGGGTGGGGCCAAGAAACAGCCACCATGTGTGGGTGCCTCTGTGTGTGCAGTCATTGTTTTCACATCATTGTGGATCAAGAGAGGAAATGCCCACTTGTGGAAGAAAAAGCCACAAAATGAGACTTGGAAGGGAAATTGATCAACATCTACAATAGGGCTTCTTAAAGGAAGCGGCCTTCAGACAGGACAGAGTTGAGGGAAAGGACAGAGGTTATGAGTGCCTGCAAGAGTGGCAGCCTGGAGTAGAGCAAACACTAAAGGTGGAATCAAAAGACCTGAGTTCAAGTCCCAGCTCTGCCACTGGTTAGCTGTGGGATCTTGGGTAAGTTGCTCTCCCTCTCGGCCTCACAGACCTCCTGAATAAAAATTGAGGGTTAGACTGGATGATTTCTGAAGTCCTCTCTAGCTTGGTAGTCTACGCGGTTAATAATTTATGAGCAAACCAAGTTAATTTATAGATAGAACATCATTATTTGTGAGTCAGAAAATGACTCTGTAACTATGTACTTTTCTTGGTGGTTTCACTTTTTTTTTTCTTTTAGAAACAGGGTCTTGCTATGTTGCCCAGGCTGGTATCCAACTTCTGGCCTCAAGCGGTCCTCCTGCTTCGGCCTTCCAAAGTTGATTTCACTTTTGTCTTCCAGTATTGTTTTCCTGCTGTTCCCTTTGAAAAATTCTAACCTATCTTTTCTGAACTTGAGCTGAGAAGGGAAGGGGTTTTGCCCCTGTTGGGCAAAAGGATGGTGGCAAGTAGTTTGACCAAGTGCCCTAATTTGCCAGGACTTAGGGGTTTCCCAAGTCAAGGGGCTTTTCAGTCCTGGGCAGACTGGAATGGTTGATCACCCTAGTGGTGAGGAAGATGAAGGTTTGGAGGTGGCTTGGAGGAGAGGTTGCTAGGAGAGCTCTTCTCCTGTTCTCTGTTGATCAGGAGTTTCCCTCATCAACCTGCTGACTTTGTATGGTGGTTTCATTACAAGTTGTGAGCCCCTTATTGGGGCTATAGGGAGGAGAAGTGAGGGCAGCCTTTAAACTAGTCATAGGCCCCAGTTGAGACAATTGTTGCCGGGAAAGAAGCTGAAATGCTTGACTAGCACTGATGCTGTGGGGGATTTTCCCTCTTTCTTCAAAAAAACAGAAAAGACCCAGTGGAAAAAAAAAAGTGATGAGTTGTGAGGCAGGTCGCGGCCCTACAGCCTCAGGAGACGATGCGCAGCTCATTTGCTTAAATTTGCAGCTGACGGCTGCCACCTCTCTAGAGGCACCTGGCGGGGAGCCTCTCAACATCAGACAGTGACCAGTCTGGTGACTCACAGCCGGCACAGCCATGAACTACCCGCTAATGCTGGAAATGGACCTCGAGAACCTGGAGGACCTGGTGAGTAGACACGGGTAGCTTCCTGTCGCCGAGGCCCTGTCTGGAATTCTAATATCCTCTGCCAGAGTCCGAGGGAGAGGGGACAGCGTGGGAATCCTCTCCCACTGTGGATCTGTAAAATCTAGACAGGTCAGTCAGCTCCTGCCCTTTAAGAGTTTATTTTCCATTCTGTGGAAGAAGCAGATAAGGAGAGCTGCTGTCCTTAGCAGACAACCTTTAGAGGAAGCTGGAAGACACGGGTTCAGGCCCTGCATCCTCCTCTGAGTTGCTATGTGACTGGGAACAGGATACTTCACCTCTCCATTCTTTCTCTCCTTTTCTCTTAGGGTCGGAATATGGAACTAGACAGGAAAGTACTTTGGAGGTTTTCTTACCGTAAGGAGGCTGGCATTGCTAATCAGTCAATGAATACATGGCTGTTCGTCTCTCACCATATGATTGTATCATCAGGGCACTACATTCTGTGTTGGGTGGAGAAGTTGAGGACCTGGTCTTTGCCCTCAAATAGCTTCTGCTCTGGCCAGAGAAAAAAATCACTCACGGGAAGCTATTAGACAACAACTATGTGCTAAACTGAGGAAATGTGAGACCAGATGGTAGCAAGGAAGAGGATCCCAGCAGGCTGGAGTCAGGGAGCAGGGTGAGAAAACTGTTAATCTGAAAAATGTCCTGGATCCTGTTGTAGAATCTCTAGAGATAAGGTATTCTTGGAAAGGCTTCTTGGGTGGGCTAAGAAAATGGTCTCCAGCACTACGCTGCCACCACTCAAGTCTCTCCAGTGAAGTGTAGTGGTGCAGTTGACTCGGTTGTCACTGGGCTCCCAAAAGATGTGTGTGTGTGTGGAGCAACTCACCCAGAGAAACACAGGGTTCCTTGTGAGCCGACGGCAGAGGCTGGTTGTAAGCGTTTCTTGGAAACTTCTTCACGGTCTTTTCTCCCCCTGGGGAGAAGACTGGTTTCGGGGCTGCATTCTGGGTTAGATCACGAAGGAGCCAAACCCTGGCTCTTACCAACTCTCCTGGCCCAAACTTACCCTGAGATATTGTCTGACTCCCTCCTGCTCCCCCGGCTGGAGTGGACTTTGTGGAGTGGACTTTGTAGTTCCACCAGCCATGTTCCCAGACTTGCTTGGAGAAGCCCACCTCTCGCTTGCCCAAATCCCAAGGCTGGGAAGTGTAAGTAGGACACGGGGAGAAAGTGGGCAGAAGGGCTGACTACCCAAAGCCTGGCCCCTCAGATCCAAACCACAGGTGGAATCAAAGCCGGACCATTCATCTAATCAGGACCTGCTTCATAATTTGTGGGACCCAATGCAAAATGAAAACATGGGGCCCCTTGTTGAAAAATTACTATAAGAAGGCAACAGCAGAGCACTAAACCACGTGGGGGGTTCCTGCTGGGTGCAGACCCCGTGTGAACGCACCAGTTGCAAGCCCACGAAGCTGCCCTGAGTCTAATCACAGAGTCTGGGCAATATCCCAAATCAGACTAAAAACCCGCGGCCCTAAAGGGGCAATGTGCTCCCACCCTGGCCCCCGGTCATGGCCACTGGCCTCGCCTGATTAGGTTACTGGGCGTCTTCCTCTGCCTGCAGCTTCAAACTGACCACGAGCCCTGACCCAGTTGGATATCTTAGTAACCGACTGGAGACCCGGCGGGTCCCAGCTTCTGAGAAACCTTAAGAGTTTCCCCTAACTGCACGCCTCACCTCACTGAGTGACCTACTAGAGACAGGTGGTGGCAGGGGGCAGGGGCAGCAGAGTATGTCCCAAGAAAACCTACATCTGGGGGAAAGGTACCCAGTGACTTGCTTCGTGTCACACCTCAAATGAGTGATCCTCAGCCAGGCATTCCAATATCTGGATCCCTGACTCAGGGTCTAGCCAGAAGCCCAGGAGTCCTAGGACCATCTGGGCTCTGGAGCTCTTCAGCCAGCCACCAGTGCCTTGTTCCCGCTTCACGAATCTCCTACATACCCTGTCTCCAGGTCCAATGTCCACTCAGAATACAGACCCTTTCCTCCACCCTCACCCATTCACTGAAGGGCCGTGAGCAGCTTGGCAGACTGTCCCTCAGTGTCACAGTACAAAAACCCCGGGCACAGTGGTACAGGCAGGAGAATCTTGCACGTAGCAGCTTCTCAATAAGTATTTATTGATTTGTGATGCAGTAAAGGTCTTAGCTCACCATTTTCCTCTGGAGTTAGTCCGGGTTCTTCTATTCCTTCTGCTTCCTATTCTCCTTGTCCTTGCCCATACCAAGTATTGGTTCACATTCCTTGAACACTGGGTTTTACACTCTAATGTTGAGCTAAGAACTGGGGCCTTTTGGTTACACAGACTTGCCAGAAAAAAAAAAAAAAAAGGAACTGGGGGCTCCTGGCCATAAGCCATGTTGGTCATTCTGTATTCCATTTGTCCTCTTGAACTCGAAGACCAACTCGAGCCGCTTAAAATGTCCACTTCTTTAAGGCAGGGGCCGGGGGGTGGGGAGGGGCTGCTAATTCTCATGAATGAATTGTCCAAATAGAAAAAAATTAGATGGCTAAAACCAGGAACAAGAAGATTCCAGGTCTTGGGGTGGGCATGCCAGGGACCCATCCTGCTGGAAAGGCAGATCCAGGCAGACCTAGAGCAGACCCTGTCTATGCGACCCTTGATCTGAGAGCCTCCTTCCAACAGAACCAGGGCCTGGGCTGGGGCATCCACAGAGGCTGGTCATAAACTATACCTCCAGCCCCACCCTGCACACCAGCCAGGAGGGGAAGCTGCTATAGCGCAGGGTGAAGCTGGCCCAAGCCCCAGAGCCTGGCTTTCTATGACCCCTCTCCATAGACAATTACCACACATCATGACTTCAGTGTGACCAGAGCATCACAGGGGACACAGCCTGTCCACGTGGACCATCTCATTTCATCATGGAGGTGTGAAGAAGAGGAACCAAAACCAGCTCAGGCTCTTTCTGGGCTTCATCTAGGGGAAAGGGAGGTTCTCCACCCGCCCCCCGCAACCAGGTCAAAAGTCCCAGAGGAACCCCAGCAGAGAAGGCCCAACTGGGGTGTAGTTGGAGGGGTCAGAGATGAAGGAGAGCCTCAAGGCCGGGCTGAGGATGGGTCAGGGTCGAAGTGAATCTGGGTTCAGGCATACAAACTGCAGAGTCTCCGCCAGGAACTCTTGCTTTCTCCACGGACGCAGGCTGCAGCTGATCCCACTCCTCTAGCAGAACGGCAGAAACGGTGGCCGCGTATGTGGACCTAAGAATCAGGACACAAGAATGAACATTCTTTCAAGAGTGGTGGGGAAAAATATTCCCAACCCAGGAGATGGTTTCAAGAGGCTGCCACACACACCTGGGAGGCCTGTCTGCCTGCACCTTGGATTGTGTGACTCTGTATCCAAAGGGCAAAGAGACGCTGTGGTGCCAGGTGGGGCCCCTTTAAGCCTAAAGACTTGCTGCAGAGGCTTGGAGTAGCTTGAACTCTCCCCCTAAAACCACATCCAGCACAGTACCTGCTTCTAATGGCCAAAACCCACGGGTAGAGATGGAAGACTTGTCCCTGAAGGCTGTGGGTGCAGCAAGGGAGATGTGACAAATGGCAAGCCAGAGTCTCAGATGGTCTTTAGGGGCTGTGGGCCTCCTGAAGAAAGATGGGGTAAGGGGTACAGACCTACACCCTCACCCACAGCCCAGTCTCATTCCTCCAGACCCCTGCTCCCCTTAAGCCACTGAAGGCTGGAATGACAGATACCCTGGCCAGCCCCACTCACAGCTCCTGACCCTTGGCTGGGAATATCCACACAGGGACATAAAAGGATATGGAGCTTGTGTGCTCCCCCTGGCCACAGCAATGACTGGCGTCTGTGTGCAGACACCTCCCGCGGCCAGCATGACTCAGGCCTTGGAGTCCTGGGGTTCGGCCTGAGTAAGCCACGCATGCAGGCAGCCCTGCCCCCTCCTCGGGGCTGAGAAGCAAGGTCAGGCTGGGGCATTCACTGGCGGCAGAATGGACTAGAAAAACAAAGTCTCCGGCTACTGAGCTAGATGGAGATCATGCTGAGAACCAGCTCAGCCCCAGGCAGGGCAGGACAGACAGAGAATCTGGGAGTGGGAGCGAGGGGCATTTGAAGGCAGAGTCCAGCCTCCTTCTTCCCAGGGCAGGAATCTCTTCCCACACACTTGGGCTCAAACGTTCCTCTCCTTCCTAAAGGTACCATCTCATTGCTGGACAGTTCTGCCTGTTAGAAAGTTCTCCCTCCTTTGACTGAAACGCTACCCCCTCAGCTTCTGCCCAGTACTTCTAGACTGCCCCCTGGAAGCTCACAGTGAGAGTCCATTGCCGCCCTCTTGCCCATGGAGCTTCTTTCCAAGCCTTGACATCAGCCCTCAGGGACTCAAGTCTTCTCTGTCCCAGACACTACACCCCTAGTACCTGAAAATTTCCTCTACTGGCAGGGTTTTCCAAGCCCCTCAACAAAGTGGTCGTCCTTGTCCAGACCAACCAAACTGGGCTGGTGTCAGCTGCCCACTTACAGGCCTCTGTTCACCTAGATGAAGGTAACAATGGCCCTTCTGCTGGCCACGTCACTCCCACGACTCATCTTAAGCTTGTAGGCAACAAACTCCCAAGTCTTTCTCACGAACTGTTGTTACCTGGTCCTCCCTAACTTATCCCTGGACGGGTAATGTTTTAAACCTGAGTCCTGGCTTGTGTATTTTTCCCCATGCAATTTCATCTGGTTAGGTTGGACCCATGGTTCCAGCTTGTAAAGAACTCTATGTTGCCTGAGAGTGCCCCCAAAGCTGGATTGAGAGTGCTGAAGAGGAGGGGACCCCCAGGATAGATCCCTGAGGCATGCTAGACACCCCTGCCCAATGCACCTGCTGACATAGAATCCCCATTAGCAAATGTGAGCTGAGCTCCATGCTGGCCAATGCTGGGCAGTGGGGCAGTCTCATTATTTGGAGAAGTCAGGTGGGGCTTGGAGACTTAATTATCCAGGGAGGAGCCTGCATCCTACAGTGGAGTGAAGGAGAAGAGTAACATTTTAGGCCCTACCACAGGCCAAGCACTTTGCATCTCCTTACACCCCCCACTTCCCCCTAAGCCCCTCAATACTGGACACTGTTACAGCCCCTGCTCCTCCCCAGTGCTTACAGCAATTTTCTAACTAGATTCTAGCTCCACTCTCAGCCTCATTCTGGTCATTGTGTTTCTTGCCTTCTTTGGGGCATGCGGCCCTGGCCTATGACCAGGCTGTTGTCTGCTTGCTGGGTGCCTGTCTAGGCCACATGCTGCTGTGGCCCATCTTGGCACCTGTGTCTATGCAAGGTACGTGTTGCTGTCAAGAGTGTGTGTGTGCATGAGGGCCTTGGGTTTCTGCAGCTTTTCATGTCAAAGAATGGGCACACCACTCATGCAAATGGTCTGCCCTGTGCTCCCTCTGGGTGTGGGATTGGAGGGCTTCCTTCAGCAGCACATGCCCCACGGTATTCAGGATTCCTGATTCCTCAACTTCCCATGAGGCCAGAGCCAACCTTGCTTTATTGCCTCTCTCCATAGTTTGGGGGAGATTGGGGGAGCTAGAACTCCTATGTGTGGGAAGTGGCTTTAACATGTGCCACTCCCGAACCCCCAAAACATCTGTTTGACACCTCCTGCTGAGATGTGCTGTCAATTCCCAGCACCCCTCAAACCAGCTTCCTCCCATCTTACCCTCTCTGAACGCTGCCAGACAAATACCTCCTGGCAAGGAGGAAGACACAGGCCCCTCCCAAGCCCCCTCTAAATCTGGTTCTCAGGAGATGGGAGCCCTAGGGAGATGTCCCACTGCATTGACTTTAGATGAGCAATAACTCAGTCAGCCTGGAACCTTTGAAGGGCAAGAACTTGAGTGGAGGACAAGCCCAGAAACCCAGGGCTTTCTGGGTCAGATAGGCTGGCTGGACCTAAGCCCTCACCCAGGCACAGCCAAGGTAGGTGGAGTCCAACCCTGCTGACCACCCCAGGCCCTGCTTCCCTCTCCCTGTCTGACGGCTTGGCTCTGCGTGAAGACTGCTGAATTCCAGTATTAGTCAAGTGGGTGTGCTCAATGACAATATTGGAAATAGCTCCCAATAGAGTGAGAGCACTCAAGATAGGATCTAGGATCAAGGCCGTCAAGGTTATTGGGAGAAGGCAGAATGCAGAAGATTATGGAGTGAGTCCCTGCAGAGGCACTTGCCTAAGTCTCAGATTATAAGGTCTCCTGGCCTTCTCTGGGAAACTGCTTTCAGAGCAGGCCAGCATACATCTGTCCTATGTAAAACACATGGCCTTGGGAGGGGGACACAGAAGGCCTGCTTCTAAGACCTCGCCATCTGGTTAGAAAGTGGTCATCCCAACCCTGGGTGCTGTAATAAATGCACACGCATCATAAGGAGAAGAGAGAATTACAAGAGGGGAGCCGGGAAGGATGTCTGAAGATGGGATTGAATCAGCTTTGGAGGAAGGGTAGAAATTAGATAGGCAAATTTGGAAAGAAAGACCTGCTAGGCAGAAGGAAAAGGCCAAGCAGAGGTTTGGAGACAGGAATGTGTTGGGGTGTTGGGGAAAGGCTGGGAGGTGGTCTAGAGCAATAATATATTAATAGAAGACAAAGTTTGAAAGGTCAGAGGAATATACATTCGGGAAGAACATAAAGGCTCTGTTGGGAGGTTAGACTTCATCCCACAGGTCCATGGTTTTCAAATGAAAGTAGAACCATTTTCTTCAACGAAAGCTTATGTGTGAAGCACTACACAAGTCAAAAGTGGAGAGCTCTAGTTTAAAGTCAAGGAGGGGAGCCTGGAGCCCCAGCACCACTCCCCACTCCAGGGGAACCCTGTGACACACACACAGTCATGGATACTCTAAAGAAAGTCCTTGGAGCTGGGCACTGTTTTCACACACCTGCAGTCCTAGCTACCCAGAAGGCTGGGGCAGGAGGAGGATCACTTGGGCCAGGAGGTCAAGGCTGTAGTGTGCTATGATCACACGTATTAATAGCCACTGCTCTCCAGCCTGGGCAACATAGCAAGACACTATCAATCAAAAAACAAAAACAAAGGTGTGTGTCTGGCGGAGAAATTCCATGGAATCCTACTGCATGGGATGTTCTGCAATGAGTTCTAAACTTTATTTAAAAAAAAAATATTTTGTAGAGATGGGGTCTCGCTATGTCGTGCAGGCTGGTCTTGAATTCCTGGCTTCAAGCAATCCTCCCACCTAAGCCTCCCAAAGTGCTGGGAGCCACTGTGCCCAGCAGTTCTGAAATTTAGCAATGTGTGAATCGCACTAAGTTTGGCTTACTCCAATCTTTTTCTTTTTTATTTTTTTGAGACTGGGTCTTGGTCTGTTACCCACGCTGGAGCGTAGTGGCATGATCATAGTTCACTGCAGTCCCAAATTCCCTGGCTCAAGTGATCCTCCTGCCTTGTCTTCCCAAAGTGCTGGGATTACAGGCCTGAGCCACCATGCTCAGACTCGAATCAATCTTCTGTTGATGAACATTATCACAAATATGACTTTTTCTCATAGCTGACTTTGCTATTAAATGTGAAATTGAGGCCAGGTATGGTAGCTCATGCCTGTAATCCCACCACTTTGGGAGGCCGAGGCGGGGGTATCACTTGAGGTCAGGAGTTTGAGATCAGCTGGCCAACATGGTGAAACCCTGTCTCTACTAAAAATACAAAAAAATTACCTGGGCATGGTGGCAGATGCCTGGAATCCCAACTACTTGGGAGGCTGAGGCAGGAGAATTGCTTGAATCCAGGAGGCAGAGGTTGCAGTGGGCCGAGATCGTGCCACTGCACTCCAGCCTGGGCAACAAGAGCAAAACTCCACCTCAAAAAAAAAAAAAAAAAAAAAAGTGAAATTGAAAAAATAAGATAAAGACAAAAAGCAAAAGGAAACCACTGCTTATAGGTGATGGGGAACCAGTAAAGGACTTTAAGCAGAACATTGATGCGATGGGATTTGTGTTTCAGAAAACTTACCCTGTCCTCTGTGCAGGAGGTGGACAGGAGTAGAGAAGCTGGTGGGGATGGGACCCATGGAGAGATGGTCTCCTGAGCATTAGAGTGAAGAGAAGGAAGACTAGACTGAGGCAATGGCAGAGGGATGCTGCAGGAAGGGTTGGCAGATGGCTCTACCCTTGCACTGATGTATCTCCCACACCTCCTTCTCATAGACCCCCATTCCCGCAGAGCCAGAAGGAAAGACCCAGGTTGGAGAATGGGTCTTCTCAGCATTAGGAGTGAGTGTGTGACCCACAACTGTGGCTCCTGAGAGGCAAGAAAGCCCTGTGGCACCCAGTGTGACCATCCCCTCCTTGTGGGGGTGCCTTGCTCTCCTGAAATGGGGGCACCATTAAGCCACCCGGAGCCTGGTGGACAGCGTACCCCATCCCATCCTCTGCCTCCCTGGGGCTCATCATTCATAGTATTGCCATTTTGAACCCACATAGGTTGGTTATAACTGGTTTTGAATTGCCTGGGGAGGGGCTTGGGTAGGGAGGGTGGGAAGAACAGAGCTGGGAGGTGAGGAGGAACAGGTGCAGGGGACAGCTGTGAGTGAAAGGTGTGAAAACAGGCACATGTCTTCCTTTGTGGTTAGCTGGGTAAACAACCTGAGTGCTGGGGTGATGGAGGGGGGGTGATGGGGAGAGGAAGAGGAGGATGGGGAGGAGGGAACTTCCGGAGACATCACAGGCACGCCCCCTGCACTTGGAGCAGGCTCTCTCTTTCTCTCCTGCCAGTCTCCCCCCTTCTCTCCTGCCAGTCTCCCCGTGTTGCCCTCACTTTCTCCTGCCTCTCTCTGCCGCTGGGCTTTCTGCTTCTGAGTACTTCCAGCTGCAGGGAGGTTGCCAGTGATGGGAAGTAGCAGGGAGCCTGCATCTGCTGCCCCTAGAAGGAAAGCCCAGGCAGGGTTGTTCAGTGGGAGGTATTGGCTTTGGAAGTAGATAAACGTCGGTTCACACAAACCTGATCTTTAGCAAGACACATCTGTGAAATAGGAATTATATTACATACCTTGAGCGGGTTGTGCATATTGAACCAGATGGGAGGCTATTACTGCCATTTCAGTGATAACAGTGACAGTCAGGAACAGGGAGACCCATAAGGAGGGAGCCTGCAGCCCACGTCAGCATCTGCCCGCCCCCAGCCCCCAGCACAATGCTAAGTTGCAGTGTCCGACTGTTCTGCTCAGAACTGGAACAGATGTGTCCTTGTACCAAGCAGGTCCACTCCCCAAATTGAAGTCCTGTGACTCCAGCCCCCAAGGCTGCAGGCTTCCATACATGAGGACCCAAAAACACAAGCTGACTTATGGGGTCCAACCCTTCAGCACTTACAAAGCTCGGCCACCCGCACGCCTCTCTTCATCTGCACCACCACTCTAAGGAATGCGGTCCCTTTGACAGGCGAAAAACTGAAGTTGGAAAAGACAAAGTGATTTGTTCAAAATTGAAATTTGAAACTTGACATTTAGTCAGTGGGCCCTACGTAGGAAAAAACCTCCAAGAGAGCTAGAGTTCCTCTCAGAAAGGAAAGACAGGTCCTCAGGTCCTCACCCTCCCGTCTCCTTGCCTTTGCAGTTCTGGGAATTGGACAGATTGGACAACTATAACGACACCTCCCTGGTGGAAAATCATCTCTGCCCTGCCACAGAGGGGCCCCTCATGGCCTCCTTCAAGGCCGTGTTCGTGCCCGTGGCCTACAGCCTCATCTTCCTCCTGGGCGTGATCGGCAACGTCCTGGTGCTGGTGATCCTAGAGCGGCACCGGCAGACACGCAGCTCCACGGAGACCTTCCTGTTCCACCTGGCTGTGGCCGACCTCCTGCTGGTCTTCATCTTGCCCTTTGCCGTGGCGGAGGGCTCTGTGGGCTGGGTCCTGGGGAACTTCCTCTGCAAAACTGTGATTGCCTTGCACAAAGTCAACTTCTACTGCAGCAGCCTGCTCCTGGCCTGCATCGCCGTGGACCGCTACCTGGCCATTGTCCATGCCGTCCATGCCTACCGCCACCGCCGCCTCCTCTCCATCCACATCACCTGTGGGACCATCTGGCTGGTGGGCTTCCTGTTTGCCTTGCCAGAGATTCTCTTCGCCAAAGTCAGCCAAGCCCATCACAACAACTCCCTGCCACGTTGCACCTTCTCCCAAGAGAACCAAGCCGAAACGCATGCCTGGTTCACCTCCCGATTCCTCTACCATGTGGCGGGATTCCTGCTGCCCATGCTGGTGATGGGCTGGTGCTACGTGGGGGTAGTGCACAGGTTGCGCCAGGCCCAGCGGCGCCCTCAGCGGCAGAAGGCAGTCAGGGTGGCCATCCTGGTGACAAGCATCTTCTTCCTCTGCTGGTCACCCTACCACATCGTCATCTTCCTGGACACCCTGGCGAGGCTGAAGGCCGTGGACAATACCTGCAAGCTGAATGGCTCTCTCCCCGTGGCCATCACCATGTGTGAGTTCTTGGGCCTGGCCCACTGCTGCCTCAACCCCATGCTCTACACTTTCGCTGGCGTGAAGTTCCGCAGTGACCTGTCGCGGCTCCTGACCAAGCTGGGCTGTACCGGCCCTGCCTCCCTGTGCCATCTCTTCCCTAGCTGGCGCAAGAGCAGTCTCTCTGAGTCAGAGAATGCCACCTCCCTCACCACGTTCTAGGTCCCAGTGTCCCCCTTTATTGCTGCTTTTCCTTGGGGCATGCAGTGATGCTAGATGCTCCTTCCAACAGGAGCTGGGATCCTAAGGGCTCACCATGGCTAAGAGTGTCCTAGGAGTATCCTCAGCTGGGGTAGCTAGAGGAACCAACCCCCATTTCTAGAATGTCCCTGCCAGCTCTTCTGCCAGCCCTGGGGCTAGGCTGGAGCCCAGGGAGCGGAAAGCAGCTCGAAGGCACAGTGAAGGCTGTCTCTATCCATCTGCACCCCCTTGGGCTGAGAGAACCTCACGCACCTCCCATCCTAATCATCCAATGCTCAAGAAACAACTTCTACTTCTGCCCTTGCCAACGGAGAGCGCCTGCCCCTCCCAGAACACACTCCATCAGCTTAGGGGCTGCTGACCTCCACAGCTTCCCCTCTCTCCTCCTGCCCACCTGTCAAACCAAGCCAGAAGCTGAGCACTAGGGGATGAGTGGGGGTTAAGGCTGAGGAAAGGCCAGCTGGCAGCAGAGTGTGGCCTTCAGAAACTCAGTCCCTAAAAACACAGACATTCTGCCAGGCCCCCAAGCCTGCAGTCATCTTGACCAAGCAGAAGGCTCAGACTGGTTGAGTTCAGGTAGCTGCCCCTGGCTCTGACCGAAACAGCGCTGGGTCCACCCCATGTCACCAGATCCTGGGTGGTCTGCAGGCAGGGCCGACTCTAGGTGCCTTGGAGGCCAGTCAGTGACCTGAGGAAGCGTGAAGGCCAAGAAGCAAGAAAGAAACCCGACAGAGGAAAGAAAAGAGCTTTCTTCCTGAACCCCAAGGAGGGAGACAGATCAATCAAACCCGGCGGTCCCCTCCACCAGGCGAGATGGAGTGGGGTGGAGAACTCCTAGGGTGGCTGGGTCCAGGGGATGGGAGGTTGTGGGCACTGATGGGGAAGGAGGCTGGCTTGTCCCCTCCTCACTCCCTTCCCATAAGCTACAGACCCGAGGAAACTCAGAGTCGGAATGGAGAAAGGTGGACTGGAAGGGGCCTGTGGGAGTCATCTCAACCATCTCCTCCGTGGCATCACCTTAGGCAGGGAAGTTTAAGAAACACATTGAGGCAGGGAAGTCCCCAGGCCCCAGGAAGCCGTGCCCTGCCCGTGAGGATGTCACTCAGATGGAACCGCAGGAAGCTGCTCCGTGCTTGTTTGCTCACCTGGGGTGTAGGAGGCCCGTCCGGCAGTTCTGGGCGCTCCCTCCCACCTCCCCAGCCTTTGATCGGGTGGGGAGTCAGGGACCCTGCCCTTGTCCCACTGCAGCCAAGCAGCCAAGCTCCTTGGGAGGCCCCACTGGGGAAGTAACAGCTGTGGCTCAGGGGAGCGTGTCTTCACGGCAGAACAACGAGGAAGCCCTAAGAGGCCCCTTTTTTCTCTGAGTATCTCCTAGCAAGCTGGGTAATCGATGGAGGAGTCTGAAGCAGAGGCAAGGAGGCAAGAGGCTGGATTTTGAATTTTCTTTTTAATAAAAAGGCACCTATAAAACAGGTCAATACAGTACAGGCAGCACAGAGACCCCCGGAACAAGCCTAAAAATTGTTTCAAAATAAAAACCAAGAAGATGTCTTCACATATTGTATTTATATATTTATATTTATATATATATTTATATAATGGTACAAAATGGCTGGGGGTATGGCCATGGATGGAGGGAAGAGTAGGCTGGCCTGTGGCACGGGTGGGAGGAGAGGGGACGGAGAGGGCACTCGGCCCGCTGTGATCTGACCCCTCTCTCCTCAGGGCAGGAAACACAGAGTCAGACAGTTTGGGGGGTCTTGGGCCAGGGGTGGAGGGCTCAAGGGCACAGGGCCCAGGCTGAGGCAGGGCGGGCAAAGCGCCTGGCAGGATGAAGGGCAAGTGGCCCCCCAAACACAGAGGCCCTGGCCATGGCCCCTGGGAGGTGACCTGGGTGAGTCAGGGGCCTGTTGTCAGCCCCAGAGGAAGCGCTGGACCTGGCCGATGGTGGGCCGAGAGGACAGCACCAGGCTGGGAGAAGTGGGGAGAGTTCCCTTTGTATTACAGCTGCCAGTGCGAGACCAGGCCCTCCAGGCCAGGAAGGCTAGGGACGGGTCCTGGTAGAAGACACCCTGTCTAGAATGGCCCTTGGTCCTGGAGGTGGGGCGCAAAAGGCCTCAGCCAGGGAACTGCCCTGCCACCTCCCGAGGCAGGAAAGGAAGTGAGAAAAGGAGAAGTTTTGTACTCCTGGGGCCAAAGTAGGGGACAAACACCCAGTCGTATATGGCTTCAGCTCTGACCAAAGGCGGATAGGGAGCTCTCCTGGGGAGGAGCAGGGAGCCGAGGGGGAGGCAGTGGCTGTGCCTGGGTGGGCACAGACAGATCTGGTACATGGCCCTGAGCCCTGGGCAGAGGGACAACCTTGCCGGTGAGTGGGCAGGCAGAGAGGAGGCGGCAGGATGCTGTTTCCCCGATTCCATCCTCAGGGAGTGGAGACTGGAGGGGAGGTGCACTGACTCAGACGAACTGTTCTCCCCCTTCTTTGAAAAGAAGTAGGTGGCAGCAGCCTCTGGAAAAGTCAGGGCCCTGGAGGTTACCTGGTCCAGGGCTACTGCAACCACAGGCCCCAGTGGCACCATGCCACCCCTTCCATGGCTCCACTCAAGGGGGCCACACAGCCACCGCCTCTTCCTCCTTTCCTTCATCCCAAACTGGGACAAAAGACTTCAAGTTCTGGCTAAGATGTAGCAGCAGCGGATGCCCGGGCATCCAAAGTGGGAAGCCAGGGCCCCGTGTCACCGGTGTGGGCAAACATACATGCACGTGCACACATGTTCTCCCTGAATCACTCAGCAGCGGACAGGCTGCCGCCCTGGGGATCTCAGCCCTGCTGGGGCTCACCAGGTGGAAGCCTAGGTGGTCTGACCTCAGTTTAGGAGTGGGTCATTTACGTCATTTTACCATTTGGGGAGGGGACAGGAATGGTATCCCTTAGGGACCCAGAGACACTGCAAACAGTGGGTGGCCGTGTAGGGCTGCACATCCCTGGGTCCAGGGGAATGGAGGGAGCAATAACTTGAAGAAGGGGGAAGGGTTTCTTTTATCCTTTTTTTTTTTTGTGTGACTTCTATCAAAACACAGAAATACAGCACACGCACAAACCAGCACAAAAGCGCAGCGCTCTATTTACAGCTCCGGCTGGCACCTGCCCACCTGGCCAGCCGCCTGCAGGGAGGGGTGGGAGAGGGGTCAGCCACATCAGCAGGGAAAGGATACGAAGCAGGTAAAGACAGAAGGAAAATGGGCGGGTACAGAGAAACCAAGAGGGAGGTGGAGCTCCAGCAATGTGAACACGAGGAGACAGGAGCAGAAGGGGCTGGGGGAGACCTGACCTGTCCTTCCTCTCTCCCCCCAGATTCCCATCCAGGACTCCAAAGCATAGCTGAAGGGGGCGTGGTGGGTGCAGGGATGCAGGGAAAGAGGTAAAATAGAGAGGCTCCATAGGAATTGGGAGGAGTAGGGGAGGGGCAGTCCTGGTGGCCGAAATGGAACCAACCCCAATCCAAAATTCCCCACCCCACTCTGCCACTTCCCCCTAAGCTGCCAGCACATCTGGTTTCCACAAATGCCACTCCCTACACAAGCCCCCTCCCACCCCCTCCACCCCACCCCACGACCCAGGCCATCCCAACATTGAGGGGAAGAACTTTGTTAAGGTTATCGTATTTGCAACATTGCCCCGGCTCCAGCCCCGGCAGCGACTTCTAGAAGGGCAAGTTGGCCATGCCGCCTGGCGCCGGGAGGTAGCCCATCTGGCTGTCCAGGGACACACTGCGCTGCCGAAGGGGGTGGGACACCATGAGGTTCTGCTGGGGCGGGGGGCCCATAAGGGAGCCCTGTGGGGAGAGCATGTGGGGCGGCTGGCTGTAGACCTCGCCCCCCACGCCCCGCTGCTTCATCAGCATGAAATTCTGCTGGGTCATGAGGCCTTGTGGAGGGGACATGACCCCCTGGTGCAGGCCATGGGGCACCATCCCCTGCTGTGGGGGCACGCCTGTCCTGCCCAGCAAGGACATCTGTCCGGGGTGGCACATGGACATGTTGAGCCCCCGCTGGACGCCCTGCTGGCCTGGGAGGTTGGGAGGCCGAGAGGGAGTCTGCTCCGCCATCATGTTCTGCAGGTTCATGAGATGCAGATTGGGGGGCTGAGCCTTGGGGGGCTGGTTCTCGCTCTTGGGGAAGTACTGGAGGGTGCTGCTTGGCTTCTCAGAGGGGATGATCCTCGACAAGTCGAACTCGGGGATCCCCGTTGGGGTGGGCCGGATCACCTCGCTCAGCTCGGGGTCGTTCAGCACTGATGCCACCCCAGGGAGCACACCCGGTGGGTATGTGTCGCCCATGCGCCCAGCCATGGCTTTGCCCATCAGGTGCTGCTGGGGAGGCATGGGGCCTGGCGGCTGGTTGGGCAGGTCCTCGGGAGGCAGGGGCATGCCTGACGGGTAGTGCTGCTGCAGGCCAGGCCCCCCGCCCCCACCCCCAGTGGGGGCCATGGCACCATGGGGCTGCTGCAGTCGAGGGGGGAAGGGCATCATCTGGGAGGAGCTGGGCACCGGGCCACAGGGGGCATTCAGGGAGTCGGGGCCCCCTGGGGCCATCATCATGGAGTTTTGAGGGGGCCCCCCTGTCCCCTGTGCGTTGGGATGCAGTGGAATGTTGGAGCCCAGAGGGGTAGGGGAGGGCAGCATGGCGGGCGGGGGCTCATGGGACAGGGGCTGCTGGCCTGGCAGGTTCATGCCCATAGGGCTCTGGGCAGCGGCTGAGTTCAGGTGCATCTGGCTGGGCTGGCTGTTGCTGATCCCTGTAGGGAATAGAAGACAGGGGGTCAGGCATGGTGCGCCCAGCTCGGGGAGGGTACAGGGTTCAGGCCTTCCCCACTCCCAAGCCAGGGGGTGCCAGGGGTCGGAGTTTTCACCACTGGCTTCCCCTGGCTGGGAGGGAAGGGACTGGAGGCATTGAAGCTAGAAGCCAAGAGATCAAGTTCTGGCCCAGTTCGCCAGACACGCTACCAGGTGTTGGAAAGACCACTCGAGTGCTCTGGGCTGGGTTTCACTAATGACTCCAGTGAGTGGGAACAGCATCCCTGAGCCTCCACCCCCACGCCCAGGGCCTTCAGAGGCACAAAAAAGCCAGCACAACCACAGCTGTGCTCCCCACTCCCAGTGCCCACACCAGCTGGCCTCCCTGGGGCCCTGGCCTGTCCTCGCACCTGGCCCGGAGCCCTGCGGTGGTGGTGGGGGGGGCAGCAGGGGACGGTCGGGCAGCAGCTCGTCGTCTGAGGTGGCGATGGTCTTGATGGCATTGTGGTAGAGCGGGGTAGAGCTGGGCATGGCGTACTTGGACATCTGGGTCATCATCAGTGACAGGGGGTTCTGGGAAGGTGTGGGGTCTGGGGAGGAAGTGAATGGTAGGCTGGGGTTCATGAGGCCGCTGGGAGGGTTGGCGGGAGGTGCTGAGGAGCTGCTCCGGGGGCCGCTAGGCGGGAGGGTACCTACAGAAATGGGGAGACAAAGAGAGCAGGGGTGACTGGGGAGGGGCAGATGAGTTCGGCTGTGGATATCAGGGAGGTTTAGGAAGAGGTCAGTTCCCCAAATCACCTGGTCCTTCAGACACACCCACAGGCCCCCCCTATCTCCAGAGCCCACCAGTCTTCAAGCAATCCCTGCAGCCTCAGGGCCCCAGGCAAGGGGAAGATCCCAGGCCCCAAGTTCGATCACTCAAAATGCCTGGGAGACTCACATGGTACCCCCTGAGAAAGCCTACAAATGTCATCATCTGCCCTGTGAGCAGACCCAGCCACCTCTGGTCCCCTGGTACAGAGGCCATTACTCACGCACTGCCCAGCCCCAGCATAGACACACTGCTCAGCACCTGCCTGCCTGCGCCATTCACTCACCCTGTTCCATGTTGCTCATGGTGGTGGAAGAGTTCATGTTGAGAGGCGGCTGCTTGTTCTGGGAGACCCCAGGGCTGGGCATGGCCGTCTTGGGTGAGGCAACCCAGCCTGGAGAAGGCACCGCCATGGAAGGAGACTTGAGCCTGCTGGGCGAGCCAGTGGGCGAACGGACGCTGAGGGAGGAGCTGAGGACCTGGGGCGACTTGAGAGGTCCTGGCGGGTTGGCAGAAGGCAAGGGCACCATCTGTGAGGGAGTCTGGGGTGACTTGAGGTTGGCAGAGGGCGAGGTGACCAGGGGTGAGTGCACCTGGCTAAGAGTGGGCGACTTCAAGTGCCCCATGCCCGGTGAGCCCATCTGATTAATACTGATGGTGAGGTCCGAAGGCCGCCTGCCTAGCCCCCGGTTTGGGGCTGAATGCACGGTCCCAGGAGGATTGGACGCAGGGGGCAGAGGCATGTGGCTGAGCCGGGTGGTGCCCACGTTGCTCATGGGCATTGAGCTCTGATCAGGGCTGAACATGTCTTGGGTATTGCCCATGTCCTGGGACATGGCTTGGTAGGGTCCCTGGCCCCCAGAGAATCCCTGCTGGCCCTGGTTGGGAAACTGTGAAGGCATCAGCATCTTCTGCGGGCCGCCCATCACGCCACTGCTGTTCTGGGCCCGAACCCGGGCCATCTCCTCAGGACTGAGGCCCTGGGGCCCCATCATGTCCCCAGGGCCCCGCATCTTCTGCGACATCAGCATCTGCTGCTGCGGGGTCATCTGCACGTTCAGGTTCATGTTCATGTTCATGTTCACATTCATGTTCATGTTGAGGTTGCCTGGCCCCATGGGGGGGTCCACCTCCCTCAGCCCAGACTGTCCCATGGGAGGGCTCAGGAGGCCCCGGCCTCCACCAAACTCCATGCCCATGGGAGTGCCTGCCAGGCCCTCACCACCAGCCATCTGCCCAGGAAACATGGCAGGATCCATCTGCCGGTGCGCCTGCATCATCCGCTCCATCTCCATGCTCTGTCCCATGCCACTGCCTGCCATGCCCAGGGGGCGCTGCATGCCCATCGACCGCTTCTCCAGCAGCTGGTGCCGCAGCAGCTCCTCACGGACCCGGGGGGTCATGAATCGCTCCGCCTCGCCCTGCCCACCTGGGTAGGGCATGGTGTTCTGGGCAAAACTGCTGGGTCCCCCCATAGGGGGCAAGTCTTCGGTCCAGCCCATGCCTGGCCTCACGGGCCTCTGCATGGCATTCATGGGCATCTCCATGGGCATACTCTGCATGCCCCCAAACCCAGGCACCCGTTGTATCTGGTTGCCTGGGAAACGGGGCCCAGGAAAGGGAGGTCCGCCCCGGAGCTGCATGGGATCTTGAACATCCATGGGCCCCCGCAGCTGCGCACCCATTCCAGGCGGCCACTGATCCCCAGGCTTGCTGTGGTAAGGAGGCGGGGGCCCCCTCACTATCATGCCCCCCATGCCAATCATGTCCTGCAGAGGGCGGCCCCCATGCAGCCCAATCTGTTCCTCTTTCCGCCGTTTCTCCTCGTAGTACTCCTCCTGCAGCTTGCGCCAGGCCACCTGCTCGGGCGTGAGGCTGTCCTGGCCCAGCCTCTGTATCATCATGTTCATCTGCTGCCCCATGTCCCCACCCGGGGGGTGCCCAGGCACTTCATGCTCCAGCGGGGGGCCCCCTAGGCTCTGTGTCTGTGAAATCATGGACTGCAAGGGTTCCTCGTACTTCTTCAGCCCGCTGGGAGGGGCCGTGGGTGGCTGCTGGGGGGGAGGGGGGGCTTGTGCTGGTGGGCCCCCCTCACCCGCTCCTCCTGGGGGCCCCTTGAGGAAGGGCTCAGTCTCTCCGCTGCGGAGCAGCAGTCGCTCAATGTCTCGCAGCGTCTGGAGGGACCGTTCCCGATGCTCCAGCTGCTCTTTGGACAAGCCTTCTGAGCCCACCAGGCTGCGCTGCCCATTTCCAGGGGGGGCTGCCTCCCCCAGCAGGGCAGGGCCGGGAGTACTGCTGGGGTCTCCTCCAGGAGGCAGAGGGTTGTTGGCGGTGGTAGCCGTCGGGGTGTTAGGGTGGGTGCCCCCAGTCCCACCACCTGTGCTGGCAGCTCCCACCGAGTTGGGGGCCAGGTCCTGACTGCTGTCCTCAGGAGGCCCCTCTGGGGGCAGAGCAGGTGGGGCACTGCCAGGGGCCGGGGGTGGTGGTGGCAGTGGAGGTGGCTGGGACTGCGGGGTGCCCGCTGATGGTGTGCTCAGGGGTAGCGGTTCTGGGGTGGGGGGCACTTTAGGGGCCTGCAGAAGGACAAAGAGAGCATAAGACAGGTAAGGGGATATTCCGCCCAGTCCTGCTGCTCACAGAGGCGCCACGCTTACCTGGTCAAGCTTGGCCCGGGGCACGTTCTGCTGGTGGTAGGCGAGGATGGAGTCGGCCCGGCCCTGCAGCACTGCCTCCGCAGCCCTGCACAGAGCGGGGGCACCGCCAGCTCAGAGAGGTGAGCGGGAGGGAGCCCCACCCTCACCCACCCCACCCTGCCCCTGCATGGGGCTCCCTCGGAACCCCAGGCTGAGAGGTGCTGGGCAGAGAGAGAGAGAGACTTGGCCTGCCCACCAGGCACTTACGTGTTGGCCAGGTGGGTGGTGAAGACATATACGAACTGCGAGGGAGGCTTTCCGGGGACGCCCCCGCCCCCGCCCCCGCCCCCAGGGGCATCAGGCCGAAGGCCAGGAGGAGGGCCGTGCGGGGCGCCTGGCACGCTGCTCTCGCTGAGGGGCAGTTGGGTGGTTTGGCCGGGACCCAGCTGTGGGGCCGCCATGGCTGGGTCTGCTACATTACAATCTGCAGGAGGAGAGAGGAGAGGGAAAGGGGCTAAGCGGTCCAGACGCAAGAAGGACCAGCTGATGCCCCCTCCCACTGATGCTCACAGCCTTACAGCTCATGCCCACAGGGACATTTGATGTCACTATCTGGTGTTCTCACCAGGCTGGTTTCCACGATGGCAAGAGTGGTGACCATGTGGAGAGCAGGGACAGAGAAAATGTGTCCTTTCCATAGGCTCCCATGGGCCTGGCATTCTGCTGGGGACTTAACAGGTGTGATTTCATCTCATCAACACACCCTGGGAGGCACGTGTCACACACTCCACTTAACAAAGGAGGAAATAAGTTCCTCACCCACGGTTACACAGCCAGTTAGTGCAGAGCCAGAACTGAACCCAGGGCAGGGACTCTGAAGCTCTGCTCTGAGCTCTGCTGCTGCCCCTCACACTGGGTAAGTGTATGTGCACAGTCTAGTGACCCAGTTGGGGAGAAGGCAGAGAGGGTGCACAAGCTGATGATTCAAATGATGGATGGTTTTTCACTCTAGCCCCACCACTAACTGACTTTGTGATTTTATGAACCAGACATCTCTCTAAGCCTCGGTTTCTTCATCTATAAAATGTAAAATACTAACCTCCTCCTTGCACAGGGGGCAGGTCAAAGAAATATATTTTTAACCGTAAGTTTAAATTAATGTCACAGACTAAAAAAATCCATTTGAAAAACAGAGAGCCGGGAGCGGTATCTCACGCCTATAATCCCAGCACTTTAGGAGGTAGAGGCGAGAGGATCACCTGAGGTCAGGAGTTCAAGACCAGCCTGGCCAACATGGTGAAACCCTGCCTCTACTAAAAATACAAAAATTAACTGGGCATGGTGGCGCATGCCTGTAATCCCAGCTACTCAGGAGGCTGAGGCAGGAGAGTTGCTTGAACTTAGGAGGTAGAAGTTGCAGTGAGCCGAGATCACGCCACTGCACTCTAGCCAGGGTGACAGAGCAAGACTGTCTCAAAAAAATAAAAATAAAAATAAGAAAGAAAAAAGAAACAGAAAAAGCTGACATACTGGAAACACTCTCAAGACAGACCAGCTACCCTCAGCACCAAGGGAAGTTTTGTTCCATGGTTATACACTTGACTGTAAGTCTTAGCATAGAAAAAAATCTACAACGGGTCTAGGTGAGTGGGTAGGCCCATTCGCATGCCAAGAAAAGCAAGTCACAGCGCCTGGCCCGCAGACAGTAAGTACCAGCATTCTCAGTTAATGGGAGACAAATTGCCTGAAGCTGTCTCCACCCAGCCAGGGCAGTGACCACTTTCACTGGGCTCAGTGTCAGGCTGCCCTCTTTGGAAAAAGTTTCTTCTCCACCTTCTTCTCTGATGGACCCATCCCAAAACGGCCCTGCTCTGGACCCTATCTATCCAATTTTACATAGAAGAGCAGAGCCAGAAATTTTCAGGGGAGCTTGAGAGCTGACCTCAATGTGTGAAGGCTGCTGAGGGGCTCTTGGATACAAGCTATGGGGAGAAAGGCAGGGCTTAGTCCAACAAGGAACTTTCTAGTACAATAACAATGATAAAAGCTAATATGTTACATGTATAACCTCATTTACTCCTCGTACCAACCTTATGAGATAAATAATATTTTTACAGATGAGGAAACTGAGGCCCTTTCCCAAATTTACAGAAATAACCTGAGTTGCAAACCAAGGCACCCTAATGGCAGAACTAGTCCTGTCAATGTCTATGTTCTATCGCCCCTCAGTAAGAACTCTTTAAGAATCTAAGGGCAGGCCGGGCACGGTCGCTTATGCCTATAATCCCAACACTTTGGGAGGCCGAGGTGAGCGGATCACTTGAGGTCAGGAGTTCAAGACCAGCCTGGCCATAATGGTGAAACTCCATCTCTACTAAAAATACAAAAATTAGCCAGGCGTGGTGACGCATGCCTGTAATACCAGCTACTTGGGAGGCTGACGCAGGAGAATTACTTGAACCCAGGAGGTGGAGGTTGCAGTGAGCCGATATTGTGCCACTGCACTCCAGCCTGGGCAACAGAGTGAGTGAGTGAGACTCTGTCTCAAAAAAAAAAGAATCAGGCTGGATGGCTCACACCTGTAATCCCAGCACTTTGAGGGGCTGAGGCAGGTGTATCACCTGAGGTCAGGAGTTCAAGACCAGTCTGGCCAACATGCTAAAACTCTGCCTCTGCTAAAAATACAAAAATTAGCCAGGCATGGTGGTGGGTGCCTGTAATCCCAGCTACTCGGGAGGCTGAGGCAGGAGAATTGCTTGAACTCAGGAGGCAGAGGTTGCAGTAAGCCAAGATCGCGCCATTGCACTCCAGCCTGGGCAACAAGAGTGAAACTCCGATTCATAAATAAATAAATAAATAAATAAATAAAAGACTCTAAGGGCAGTACGACTAAAATAGTCACAATGGTCGCCTTGAGTATGGGATGTTAGCAATTTCTACTTTGTATTTCCCTATGTTTGCCAGGCACGGTGGCTCACTCCTGTGATTCCAGCACTTTGGGAGGCCAAGGCAAGAGGATCGCTTGAGACCAGGAGTTCAAGATCAGCCTGGGCAACATGGCAAGACTGTTTCTACAAAAAATACAAAAATTAGCCAGGTGTGATACATGCCTGAGCCCCAACTACTTGAGGGTCTGAGGTGGGAAGATCACTTGAGCTCAGGAGTTTGAGGTTGCAGTGAGCTGTGATCACACCACTGCACTCCAGCCTGGGTGTCAGAAAGAGACCCTGTCTCTAAACAGTAAATATATAAAACTCACAAAGTTTCTACAATGGTGCAGTCTGATGTGACATAAGTGAACTGGAGGTGATGGCTACGGCAGGAGGTGTCTGGTCTGGGAGGCAGTAAAGGGTTCTGTCATCAAAGGGTTCAGCCAGAGGCTTGGCGACCACCAGGTTAGTCCCACAGAGGAGAGAGAACTGATACAGGATGGTCCGTGAGGTTCCAGCTAGCTGTAGAGGTTTGGTATTTGACCCTCCGCACCCCTGTCACAGACATAGTCTGCTCACTTCATAACATTTGCTGACTCTTTCCTCCTCTGTAATTGGCATCATGATAACACTGACCTCACAGGGCTGTTGTGAGGATTAAATAAAACAGAGTAGCAAAGTAGCCAACGTACTCTTTTCTTTCTTCTTTCTATGGTCCCTGCCTTCAAGGAGTTCACAATTTAATAGTCTCTGGCTAGTTTCTTTTTCTTCTTTCTTTACTTCTTTCCTTTCTTTCTCTCTCTCTCTCTGTTTTTAGAGATGGGGTCTCCCTATGTTGGCCAGGCTGTTCTTGAACTCCTGGGCTCAAGCAATCCTCCTGTCTCAGCTCCCCAAATTCTGGGGATTACAGGTGAGAGCCACCACACCCAGCCTCTCTGGCTAGTTTCTTATGTCTCTCTCCTCAAAAAGATGTAAACTTTGAGGGAAAAAAAATGTGTACAAGCTTCCCAGGGGCAGGGGTTACGTCTGGCTCTCCCCCATCACTCATGGAAGGCCAAAATATAGGCGGATCCATAAAAGAATCAGAGCATCCCTCCACACCCACTTCTTGTCCTGGTGACACACCCTGGGTACTTGCCAGGAGTCAATTAGAGGTTAGGGAAGGGCACCCGAGACACAGCCAAGTGGCAGCTCACACCCAGGCTTAGCAGGGCTTTGCACAGCAGAGTCAACTGTCCGACTCCCAGGGACACTGGGAGCCGGACGCTTCACAGCCCTCCCTCCACTAACCAGTAGGTGGCAGCATAGGCCAGGAATTCACAGGTAGAGGTGTAGGTGATGTGACCAGGAAGGAGGCCACTCCACTCTGCCCCACCTAGGGTCCCTAGGGAGAGGGAGCCACTGAGCACCTGGAAGGCAGAGGTGAGGCTGTTGCAGTGTAGGGAGGGACAGAGTCTGAGAGGTAGGATGGGAGAGAAAAATCCAGGGCTCCCGGTCCTCACTTCTTTCCCAGGCTCAGTCCTCTCAAGTCCATCCCCCAGGAACATCACGGGCTACAGCACCCTGGCATCGACAGGCACTCACTGTGGGTGGCCCCAATGGGCTTGTCATCCTCCTCACTGTCCGGTCCAGAGCACCATTCGTCCCCACTGTATGGCTGCTTCCGCTCCAGCACACAGCGCCGCTTACTCCGTGGCGCCACCTCTGCCCAGGCAGGACGGAGGAAAGGGTGAGTGCCCAGAGGCCCCATTATTCTCCCACACCCAGGGTCCCTCCCAGACCTATTCTCTAAGATGCCCCACCCTAGAGGGCACTGCCCAGGCCATGGTGGGCACTTCACCAGCCCTTGGCCCCCACCACACCACCATTTGTTTCTGATTTCTCTCTATAGCCCCATGCCTGTCTCCCCTCCCCCCAACACCAAGTACAGCATAATCCCCAACCACAACTGGTTCTAATTAGGGCTGGAGGGGAGGGGGAGCTGCTGCTACTCTTCCAGGCCCCGGTGCCTGCTCCCAAAGGGTTCCCACCAGCGGGGATATGGAGGCTCCTGGAAGTGTGTGGGTCTGGGGTCTGCTCCTCACTCCATGGCACCTCCCTCTCCCCCTCTGGAGCACTGGTGGGAAAGCAGGAGGGGAAGGAGTCCAGAAGTCCGACCACTCTCTGTGGCCCCTCCATGGGTGGCACCATGGCCAACCCCAATCCCAAATGATCTGGTTGGTGGGTGTTGAAAGGTACCCATGCAGAAACACTGAAGAACGTGGGATGAGGACTGGACAAGCAGGGGGCAGAGCGGTGATCTCCCAGAACATCTGAGCCTGGGACTATCGGAGATGCTAGGGTCTTAGGGATGAAGAAATGGGGTACCTTTGGCCTCTGAATCCAGGGATGGGGTCCCAGCCTCTCGCTGCTCTCCAGAGTCCACAGACACACTCCGTTCCCTCTTCACCTTGCCCTTGAGCGAGCTGAAAGGGGGCACCCCTGCCTGGGGGTTCTTCAGACTTGAGTTGCTAGGCGAGATCTGGTTGGCCTTGGCCCCATGGTTCCCCGCCCCCACGCCCTTCGAGCCCAAGTTGCAGGTGGGTCCTTGGTTCACATTCTGGTGCTGAGATTGGGCCCCGCCATTCCCTGTCTTGCCATGATTGGTCAATTTATTTTCTGGGTGCATTGGCTTGGCTGGGGCAGGGGGGCAATGGCCGCGGGGGGACAGCGGCGGGCTCCCTGGAGCTTCTCTCCTCCTGGGGTGGGGTAACCTGGGAGAAGGTAGGAGAGATGTGAAAAGTTAACCTTGCTAGGGGCTAGGCATGCCTGGAACTTAATTACCCCATCCTGCCTCCCCTAATTAATGGAGGAGGGTGGGGGGAAGGGGTGGCATCTCAAGACCACCACCAGCTATTCTCTACCTCCCTCCATGGCTTCCTCAGACAAGGGCTGAAGCCCTCATCCACCTTGGGGAGTGGAGATGGGGAAACCCTCCACCCCCCAGCCTCCACAATTTGAAGGAAACCAGGGCCTAGAGTTGGCAGAACTCGCCCACCTCAGCCCCAAAACATCCATCAGCCTGCAAGCTTCTGTGGCGGCCCTGTCCTCTGTATCAGACTTAAGCATCCTCTCTTCTAAGATCTGCTGTCTTCAGACTCCTTCCAAGGCCTCAGACCTCAACTCCCATATGTCCCAACACCAGCAGAGAAGGGCCACAGGACCTGGGGTCACTGCACATGCCCCGGTCTCATTCCCCAGGGACAGTGGGGAAATGCACACCAGGGAGTGGTACCCACTGGTCCAGACAGCTGGAGGGGAAGGCCTGAGGAGGGGGGCCTGGCAGGCCAGGCCGGCAGGCAGAAGCAGGAGGAAAGGGGGAGGGGAGCGGTGTGTCAAGCAGATGGGGAGTGCAGCTTGAAGCCAAGGATTCCTGCAGCCTAGGCTGCGGGCCCTTTAAGCTCCAGCCCGCTCCCCCCGCCGCCTCCCCCTCCCCGGAGACCTATTAATAGCCGCTGGAAAGATCACATCACGGGAGAGGATATTTATCCCCCCTCATTCCACACCAGCTCAGATTTATTTCAGCTCTGCTGTCCTGCTGCTGCCGCCTGGCCCTGTCTGCCGGCTTCTCCGGGGAGGGGGGAGGGAGGCAGGCACCGCCCCCTACTCTAGCTCCCACCTCCAGCTAGACTGAGGCCAGAGGCGGCCTTCGGACCCCACAGTAGGGTGGGAGGGGGTCTGCTCAAACCATTTTAAGGAGGGAAGAACTAGAAGAGACCAGAAGCCGCAAGCATAGCTGGCTGCCAGTCCCCTCTGCCCCCCACCCAGGCCCAGGCACTAAGGCTGGCTGCGCCTCCTGCCTCAAGCCAGGCCTTCCCATGCTAACCCCCCTTTAGCCCACTGGTGGCCTGGGAGCCAGGTGCCCAGGGCGGCTCCTCTCCTGGCCAGCACAGCTTGGGCCCCATCACCACTGGGCCCTTCCCTTCCCGCACGCCACACACACACATCCCGCCCGCCACGACACCCACACACCTTGTCTTGTTAGCCAGGATCCTCATGGCTCCCACACACAGTGGGGCTACGGCCCCTGTGCGTGCCCAGGGCCCAGCCAGGTACTCGGTACTGGAGCACGGACTGCAGCAACAAGCCCCAAAGAGAAAACTCGTGACTTGGGGAGGGGGTGTCAGAGGGGAGGGGAGAAGGGAGGACCCAACAGCTCTGGGACTAGGGAGCTGGATAGGGTGGGATGGCACTGGAAAAAGAGGATTACGAGATGGGGTCTCGATCCTGGAGGCCAGCCCTGTCCCCATCCCTCCCGCACCTTGCCCTCAGGGGGCTTGCAGTCTCCAGCAAGCCTACGCCCCGACGGGGCGGCAGAGACAGAATTCACTAAAAGGCTAGGTAGCAAAGGTGCCGCGTGGGGCGGCTGTGAGGTCTGCCATGGCCCCCTGAGGGATTCCTGCTCCCAGACGCGCCCCTCACCCAGGGTGGGGTACCCCTCTCGCCCCACCCCCAGAGCGCTCCAGCCGTGGAGGGGGCCCGGGGTGGGGGCCACGCCCCGCCCCGTCCCCAGCTCGAGGCCTAGCCCGTGCCCATCCCAGCAGGCCCGGGCGGGCAGCGAGAGGCCTGGCGGGGCCCCGGGGCTGCAGCTGGGCTCTTCTGGAGACCAGTAACGCTGGCTCGGATTCCTCCTCGACCGCAAGAATGCAGGAGCCTCCCCTCCCCCCGCCCTGCACCCCCACCCCGCCCCCTTCGGCAGAGCCCGGGCGGAGAGGCAGAGCGAGCGAGCGACAGCCAGCGAGGCAGCGAGCGGGAGGCGGACAGGACTGCAGCGTGCTTCTCCAGGCCCCGCGCGCGGACAGACACACGGACAAGTCCCGTCAGGGGCTGGGCGCGCGCCAACAGGCAAGAGCTTGGCGAGCCCCGGGTGCTGCCGGCAGAGGCTCAGAGACCCACAGACACCCGAACTCTGACTCACACACACTCACAGCTCACACGTGGACAGGGAGACAAAGACACGCACGGAGCCCAGGAAGCTAGAGGCGCGCCGGAGGCCAGGGAAGCGCCGGCCGGAGCGGGAGCCGCGGAGACAGCCTGGGGCACGCGCAGACACTGGGGCTGCCCGAGGGCTGAGTGGGAGCGCCGGACTCATTGAACAGATGAAAAGACTGAGGCCGGCCACAAGAGAGCCGAAGAAAGTTGAGCCTGGTAGTCACAAAGAAACACGCACAGGGCGATAGATACAGCAACAGACTTACACAAACACAGAGGCCTCACCCAACCGCCCCCAGCCCTGGCTCCCCCCTCGCCTCCCCTACCCGCCCTCCAGCAGCCCTCCAGCAGCCGATCCCGGTCAAAGGGGAGGAGTCTTGGGCCCAGGAGCTTCGTCCCGGTGACAGGCCCGGCCAGACACCGGTGCACACTCCTGATGCTCCCTGCGGGGCTGCTGGAGGCTGGGCGGGGACCTCGGGGTGGGGGGGCCCCACCTGCCACCCTGCGGGAGTCTAACCCCAACTTAACCCTAGGGCACATCGGCCTTCGCCACTCCAGCCGTGTCTCTGGGGAGGAAGGCTCCTAGGAAGGCTCCTGGGGGAAGGTTCCAAAGTCCAGGACCTGCCTGGGAAGCAGCCCGCCACCCCCAGCTTCTCCATCACAACCAGGGAAGAGCAGAGGCAGAGGCTGGAGTCACTGAGACACCAGGGCTCTGAGCAGGCTCCTGGCTGGCATGCATCTCAGGCTCTCCCTTCACCAACTCGCTGATTCTCAAAAGGATCGACCCCATTTCAACGAGGAAACTGAGGACTGGGAAAAGGAATTGATGTGACCTTGAGTCACATATCCAGTACGTGGCAGTGTGGGGACCCTCATTCCAGACACTGCAGTGACCCCACCTCGCCACCCCAGCCATGACTGCTCCTCTGAGCCTGCATTAGATAGGTGGGCTTCCCACATTCCAGCCACAGTGCCCAGGACCCCCATAAGGGGGGAGGGGCAGGGCAAGGGCCACTCACTACCTATGTTCACAGCCTCAAAAATTGAGAACCTGCGAGAATTTGGGAAGGGGCTATTAGAAAATCAGTCCTCTCCAGTGGCCGTTCAGGCCTAGGCTCCTCCCCAGAAGACTCTCCCAGTCACCCTCCCCTCCGGGACTCCACCCCCTCTCTCCCACCCCGCCGCAGGGCGAGCTGAGTCAAGCGTGGATGAGTCAGGACTTTCCCATCTCACACCTCCCCCCTTTGCCCCTCAAGAGTCTGCCCCAGCTCCCAAAGACCCCTCCTCCTCCACACACTCACAGTCTCCGAAGACACCTGGAAGGCCTGGTGATGGGAAGCCAAGAGGGCTGATCCCAGCCCAATGCAATTTTAAAGTACCCAATGAAGGGGGCTTCCTAGTACCAGGCCAGGGGCCCCTGAGGTACGAGAAAGCAAAGGGATGGGGCTCTGGGAACACATCGCCGTGCCTCCCTCTTAGGGGGTTAGGGGAGGGGTAGCAAGCTCACAAACAGGGAGCAGGTGCGAGTCACCTGAGTGGAAGGCCAGGCGCATACCAGGAGGATGAATGTGCCCGGAGGAGCGGAGGAGGCGGCTTGACAAAGGGCCTGAGATATCCATCCGCTCCCCCATCCGCCACCCCCACCCCGAGTGACGCGAGGGTAGGAGCCAGCAGCCTAAGGGTTGCTAAGGGTTAAAGTGGACTTGATCTTAGCTGGGGGAAGGAGCTGAGGAAGGCTCAGATGCCCAGAGCCTCCAGGTATCACACACCGGCTCTGCTCCACACACAACTACCACAGGTAGGGCAGGCGTTCACACATCCAGTGGCAACCTGCCTGCTCCCAGCTGCCCCCACGTTGGGAGCCTCTGCCTGGCTCACCAGCTGGCCCACCAGTGTCACTGTCTAGCTCAAAACCACCCCAAAGAGGCAGTAAGAAAATGTTTTGGAGGGTCCATGTTCCTGTGCTGCCAGGGCCCCCTGTGATGACGTGAGCGCTCAGGACCCTGCTGGGGACAACAGGGCCAAAGAAATCCTCGGCCTCTGGCTCAGGGAGATACAGCGCCCGAGACGACAGGGTCCCAAATCCCCTTTCTCCTGGGTGTCAGGACCCCTCAGTCCTCACAAGCTCTCTCCACCACTCAGGTCACTTCCTCTTCCTGAGGTGGTGACTCAGCGGGTGGGGAGGTCAAGGATTCCTAGCCCAGCAGGAAATCTGCTCAAGGACCAAGGTGCTGCTCTGGGACCCTCGATGTGGGGACTTCCAGGCTTAGGGGGCCTTCCCATGGCCCTAGTTCCTAGTAGCTCTCCCCACTTCCCCCCACCCTGTGCCAAAGGAGACCATGCAAATCAGCCATTTTTGCTTGGGAGGTTTTCCCTGGGAGTTTCCAGCCCCGCCCCACCTGCAGCCCTAGGGTAATGTCAGACAACCCCAGCTCCACAGGACCATGGAAACTCCTGGTCCCAGACCTTTCTAGTCTGGGATCGTTGAACAGGGTACTGGGGGGCCATCAGCGGTTTTGCCCATTCTGGCCCACTGTCCCTTCTGGAGCCTGAACGGACAAGTGGCATTGCTTGGACAGGCCTGAGGTCACCTCACTTCTCTTGGCTCCTACGGTCGGTCCTTGTCAGTGTGGCCGGGCCTTGGGAAGCAATCATGGCCTGGCAGTGGGGTGCCCCCAAAGACAGCTACCCAATCCCCAGTTGCTCCCTCCCACAGGAGGAGGGGTGGAGAGGGGGTGGGGGGCACAAGGAAACAAGACAGGGCAGGAAGCCCAGGCAGGCGGCGGGCACTCTGGGCCAGGCACAAACAACCAACACAGGAAACCACAGCCCACCCCCGCCCACCCCACCCGCCCAAGGCTCTGGGAGAGAGGAGTGCCAAAAGCCTGGTACCCCAACAGAGGCAAGGGCCAGGGGTTAGCCCAGGGCAAGGGAGGAGCAAGAAGCTCTCCAGTCCTCTCTCTGCCCTAGACCCTACCTGGGGAGGGTGGAGGGAGCCAGGCTGGCAGGGATGGTGCTGCCTCTTTAAATCCACCGAAATCCTGAGCTAGGCCCAACCTAGCTCTGGTTTCACAGGAAGGAAAGGAGCTCAGGAGCCAGTAGGGCAGGCAGTGGTGGCTGGAATTAGCCCCACCGGCCCAAATATATCTGGTCTCTGCCCGCCGCCCCACTGGTACTTCCTGTCCCCTGGCACCTGCACCAGGGTGGGGGTAGGAGACGATCCAGGTGCCACTCTCTACCCTGTGGAGACTCCCATCTCAGGAGGTGGTGTGGTGCTGGGTTCACGTGGGTAGAAGGTTAACTTCTCAAGCCTGGGTTCCCAGAACAGGCAGAGATGGGCAAGACAGCTCCCTGTGGGCCCTCACCTGGCCTCAGTCCTCCAAGGGGTTAATCTGGCCCGTATTTAGGGGGGTAGGGGTGGCCGAGGAACCTCCTCCAAACTGCCTGGCTGCTGGGAACAATGGGGCCATTGTGGGAGGATGGAGTGCAGCAGACTGCTGGCACAGCCAAGAGCACCACGGTGGGACCTCACCCAGCGCCCGCCCGCCTGCCTGCCTGCTCTGCTCTCTCCCCAGGTACAGCCAGAGGCAGAGGCATCCTCCTGGCCCCTCACCTTGCCTGATGGCCCACACTCTTGGCACCAGCAGCACCTGCAGGCCCACGAGCTCTGCCCACATTGACATCCAGACTGTCATGACCCTCCAGGATGCAGGGGCACGTGGGCCAGGCCGGGAGGGGTGGGGGTGATGAGACAGGATGTATGCCTGTGATCCTCTGCAGGGGAGACAGGAAGGCCACATGGGGTTTCTGGTGTCAGTCCTGGCACCCTCAGGCAAGAAAGGCTTAGGGGATTGTGAGAGCAGTGACAGGCAGGGTCCCCTGTCCCCAGGCCTCCTCTCCCACACCCATTCAGTAAAGCTGCTCCCAGAGGAGGTCTGGTGCCTGGTGGCCTCACCCTCTGGGGCTGGGGCCCTGGCAGGCAGTATGATGCAGTGGAATAAGAACTGAGTTTGAGGGCCAGGCGCGGTGGCTCACGCCTGTAATCCCAGCACTTTAGGAGGTCAAGGCAGGTGGATCACGAGGTCAGGAGTTCAAGACCCGCCTGGCCATGATGGTGAAACCCTGTCTCTACTACAAATACAAAAATTATCCGGGCATGGTGGTGGGCGCCTGTAATCCTAGCTACTCAGGAGGCTGAGGCAGAGAATTGCTTGAACCCAGGAGGCGGAGGTTGCAGTGAGCTGAGATGCACAACTGCACTCCAGCCTGGGCAACAGAGCGAGACTCTGTCTCAAAAAACTGAGTTTGTAGTCAGACAGTGTCAATCACACCCTGCCCCTTCTCATCTGTGGGGCCTTGTCCTTCCCTATATCCTCTGAGCCTCAGCTTCCTCATCTGCAAAAGGAGAATAATTTTATAGAGTGAGGTAACAGTAGTGAAACTAACAGAATGCCTAAAACACACCAGCCCTCAACAAACCACTTCTGGCCTTGATGTCCTTATCTTTACCTCCTGCCATGGCACCCAAATATGTGGGCATTTGGTAAAGGCAGGCACTGTCCAGATATTTTCCCTGTGAGTGTCCAAGAGAACAGGGCCCGTGGGTGTCATATTAGTGGTACCAAGTACAAAGACTCGGCTCCTCCCCTGCCCTCCTCTCAGAGGCCAGCTCCCTCCGCTGGCACACTCCTGGGCATCCTGGGCTCACCGACACAAATCCAGAGCATGAACCCAGAGAGGGGCTGGGCAGCTGTCCACTCTCTTAGCCTCAGGACCATGTCTCAAAAGTCCAGGAGGCAAGTGAAGGGGGATTTCCCTTCAAGAGAGCCAGCCTCCCCTCTGCGAGGTCCCCTTCTCCCTGCCTGCCCCTTGGCAGTCACCCTGTAGTACTTGGGCTGGGAGAAAGCTTAAGCCTACTCTCCTGCCATGGATCTCAAAGGAAGGGTCCGGGAGAGAAAGAACAACTGACAAGCAGTTCTGGAAAGTAGGGGGCCCAGGGAGAAAACCTGTTCTCTTCTCAACTAGAGAGGGCTGTATCTCTCAGGGTGGCCCCAGAAGCCCCCAAAGGGTTAACAAGGCCCTAAAAATAACCTGCGCCCAGCAGGACCCACTGATCGGAACCCTCCAGCCATCTGTTCCCATTTTCTCCTGTTCACATTGGAACATCTGAAACCGGCCCCAGAGCCCCAGCCCGATCCCAAAAATAGCCCCAGCCTGCCCAAGGAACAGGCCCCAGGGGCTGGGCACAGGAGGCATAGCCAGCCCAGTAGTGAGGCATGGCCCAGGCAGACCCTGAGCCCTCATCCCCCAGGCCCATGGATGGGAGGTGTCCTCTCTGGATCCAGAGGAACATGGTAAGCAGAGCTAGGGGCTCCAGCCCACCCCTCTTGCTACCAAGCCAGACAGAGCACCTGCTAGCTAAGTCCAGGCCTCAGACCCAGGGGCCCTGGGATCCTAGGCACTTCTACCACATCTTAGTCCCCAGAAGATTTTACCCACCTTGTCTGCATAGCTTCCCCACCTCATTGTGGGCACCCCATCCCTGCCACCCACTCCTGGGCTCCTCATCCAGAAGTTCCCAAGCCTCAGCCCCTCCACCATCCCACTCTCACCCCAGGGCCTATAGGAGCCCTGGCCGCCTGGCCCCACTCAGCATTCTCCCTTGCCAGCACACAGGGTTAAGGCAGAACTTTTCCTAGCACTGTCCACACTCCCCCTTGCAGCTCAGGGAAGGATTCTGGAGGTGTCCCTTGGACGCCGTGGATGCTGATATTACCCCACTCCCCTTCTGGGCTTCAGGATGCCCCCCTCCCTGACCATCTGTGTCCAGCAGGTGACAGACAGGCCCATCAGGGCTCCCCAACATTATCATAGGCCTGGGCACTGCCCCTCAGAGAAATGCCCAGGCAGGGCACAGGGAATCCGGGGGGTCTAGGGCCCTGAGGCGTTCCTAACAGCTGCCATCCAGGTCACAGCTCCACATTGACACTTCTCTCCCCAAGCCAGGTCCCTGACCCCTAGGCCAGGAAGGAGAGGAGGCGGCCATTTAAGCCATTTAAGGACGGAATGTCTTGTTTGCCTGGTGAGAGCAGAGCAGCAGGGGATGGGGCAGTGGGAGGAGTGCTGGAGCTGAACTGAGCAAACAGCCTCAGGGAGGAGGGCTGGCCCTGAGAAGCCTGAAGATAGCGAGGGAGACGTGTTCTAAACTCCCTGGGCCTTCTCCAGGCCCCTGGCTACCTGGCAAACTTGCAATCAAGAAGTCAGCAGGCACCAACGATGGGGAAACGGAAGCAGCAAACAGTGGATCTGGAGGGGTATTAGAATCCAGGAATCTGGAGTGTGGAAAGGCTGTCTCTTCCCCACCCCCACACTCCCTCTTCTCACTATCAATTCTTTCCTTGCTAAAACCCCTGGGAGGATCAAAAGTTCCTGTGAAGAGTTCTGACTAATAAAATGAGGAGGATCACCAACACTTATTGAGCATTTACTTTGTAACTTCACCAGTCCTAAATGCTTCACGTGCATCATCTAATTTAATCGTCAGAACAATCTGCTAAGAAAGTATTCTTATTATCCCCACTTTCCCAATAAGAAAAGGGAGGTGCCGAGAAGTTAAATAACTCGCCTAAGGCCCATAATTTCAGAAGAAGCAGGATTTGAATTCAGACACCCTGGCATCTGGGTTCTGGGCCATTTCACAATACTCCAGATGCACCACAGTATCAGTCCTCTGAATGATGACAAAAGAAAACATGGGTGTCCAGACCCCACCCTTTCACTCCTCACATCCTCCCTCCATGCCTGATGTGCCCGGGGCTTGCCCAGGGAAGATCAGAGAGACAGCACCGCTCCCCACTCCCTCAACCCAGGTACCCGCCTGGCCTGGCCTGTGCTGCCAGGACAGAGCAAAGTTCTCCGGCCTCCCCCAACCCCGCCCAACTCCAGTCCGTTACTTCCTCACCCATCCTTGTCCCTGCTGGTCAGAGGAGGGCACAAGGCTAGTCACCGAGACAACAGCACAGAGCCCCTGCCAAGAGTTACTACGGCTCGTGAGAGGCCCCAGGTGGGGGTCAAAGGTCAAGTGGGACTCACCCGTGAGGGTGAAGTCCCAGCCCTGCCCCCCACCCACCTGCTCAGCCACACCTGGCCAATGCTGCCCATCTCTTTCATTCCTCAGTAGAGAGCAGGACCACTTCCTCGGTGTCCCTTGGGGGGTGGCTTCAGTGGAGAGGTTGGGGGTTGAGGTGAGGGGATGAGAAGCCCCTCCCTCCTGGGAATGGTCTAGGAGAAGCGCCTCCTCCCAGTCCCCAGCTTCCTCCAGCTTTCCCTAGTCGGACCAGGAGCCCTCAGGCGTGTTTGTTGTGAATTCAGGGAGTTGTTGCTAAGTAAGAAAGGGGGGCTGGCGGAGGGAAAGAGGATGGCGTGCATGTGTGTGTGTGTGTCTGTGTGTGTACACGCACGCATGGGTACGCTAGGGGACCAGGGCAGAAACCACGCTACTGTGGCTGGTAGCCACCCTGGCTTTGACTGAGCAAGGACTTGGGATAACCAGGAAATCGTACCTTGCCCTCCAGGGCGATTGGGCGGAATCTCCTCGCCTCCCGCAGGGTGGGGCGGGTGGGGGGTGAGATCTGCTGAGATAGAGAAGGGCTGGACTCTCACTGGAGCCCGGCTCTAACCCCTCCCGGCCTGGCCCCACTCCCCACCCGACTGCGTCTAGGGTTCTGGTCAGACTGCTTGCCCACCAGGAGCCAGAGGAGACCTCCCTCTTCTGGAGGGAGGGGAATGAAAGGAGAGATGGGGGCAGAAAGCCAAGAGGAGGGAGCCCAAAAGACAAAACGCCAAGCAGGAGGCTAAGCCAGGGTGACGCGGCCGCCGCGGACAGAAATCAGGGAGGCTGAGAGGGACACACAGGGGCACACAGACCTCTCACCTCAGGAATAATGTCGGGCTCAGGCTCAAGGGTGTGGTCTGGGTTGGGGGCTCCCTGTGGAGAGAGGGTCAAAGCTAGAAGCCCCCTTCCAGCAATCTATGTCCCCGCTCCTCCCATCACCCCAGCACCCCCCCACCAACACACCACAGAAACATGTACACACAGTCCACACAGCCTGCAGCTCCAGGAAGTCTCTGAGCTACTCATTTGCCACCCCCTACCCCCACCAGGACTTCTGTGGATTGGCTGGGAGCCAAGCCTGACCCAGCTGCATCGCCCCCCCCCCCGCACCCCCACCCCCTGCCCACCACACCACCCCCCTCCCTAGCCTGGAAGCAGGAGAGGAGGAGGCACTGGAAGACCTTAGAGCTCCCTTAGAGCTTGGCCCCACGGGGAGGAGGAGAGGCAGAGGACTCCCACGACCTGGCCTGAGGACCTGGGGGAGGAGAGGGATGGGGAGGCTGGAGGACTCCAGATTCTAGCACCAGCCACCTCCAGGTTATCCTATGTCAGGGAAAAGAATGGCTGTGTATTCTATGTCCCTGTGTGGTCTCCCTGGCTATATCCCTGGTCCCCTGAAGACGCCAAGTCCTGAGGACCTGGTCTGGTTGGGAGGACCTGGGGCGAGGGAGTCGGTTTAGCAATTCAGTAGGACGGGGCTGGGCGAAGCTCCCACAGCAGGCGGGAGGGAGGCTGGTGGCTGGGCTCAGTTTGTACTGGGGGGTCAAAGGGGAGTTCTTTTCCGAAGAATTCTGGGAGAGACGCCAACTAGAGCAAGCTGCTAACCACCCCTCCCTCTCTCTCACTGCACTGGGCGGGGGGTGTCCCTACCAACCAGACTTAACCCTCTCCAGCCTGTGTTCCTCCCAGACCTGAGATGGGGTCTGCTGGGGAGGAGACCTTTGGCTGGGCTCAACTTTCCATTCTAAGGCTCATACAGAGCAGGGCATCTACCAGCATAAGGCTGGTTCCACATGGCCCCGTCTGGCAATGCCCTGCCCTGCCGCCACCTAGGTGACTTTTCTGAGCTCATCTCCTAAAGGTGTCTGCAGTGACGTGTGTGCGTGTCTCAGAGACAGAGATTGAGAAACAAACTGAAAATTCCTTGCCAAGGCCCTCCCCCTGCTGGGTCACTGAGCACTGTACCAACCTGTACCCCTCCCTTCCTCCCACTGTGCTCTGGGACCAGAGGCCACTGGGGGTGGGGATGTAAAAGGGACAGCTTATCCTTATGTCCACCTCCTGCTGCTGTCTCCATAGGTCTCTGACTCACACAATCAGCCCTGGCCCCAGCACTCTGCCTCCTCACTGATTTGTCACAAGTGCTTCTGGAGAAATGCATTCCATTCTAGCCTGAGATCTCAGGATGGGAAACTGAGATACAGCAAGGTTATGGGGGTTCTAGTGCCTGCATCCCATGCACTAACTCTGCTATCACCGATGATAGCATCTAACTCTGCTATCACCATCCTTGCTTTGACCCTAAATTGAAAAACCCTAGGAACCTCCTCTAATGTAGAATACTAAGTGCAGTAGGAGGGAATGAGATTAAACATCAAGAAGGACTTCCCACGATCGATCAAGGCTACAAGGGCAGCTGGCCCCACCCCAGATACCTGGATTCCAGACCCCTCCGTCTTCTGCTCAGGCTGGAAATACGAGTGTATTCTCTTGTTCAGCTATTTGACCCTAGCTGGAGAAGTTAACTTTTCTGAACCTTAAATTTGCCACCAAGCTCCCAAGTTCGATGTGATTGGCTGTTCCTTGCCCTCAATGAACAAGTTACCCCAGAGTGGGGGTTTAGCTCCCTTTCCCCACCCCTTTTCCTTTAGAACACCAGGCCTCTCTGTAACAACCACCAGTGTATAATCAAGACAAGAAGAGGGTGGACAGGTGGTACGAGGACCCTACAAGGTGCTAGGTGTCCATGAGGGGTAGAGGGAGAGAACCCAGTCCCCAGGGAGAGTTTATCACAAAGTCTCCACTGCACCACTCTCTCTCCAAGGACCACGGAACTGCCAGAAGCCTTGGCCCCACTCCAGGAAACTTCCCTATCAAAGGGCAGAGGACTGCATGTCCCAGGGAGCTGTGGGGAGACCTGTGACTACATACCCCAGACATGTTCCCAGGGAGGAGAGAGGAGGGAAGAGAAGTGAAGGGCATGTGTGTGCCCGCACACGCACATACACGTGGATGAGACACGCCCCCAGCACACACACTCTCCAGAGGTACCCCGGACACTTACAACACAGACACAACTCCCAAAGATGCACATCCAAAGACATTCCCTAAAAAGCACTCCAAATTCTCCAAAAGTGGCCCCTTCAGACCCACAGAGGCTCCCGTATTCATAGAGACAGCCTAGAGGAGCTCAGGAAACACACATGACATCGGCCAATCACACAGAACTGCCAAACAGAACTGCCGACAGAAGATACACCCACACTGAGACACACACACACACACACAAACTTACACACACACACAAAGTAGTACGCAGCCATGTGCTAGCACACAAACTCAAACACACAAACTTGCAGCACACAGTGTGTGAAGTCGGATTAGAAGGCAATGCTTAGGGGAGGAGGGGAGCCTGCGGGGGGTGGAGAACCACTCAGGGATTTCAAAACAATCCTGGTTTCGAAATGCTGGAAATGCTGGATTCAGGGCCATTCCGAGTTGCGGCTGGGGGTGGGGAAGTGGAGAGTGAGGAGGACGGGAAGACGGGCCAGCCCAGGGCTACCAGTCCATTGGAGGAGAAACGGGAATGGACAGAGGGAGTCCCAGCCCTGGTGGCAGGGGGCCTAGAATAAAACACCAAGGTTAGGAGGGGGGCCGGTCCAGGGCCAAGCAGGGAGGGCCTGGGCTGCAAAGGAGAGGCCTCTGCTTTTGCCACTGACAGGAAAAGTGAGAAGGCCGGGGAAGCCGCCCCTCACCCTCGGCATGGAGAATCAGAGGGAACCTGTCTGTGTCCTTTCCCCTACTCCTGGGCAGTGGTGACCACCTTCTCCCCTCCAGAGTGGCACGCTGGCTCTCCTTCCCCACCAGCTAGCACAGCCCCAAGGTGGGTGGAAAGCTAAGAGGTCACAGGGGATTGGGGGACGGCAAGGGCCTGCAGGAGTCAGGGGTCTTCCACAGGTTCCAGGACCCCCCACACTCAGAGCAGGCTGTGGGCATCCCCCTGGGAACCCAAGGCTTTCTTCCTCTCCACAAGGATGCAGGACCCTTGGGGAGACTGAGGCAGTGTAACACATGCCCACACCCAGGAAGTCGCCCCTCCCACGGCAGCCAGAATGCCCTTACTGCCCCTCCCCCAGCCTCCAGGGAAAGTCAGGCTGAGTTCTCCCAGGAGGGGAGGGAGGGGAGGTCAGGCCAGGCTGGGGGTGGGGCTCAGAGGCCTGGCCCTGGCACCAGGCAGAGGAAATTCCAGGCTGTAAGTCCAGGCAGCCTTCAGGGCCGCCGAGCCAAGTGACATGCACCAGCTCAGGAGCTGCAGTGCTCTGGCCTTCCTCTCCTAGCCCTGGCCTTCCAGCCCTCCAACTGGCTCCAGCCCCAGCTCTGGGACTCAGATGGGCTCCTCAGCCCTGGCAGGAGCTCCCACCAGCCCCATCCCGGCTCCTCTGGCCAGTTAGAGCCTCCCTTCCTCAGTTCCCTGAGGGCAGCCCCCACGGTGTGGCTATGGGTGGGCAGCTGTCGGGGCTGGCAGGCAGGGGCACACATGCGGAGTTAGAGCAGCCAGGCGCTCAACAGGTTGAGCCAGTCCATGGAACAACCGCCCCACCCCAGGGAGAGCAGGCCTGGCAGAGGCTCCCTGCCCGCGGCACCCAGCTTGTACCCGCTTGGCTCCCACGGCTGCCCACTTTCCCACGGTGCCATCCCCCTTCTGCCCCCTCCCTCCATCAGAGGTCAGCACCCGGGCAGTGCCCAGGGCTCTGGCACAAGGAAGGAAGAGATGCCATTCCCGTCACCCCTGGGTGCCCAGGCTCTTGAGCTACCTCAGTGTCAGCACCCAAGGAGCCCCAGAAACAGCCAGCATGGCAGCAGGACCACAAGAACCCCAAAGGACCTCCCAGGCACCTCCTTGTGGGCCTCTTCTGATCCTGGGAAGACTGGACACTTGAACACCCCAGCTCTCCAGAGCTGTCCCAGGGTCCTGGGACAGAACTTCAGCGTGTGGTGCCAGAGGCAGTGTGGGGGTGCCCCCAGCTCCTCCTATTGGACTCCCTGGAGGAGGGGCTGCAGAGCTGGGTGACAGTGGCTCTCAGACTCCCTGGAGGAGGGCTGCAGAGCTGGGTGACAGTGGCTATCAGACTCCCTGGAGGAGGGCTGCAGAGCTGGGTGACAGTGGCTCCCTCCACTCCTGCGCGGGCTGCTGCTGCTGCAACCCTGGTCCTTTCCTCCCACTCCACTCCTGGGCTCCACGGAGCTCCATCCCAGTCACTCCCCTGACAGGCAGGTAGCTCCCCTTTGCTCGGCATCTCCTTTAATCTAAAGCAGGTGCCAGGCATTCCAGCCCTTGCTGAGCCGACACTGCCACCCCCTAGGCCTCTGCCCAGAGGCTACTGTCCTGCCTGGTCTGGAATTTGAGACCCCAGCCTAGGGCTCCCGCTTAACCCAGGTACCAGGACTCCAAAGGCAGGAACTAGCTAAGCAGGGTCATGGGTACCCAACACAGATTCAACAGGCAAGATCAATAGAACCCAAATTGCCACTGAGGCGCTAGATTACTGTGGACTGCCAATTCCTCTCTAGGACCCTGTAGTATCTCTTCAGTCCCATGACTCCCCATCCTAGTAGAGACTCATTCTGAACCTCCATATGGGCCTCCAGAACCCATCACCAGTCATAGGACCCCTTCTACTCCAGGCACAAGAGTCACTCTGGATCCAAGATTTTAGGTATTCTACCTGCCCCTCAGCACCCTTCCTGCTGTGAAGCATCACCCCATCCCACTCAGGAGCAACATGGGTAAGCAGGGAACCCCTAGAGGGAGGTGGCCAGAAGGCTGGCCTTCCAGACCTGGCTCTCCAAGGCCAAGGAGGCAAATCACCTGGGGGAAGCGGCACCTTCCTCCCTGGCACCAGCCTCCCAGTCTCTCTCCCTGCTCCTCACCTGCCTCACCCATTCTCTCCCTGTCCTGTCCTGAGGCCTGTATCAGCAGGGCCTCAGAGCTGACACCAGGAAGACAGGGCCTGAGCATGCTCTTCCTCTGGGGTCATGAAATTGTGGTCCTGACCCGGAGAAGGTAGCCAGGCCCATGCTGAGAGGCAGCAGAAGAGCAAGGCAGCCCCTGCCCGGAAGTGGCTGCTCCCTGGAGAGGCTGAGAAGAGAGGGAGAAGACAGTGGAAGCCCACTCACTGTGGCGGTCTCATCCAGAGAGCTGTTCAGAGGCAGCAGCAGAGTTGGAGCAGATACAGTGCACAGTCAGCTTTCACACTAAACCAAGGCTGGGAGTGAGGGCAAAAGATCCAGGGAGCCTTGGAACCCCTTTCTGAGGGCTCAAACACACGCCCAGGTCACCTCTTTCAGAGCAACACTTTTTCTCCTCGAAGCAGAGGTCCCCCCAGACACAGACACACACCCCAAGCAGTAGACAGAAAGAGGAGGGAGGGAGGGGGTGTCAGAAAAACCCGGAAGGAAGGAAGCTGGACAGACAGACAGAAGCTGATCCTAGCTTCATTGCTGCAGAGAGACACCCTCCAGACTCCTAGACTTCAAGGGACACTCTCCTTCTCAAGAGAGGGCAGCCCTCTGTCTCTTCTGAAACCAAATTCCAGCAGCCCTGGAATAGGACCTACCCCAGCGCAACAAGAAGCCTAAGCTCACTCTTCTTCCTACATTCTTCCCCGAGGGTTCCTTTGGATCAAGACAGGGGCCACCTCCCCTTAGCAGCGCAGGGACACCTCCAAGGAACTGTATGACTGCCCCACCCCCCAGCCAAGCCCACATCACTCAGAAGCCTTGGAAGAAGAGACTCCTCGGTCACAGCCCCCGCTACTCACAGGCAGTGCCTGGGAGAAAAGGGTGACCCCCAGCTCTCCCCAGTCCCAACCCACCTCCTTCTGGAGGCTCCTATCAGCCAGAGGAGGAGGGCTGGGGTGCTGAGACCCACGGGGTTGGTGAGCCTGGGAGGGGGACTACATCTCCCAGAAGCCCCCAGGGCAAGGTTCGCTGCTCCAGCTGGCCCAAGGCCGGCCTTGTTCTCTGCGCTAGGGTGGCAGGGTCCCCTGGCTGCCCCTAAGCCCTCCCCAAGGTGTTCTGGAGCTGCCAACCTGACTGGGGGCTTAAGAGTAGCCTCCACTAACCCTGGGGGAGTCCCCCACACCTTAAACAGCCTGGGGGTACGTGCCAGAGAGCAAGAGACAATCAGACTGTGTTTCCCCTCCCCGATTCAAACTGGATCTCCCTCCTCGCGCCAGCGCCTGGCATGACTTTCGCCTTGCCCCCAGCCCACCCCTCACCTCACGCGGATTGGGAGGTCCTCACGCCAGGCCGGAGCTGGACGCCATGACCAGGTCAGGGTCGTTGTGTGGATGGGGGTCCTCCTGCTCGCCAGTTGGAGATGCAGAGAGGGCGGGCAGGCGGTGATCTTTTGATCCTGGACGCCTTGATCTCAATACCAGCCCGGCCCGGGAGAGGCTATCCGGGAATCGCTGGGTGCCTGGGTTCCTGCCTCCCAACCGCGGAGCATGGTCGTGGGCGCCGGGCAGCGGCGGGAGAGCGCGCACACCCGCCGGGGCCGGGGCGCGGGGCTGGGGTCTCGGCCCCGAACCTCAGGGCTCCGGCTCCTGCTCCTGCTCCTCCTCCCTTGCTTGCTTGCTTGCTTCCTTCCTTCCTTCCTTCCTTCGCCTCCTCCTTTCACTTTCCCCAAAGCCCGCGGGGATGGCGGGCACTGGGTGGGGAGGGGGCTGTCTGGGCGCTTATTGTTGGTCGGACGCCGAGGGTCCGGGTCGCAGCCCCCGGGCGGCGCGGCGCCGGGGGACCCAGGCGTGCGGGCGTCCGGCCGGCTGGCTCCGGGCGGCGGCGGTGGTGCAGCGGCCCCGGGTCCGGGGCATGTCCAGCCACTGGCTCCGCCGCGCGCCGCCGCCTCCCCGGGCTCCCCTGCGCTGCCGGAGCCTCGCTTGCCCCTCCACTCGGCTCCACTCCCCAGCCTGAATAAGCATCGGGGCTCTCTGGCTGCCTCCTTCTGCCTTCATACCAGAGCCCGGAGAGGCCCCTGTCAAAATAAGAGCTCCCCCATCTCGCTTGCCTCCTCGCCCAACCCGGCTCCCCCAGCCTCCCAGTGGTCTGACTCGGTAAGGCGCCCGGCCGGCTAGCGGGAGGCAGGTTGGCCCGGGGGCGGGGAGGGGGGTTTCTTCTCTCCTCCTCGCTCCTGAGGATTGGGGAGGAGACGCGCCAACAACATCCCAGGCTAGGGAAAGGTTTGACAAACCTACCTTCCTATCTGCACTGATTGGAAGGAGTGGAAGTTGCCTGGCCACACAGACACACACACACACACACACACACACACACACACACACACCACTGGGTCCCCTCTTCGTTGTACCCACCCACATCCATAATGCACTGAGCATCTCTTTATTCATGTCTCTCCTAGTAGACCATGAGGTCCTTGAGGACACAGACTGAGTTTTTTCATTTCAATCCTCAGCAGCACAAAGTGGATGGTAAGAAAATGTTTGTGGAAGTGAAACCTTTGTCTTCTCAAAAGAACTCTCCTAACCTAACCTTAAAGTGCTTCTCTCTCTCTCTCTCTCTCTCTCTCTCTCTCACACACACGCACACGCACACGCACACACACTCTCACCACCCTATAGGACGAGGCAATGAAAAAGAAATTGTAAATCCCTTTTTTTTTTGAGATGGAGTTTCGCTCCTGTTGCCCAGGCTGGAGTGCAATGGCGCGGTCTCAGCTCACTGCAGCCTCTCCCTCCTGGGTTCAAGCGATTCTCCTGCCTGAGCCTCCCAAGTAGCTGGGATTACAGGCACCTGCCACCATGCCCGGCTAATTTTGTATTTTTAGTAGAGACAGAGTTTCACCGTGTCCCCCAGGCTGGTCTCGAACTACTGACCTCAGGTGACGAACTACTGACCTCAGGTGATCGGCCTGCCTTGGCCTCCCAAAGTGCTGGGATTATAGGCGTGAGCCACCGCACCCGGCCCAAAGCACTTTTTAAAAACATTTCACATGTTTCAATGTTCACCACAAACCTGCAAGAAAGATGTTATGGTCCCATTAGTGAGGTGAGGAAATTGAGGTTTGCATTACCTGAGGACTTACCCAGAGCTACCCAGCTAGAAAGTGGTAAGCCCAGGACTAGAATTTGGGTCTCCTTATCCCAGGGCACTTTCCCTGTTTCCTATTGTCCCCACCCACCCAGAATTAATACCAAGTGACAAGCATCGACTGTGTCTGATAGGAAGAACACTAGCCAGCCTGCTTGCTCCTGCTGTTTCCTCGGCCCTCTCCCCTGCCCCTCCTCACAGATGGTCCCCAGATAGTTCTAGCCTCACTGACCTCCCTCTCTTCTGACCACCTATCCCATCATAGCATCTGAGTACTTTTGATGTGTTTTATCTTATTTGTCACATATATATATACACACACACCTATATATGTATAGGTGTATGCACACACACACATATATATGTGTGTGTATATATATATATATATATATATATATATATGTGTGTGTGTGTGTCTGATTTCCCCCAAAAGATTCCTAAGGGCCCAGACCATGCCTCCTAGCCTCTCCATTCCCCACAATACTCAAGCGCTGGCTGGGTTTGTAGTAGGACTTCAGTAAATACTGACTTGAGGGGTTGACGGTGCCAACAGCTGGGCACTGGACAAGGTTTAGGGAGGCACGGTGGAAGGAAGCAAAAACCTGAAAGAAGATAACATAGTAACCCCCCCCATGTGTCCCATCACTGCTTACAAAGCATTTTCATGCACGTTGTCTCATGATGATGCTTTGATCCAATAACCAACACTTTTCCAAGTGCCAGCCTGCTGTGCCAAGCACTGTCCTGGGTTAGGGGGTTGAATCACCACAGTCCTGAGAAGTCGATTTTATCCCCACTTAAAAGAAAAGAAAACCAAAGCCCAGAGAGGCTTCTAATGTGAAAGATTCCAGCACCTAGGCTAATACCTGACCCATGGAAATAAGGTTTAATTTCTTATCTCCTCTCCAGAAAGACATAATATAGGCCCCCACTTCTCGAACAGGGTGCTTCTTAGAGGGGACCACTGCATTTATGTGGATCAGTCTCCCCTTACATATATGACAAGCCAAAGGGGCTTGTTATGATCCCTTTGGCACAATTCCTGGTTCATAGTAGGTCCAAAACAGTGTTTGCAGGGGCAAGTGAGTCTGTGTTGCCAGGGGTCTCTTAAATGGTGCACAATACATGTCCTATGGAGCAGCCATGCGGAGCGCTCCCCTGGGTGGGGCTGTGACTCATTCCCCCAGCGGAGGTTCCAGGTTGGGATTCGGAGCTGAGCTCTGAGCCACAAGTTCTGGGTGGAACCCTGGAGAGGGCCAGGAGGAAAGGAGAGAGGCAGGGGGCCCTTGCTGGAATCGAGCGGCTCCCTCTACTGGCCAACTTGGGGAACCTCTGTCTTTCCGTGTATCTGTGTGTCACTGTGTCACGAGGGGTGTCACAGGTGTGTCAGCGTTGGCGTTCGTTGGTGGAAGTGCCCGCATGGGTATGGGTGCGTGAGGGTGCCCTTTCGTGACGCAGTGTGGGTGTGCCAGCGCCACGAGGGGCTGTTTCTGGAAGCACAGTGTGTACACACAACCGTATCTTGTAATACAATTTACTTTGGGGCTGCCGGGGGTTGGCGCGAGGGCTGCTGATGATCTGAGATTAGGCATCCCGTTGCCGGGGTTACTAGGACAAAAGGATTCTCCAGCTGGTACTCTGCACCGGCTGGAGCACTAGCCCGAGAAGGTGGGAGGAGTCCAGACCAAACAGTTCCTGGAAAGGACTCTATCCCCTAAAGCAAATAGGGACCCAAGAAAGAGTTAACGCAGAGCCCCACAGTGACTTCAATCATTGGCTCGGGACACTGTCAGTCAGATGTCTGGGGGCGGGGTTTGTGGGGCCTCCGTCTGACTGCCCAGCGCCCCTCACTTGCCCCTCGACCCCCACATCATCTCACTGCTGGGCTGCGCCCGCACCCCCATCTTGGTGGCGACACCGTCCTGGGCCCTGGAGGAAGAGCTGATCCGGGCATCCTGGCTTCCCCACTCACTCCAGCTGCCTGGCTTCCTGATAGATGGTGATTATTATATAATAGACTTGCTGGACAGAACCGTGCCAGCGCTCGGAACACTTTGCCCCCTCTTCGAAGCCTGCCCCAGGGCCTGGCACCTGCCACACAGAGCCTGCTGCCGGGTTCTGCCGGCGCCCCCCAGCAACGCCTCCATTTCGGAGTAGGAGACCCCAGGACCAGGTCCTGGGATGGGGCGGGCGCCAAGCGGAGAGAAACAGGGCGGGTGCCCCGCGGGTCTCAGGGTCGGCCTGAGGAGTGTGGCTTCACAAGCGCCTCTCAGGATGGTGGGACCCGCCTGGCCCCTTCCAACCAGAGTTTGCAACTTGGGAGCCGATAGAGGAGGTGCTAGGGGGCGCAGGGGCCAGGGTGGGAACGGCAAGGAGTTTGGAAAAGGTGTGGGGGCAGGAAAGAGAGACTGAGAGAGGGGGCCGGCTGGGGCAGGGGGGAGGGACTCTTATCCTGACAGGGCTCCCGCCTTCCCCGACTGGAGGGTTTGGAAAAACTGAGCAGGCAGCCAAGGCTTGGCTGGAAATCCTGCAGCCCACCCTCCTGGGGACACAAAGCTGGAGGGCGGGGGCAGGGCGGGGGGAGAGAGCACGACCCCGGGGAGGACAGGGCCTCTTTTGGGGCTAGGGGCCCAGGGGCCAGGACCCTGGGGAGGGGGTTCCTGGCGCTGTCTCCCTGCAGTCTGCTTCCCCCTTCTCCTCTACCCCCTCCGCTTCCACCTCCTCCCCCTCCGCGGCTCCAGTCTTGCAGATTGCGGGCAGACTTAACTCCTTGAGTGCCAGCCTGGTGGACTCGGTGGTGGTGACGCTGTGAGGGAGGGAAGAAGGAGGGACTCCGGACCCCACTCCCACCCACAGTTTAACGCCTTGTGCCCCGGAACGCAATCCCGGAACTGGTCGGGTTCCAGTGCCCTGAAAGGCTGCTTGGTTCTGGAGTCGCCACACGCAAAACAAGGCACCTGAGAGTTGCAGAATCGCCCGCTCTCTTGCCTAATCTTCCCTGCCTCCCCTCCCCACCGCCGCCCTCTGGGACTCTCCCTCCACTTTTTGGCTACCCTTCCCCCACCCCACCCCCATCTCCAAGTTGCAGCCGACAGCCGAGGTCCCTGCCAGATTGAAGCAGGGGAGTCCGGAAGTCTGGGTTCTGTAGCTGCCTCAGCGCTCTCCTCTACATCCCACCTCTGCAGGTGACCGCAGCCCATGCCTCTCTTGCCCCCAGAGGGGCTGCTTCACCCATCTGGGGGGCTAACTACCCAACGGAGGCAGGTAACGCTAGCCTCCCCTAGCTCCAACGACGACTGAGGACCTGAGTAGCTGGAAACCTGACTTCACCTCTACCCTAGCCCCTCCCCTAGCGAACAGCCCCTCCCCCGTCCTCTGTGCCCCTCAACTCTGATGTGGATGCCTCTGCCGAGGGAATACCGCAGACTAGGCAGGAAGGGGTTAACGCAGCTACTACGCTCGACTGGAGCGCCAGGTGAGGCACCACCCATCTTGGCCTTCAGGTGTGTGGGTGGGGAAAGAGGAGGGACACTGACCTTAAGGGCTGCTTTTTTGCCCCCTGGTGGCTAAATCTGTCTTAGCAGCCGCTGGAAAAAATACGCTCACATGGGTATTCGCGGAAGAACATTGGCGACCACAGTAGAGTGCTCCTCTTGCGGGAACAGCACCTTCCTAGGGAAAGAGATCGTTCTGGGAAGGCTGATGGAAGGAGGGAGCTCCCACAGTCCCTGCCACACCATCCCGCTCAGTAGGCTGCCTCAGCCACTTCCAGATCCTTGCCCTAGGGGCTATACTTGTGGGTCCCAAACACCTGGAGGAGGGTAGGAAAAAAAGAGAAGATATAGGCCCTGTCCTCCCAGGGTCTCCATCTAATAGAAAGGGTCCGTAGGAGGAAGTTGCTCCTACCTTTTCTTTCTGTGCCTCAGGCCTTCCCAGAGCACCCATTCCCTCCAGACCCCAGCATCAAATACAAACCAGCCAGGCTTCAAAGCTCCTACCAGCTACCCCAACCCCCTTCAGCTTCCCTCCCCTCCAGCCAAGCTGCTTTCTAGGTCCCTCCCCGTAAAAAGACTCCACTTGAGGGATTCTAGGTGTTCTTATCCCCAGCATGGCTGAGACCCTTCCTCCCATCTACCCAAAGCCCTCCCTGATTAGCAAAGCCAATCATCTTGAAGGGCTCCTTCCCCTCCCCCTTTCAATTGCCTTACTTTTCTCCCTCTCCTTATTTCCCACTACTTTCAAGACTTCTTTTTGCATGGGCAGTTCACCCAATTGGAGACAATTCTGTCCTCCTTGAACCCTGTGATACCTCAATATTTGCCTTTTCTCCTAGCTCGGTGGCAAGCCCTGTAGTCCCAGCTAGCAGGCAGGAGGATCACTTGACCCCAGGAGTTCTGGGCTGTAATGCATTATGCTGATGGGTGTCCACACCAAGTTCAGCATTGATATGGTGACCTCCTAGGAGTGGGAGACCGCCAGGTTGACTAAGGAAGGGTGAACTGGCCCAGGTCAGAATGGAACAGACTGAAACTCTGGTGCTGATCATGGTGGGATTGGGCACACAAGCCTGACAACACCAGGACACCCTGTCTCTTTATTTTTATTTTTTTCAAACACCAACTCAAACCAGATGAGACCTTGTCTCTTAAAAAAAAAAAGTCTTTTCCTTCAGGAATCCTTCTCTGACCAACCCCACTTACTTATTCATCCAACAGATATTTATTGAGGACCTGCTAGGTGCCTGGCACTTGACTAGACACTAGGTTGGTACATGTTGGTGACATAGATGTTTGTCCTTGTCCTCACACAGCCTGCAGCCTAGTGGGGGTCAGACAACAAGTAAGCAGGTGATTTCAATTCAGTGTGGTCACACTTAGGGGAAGTGGACACCAATCCCAGACTTGAGAGTTTGGGGAAGCTTCCTGCAAGGACCAACTGTCTGAGCTGGAACTTCCAGCATCAGGTATGGTTCTGTCCAGGCAAACAGTACATCTCACTAGAGCTCTAAAGATAGAATAGGAGGCTGGGTGTGGAGGCTCATGCCTGTAATCCTAGCACTTTGAGAGGCTGGGGTGGGTGGATTGCTTGAGTCTGGGAGTTCAAAATCAGCCTGGGCAACATGGCAAAACTCTGTCTCTACTGAAAGTACAAAAAAAAAAAAAAAAAAAAAATTGGCCAAGCATGGTGGTGCATTCCTGTAGTCCCAGCTACTCGGGAGGCTGAGGTGGGAGAATCATCTGAGTCCGGGGTGGTCGAGGCTGCAGTGAGCCGAGATCGTGCCACTGCACTCCAGCCTGGGCAATCGGAGTTAGACCCTATCTCAAAAAAAAAAAAAAAAAAAAAAAAAAATAGCATCCCACCAAAGGCTCTCCAGCAGTTGTTATGAGAGGCCTCTAAGGCGGCGTTCCCAAACAACGCTTTTTTTTGTTGTTTTTTTTCCAAGACAGAGTCTTGCTCTATTGTCCAGGCTGGAGTGCAGTGGCGTGATTTCTTCTCACTGCAACCCCCGCCTCCCAGGTTCAAGCAATTCTCCTGCCTCAGCCTCCCAAGTAGCTGGTAGCTGGTAGCTGGGATTACAGGCATGCACCACTACACCTGGCTAATTTTTGTATTACTAGTAGTGACGGGGTTTCACCATGTTGGCCAGGCTAGTCTCAAACTTTTGACCTTGTGATCTGCCCACCTCAGCCTCCCAAAGTGCTGGGATTACAGGCATGAGCCACCACGCCTGACCCAAACAACCCATTTCTGTTTTTTGTTTGTTTGTTTTTTGTTTTTTTTTTTTGAGATAGAGTCTCGCTCTGTCGCCCAGGTTGGAGTGCAGTGGCGTGGTCTCGGCTCACTGCAAGCTCTGCCTCCTGGGTTCACGCCATTCGCCTGCCTCAGCCTCCCGAGTAGCTGGGATTACAAGCGCCCACCACCATGCCCAGCTAATTTTTTTTTGTATTTTTAGTAGAGATGGGGTTTCACCGTTTTAGGCAGGATGGTCTCGAACTCCTGACCTTGTGATCCGCCCGCCTTGGCCTCCCAACGAGCTGGGATTACAGGCATGAGCCACCGCACCCAGCCCCAAACAACCCATTTCTAATTCTCCAAGTCCCAAAACAACTTTGGTCTGAGAGTCCAAAGTACAAGACCTTGGCCTAGTCACTTCCTGTCTCTGGGTTGCAGCTTCTTCAGATATAAAAGAAGAGGCTTAGGTGCCTTTATCTTCATGCCCTTCTTTATCCTATAGATAGCGATTAAATAGTTGGCTTGTTGAGAGAAAAACACTCACTTAGCTCTCATCTGCATGGGGCTACCAGAGCTCATAAAACCAGGAGAAGCTATCAGAGGCAGGACCTCAGAGAAAGCCAGTCGGTCAGTCACCTGTGTCTCGCCCACTGCCCCCTTGGTCTGGCAGTTCTGTGTCCTGGGAACATTTCATTCTTGCTGCTAATGGAAGGCAAGAGGCTTTCCGAGATTGTGCTGGAGGGGAGAGCATGCCCACAATATATTTAGTTACTGCATTAATCTGCTCTAATATGTAGCACTATAGGACTGTTATTTTTGAGAGAGGGAATGTTCTCAGGTGAGGAAACTGCTTGGTGAAGGTCTAGAGTGGTGAAACGACTCGCCTAAAAGCATAGGGCTGGTGCTGATAGCTGGAACAGGTACCCAGGCCTCTTGATTCCGTGTCCAGACTCTTTCCACGACACCACGGCAGCACTTGATCCAACTTTCCATTGGACTTCTTCCTGTGTCTGGCTCATTTCCCTGTGAGGCCATGTGATCTGGGAAGGCAGGCTTGGCCTCCTTATCTGGACATCCCCCAGAGCCTGGAGGGGTGCTCAGAACCTGCCATCTCCCAGGCCCCCCTTTTCTCTCTCATCATGACCCTGTTTATATTTATGTAGCTCTCTTACTCATTCTAAAAAGGCTTCCCTGGATTGTGGACAAAGCCCTGGGCCAGGCATTGTCCCAATGCCAGCCAGACCTAAAACCTGCCCTGTGACTTAAAACAAACTGATTCACTTCCCTGGGCCTTGTGCTCTCCATCTGTCAAGACCTATAACCTGGCGGGGCACAGTGGCTCACGCCTGTAATCCCAACACTTTAGGAGGCCGAGGTGGGTGGATCACTTGAAGTCAGGAGTTTGAGCCCAGCCTGGCCAATATGATGAAACCCCGTCTCTACTAAAAATACAAAAATTAGGCCAGGCGTGGTGGCTCATGCCTGTAATCTCAGCACTTTGGGAGGCCGAGGCAGGCAGATCATGAGGTCAGGAGATTGAGACCATTCTGGCCAACATGGCGAAACGCTGTCTCTACTAAAAATACCAAAAAAAAAATTAGCTGGGTGGGACCCAGCTACTCGGGAGGCTGAGGCAGGAGAATCACTTGAACCCGGGAGGCAGAGGTTGCAGTGAACCAAGATCGTGCCACTGCACTCCAACCTGGGCTACAGAATGAGACTCCATCTCAAAAATAGGCCAACCTATTCTAACTCCTAAGGCATTTGTAATCTCAGCTCTGAAATCCCAAATCAGGAAGTGTTTTTAAAACACATAGCTCTGCCGGGTGTGGTGGCTCATGCCTGTAATCCCAGCACTTTGGGAGGCCTAGGCGGGTGGATCACGAGGTGAGGAGTTTGAGACCAGCCTGGCCACTATGGTGAAACCCTGTCTCTACTAAAAATACAAAAATTAGCCAGGCATGGTGGCATGCACCTGGGAGGCTGAGGCAGGAGAATTGCTTGAACCTGGGAGGCAGAGGTTGCAGTGAGCCAAGATCGCACCATTGCACTCCAGCCTGAGTTACAGAGCGAGACTCCGTCTCAAAAAAAAAAAAAAAAAAAAAAGACATAGCTCTGAGGTAAGGGAATAAGCCCAATGCTTCTGTCTTCCTGCAGGATCTCACAACCTCAGGAATACATCTGCTTTATCTGCAGGGACTAGGGTGCTGCTTTTTTTTTTTTTTTTTTTTTCCCAGAGGTGGTTGTCTCACTATATTGCCCAGCCCCAAGTTCTTATTCTCACTAGTCATTGTACAAATAATACAGGTACCTGCCTTCAAGGGGCTTTTAAGATGGGGACAGTGAGAGAACAATAAAAGATGCTGAATAGGCCGGGCGCGGTGGCTCACACCTGTAATCCCAGCACTCTGGGAACCCTAGGCAGGCAAATCACCTGAGGTCAGGAGTTCGAGGCCAGCCTGGCCAACATGGTGAAACCCCATCTCTACATAAAATACAAAAAAATTAGCCTGGCGTGGTGATGCACGTCTGTAATCCCAGCTACTTGCGAGGCTGAGGCAGGAGAATCACTTGAACCAGGGAGGCGAAGATTGCAGTGAGCCGAGATCATGCCACTGCACTCCAGCCTGGGAAACAGAGCAAGACTCCATCTCAAAAAAAAAAAAAAAAAAAAAAAGGATGCTGAGTAATTAAATGATATGAAGTTTATGCAGTCAGTGCAAATTGCATCCTCAGGTAGACCTGGTGGAGAAAGAGAAAACTGACCTGAAGCTGGAAAGACAGGCCAGGGACAGAGGCACACAGAGGGCTCGGCGAAGGGCAGGGAAAGAGCAAAAGCAGGACCAATGTCAATGGGAAGGGAGTAAATCTCAAAGACCAACTACCTGGTTCAAGTTCTCTTTTTTTTTTTTTTCCTGAAGCGGGGTCTCACTTCATTGCCCAAGCTAGAGTGCAGTTGCATGATCACGGCTCACTGCAGCCTCAGCCTCCCTGGGCTTGGGTGGTCCTCTCACCTCAGCCTCCTGCGTAGCTGGGACTACTGGCATGTACCACGACACCTGGCTAATTTTTGTATTTTTTGTAGAGCTGGGGTTTTGCCATGTTGCCCAGGCTTGTCTCTAACTGCTGGGCTCAAGCAACCCTCCCTCCTCAGCCTCCGAAAGTGCTGGGCTTATAGGTGTGAGCCACTGTACCCAGCCTTCAAACTCTTTCTGATGGTTACCTCCCTGCCAACATCTCTGGCCAGTAGTGTATTAGCATCTTCTTTTTTTTTTTTTTCTTGAGATGGAGTTTTGCTCTGTCACCAGGCTGGATTGCAGTGGGGTGGTCTCAGCTCACTGCAACCTCGACCTCCTAGGTTCAAGCGATTCCTTGCCTCAGCCTCCCTAGTAGCTGGGACTACAGGCGTGTGCCACCATGCCCAGCTAATTTTTGTACTTTTAGTAGAGACGAGATTTCACCATGTTGGCCAGGATTGTCTTGATCTCTTGATCTCGTGATCCACCCGCCTGGGCCTCCAAAGTGCTGAGATTACAGGCGTGAGCCACGGCCCCTGGTCATCAGCATCTTCTTGAACACCTTCAGTAACAGGGAGCTTACTGTTACTCCCAAGACAGCTCACTCCGTTTATGGACATCTGTTTTTCCTTCCTCAAAGCTGAACTTCATCTCCCAGTGGTCTCCATGGAACTGAACTTCATTTTGAGCTGATCTCTTATCTCCTGGTGGTCCGTGCACTACCTTTTGGGGGTGCAAACTGTAAATCTAATTCTTCTTCCCCATGATAGCCCTTCAGGTATTTGAGCTTTAGTGGTCCCTACTCCTTCTTTTTTTTTTTTTTTTTCTGAGACAGAGTCTTGCTCTTGTCACCCAGGCTGGAGTGCTGTGGCGCAATCTCAGCTCACTGCAATCTCCACTTCCTGGGTTCAAGGGATTCTCCTGCCTCACCCTCCCAAGTAGCTGGGATTACAGGCGCCTGCCACCACGCCCAGCTAATTTTTATATTTATAGTAGAGACAGGGTTTCGGCATGTTGGCCAGGTTGGTCTCGAACTCCTGACCTCATGATCCACTCTTTTGCCTAAACATTCCCAGGTCACAAAACAATGGCTCCCATTATAACACCTGGCCAACTTACAATAAAGCAAGATTATCTGTCTTCTCCTTTATTCCAAATACTGTATCTCCAGTAACATGACTTAACATTGGATTTGCTCCTGGCAGCCATGCTATGCTGATGTCCCTTTTTCTTTTTTTTTCTTTTCTTTTTTTTTTTTTGAGACAGAGTTTTGCTCTTGTTCCCCAAGCTGGAGTGCAATGGCGCAAACTTGGCTCCACTGCAACCTCTGCCTCCCAGGTTCAAGCAATTCTTCTACCTCAGCCTCCCGAGTAGCTGGGATTGCAGGTGCACGCCACCACGCCTGGCTGATTTTTTGTATTTTTAGTAGGAACAGGGTTTCACCATGTTAGCCAGGCTGGTCTTGAACTCCTGATCTCAGGTGATCCGCCCGCCTCAGCCTCCCAAAGTGCTGGGATTACGGGCGTGAGACACCGCGCCCGGCCGGATGTCCCTTTTTCTTTTCTTTTTTTGAGACAGAGTTTCACTTTTGTTGCCCAGGCTGGAGTGCAATGGCAGTCAGTCTCAGCTCACCACAACCTCAGCCTCCCAGGTTCAAGCGATTCTCCTGCCTCAGCCTCCCAAGTAGCTGGGATTACAGGCGTCTGCCACCGTGCTCAGCTAATTTTTATATTTTTAGTAGAGATGGGGTTTCACTATGTTGGCCAAGCTGGTCTGGAACTCCTGACCTCAAGTTATCTGCTCACCTCAGCTTCCCAAAGTGGTGGGATTACAGGCATGAGCCACCGCACCCAGCTTGATGTCCCTTTTTCTTTCTCCCTATCCCCTCTCCCCCACCAATGCTGATGTCTCAGACTGAACTTACTAAACCCCTGATTCTTTTTCACCTAAACTTCTTCTAAGCCATGTCTGGCCCACTGTGTGTTGCTGAGGTCTTAAATGGATCTCTGATCACTTTATTCTGTTAGGTTTACCTGGAGATGATTCTTGGATCCTTATCTTTCAATATTTACTATCCCTCAAGGGTTATATCTGTGAAATGTGATACTATATTTTCGTATAAGCTGTTAATAAAAATATTTAACAGGAAAGAGATGGAGACAAAACCCTAAAGTATGCAAATGTTCTTCCGGTTGGTACCAATCCATGTCACACTAAGAAGTAGCAAGAATAAATGGTTTTGTAGGTGGGATGGAGTCAGATCAAAATGAGCCTCAAAAGAAGAAAATAGAAAGGCTCAGAAGGTTTTTGAGTGAAGAGTGATACGAGGAACAATCTGGTATAGCAAAAAAAACAAAACACTAACCCTGGAACTCAACAGATCTGGATCTGATCCACAATTCCAGCTCTATTGCTTATTAGCTGTAGAACTTGGGGCAAATTGGATCTGATCTACAATTCCAGCTCTATTGCTTATTAGCTGTAGAACTTGGGGCAAATTAACCGCTCTGAGCATCTGTTTCTTCTCCTGTAAAATGCGATAACAACTACCTTAGGATTTATTGTGAAGATTAAGAGATAGCATATATGACAAGCCTAGTACATAACAGGTGCTCAATAAATGAAGAAGAAAAATGAGAGGGTGAGGAGGAGGAGAAGAAAGTCATGCTCAGGACAGGCCCAGGTCTAGTAGTGTCTCACTCTATTGCCCAGGCTAGAGTGCAGTGGCATGATCTCAGCTCACTGGAACCTCCACCTCCTGGGTTCAAGTGATTCTCCTGCCTCAGCCTCCTGAATAGCAGGGATTACAGGCATGTGCCACCATGTCCAGGTAATTTTGTATTTTTAGTGGGGTTTCACCATGTTGACCAGGCTGGTCTTGAACTTCTGACCTCAGGTGATCCACCTGCCTTGGCCTCCCAAAGTGCTAGGATTACAGGCATGAGCCATGGCGCCTGGCCAGGTCTGGTTTCTGAAGAAGGACTACATTTGTAGTAAACCCAAGTGGGAAGTCCACCTCTGAGGCTACTGTGAGGGCCTAAGATGACTCACTGGGGCTGGGGCTTGGTCTAGGATAATATGTATGAGAATGGCAAAGGGAAGGAAGCAGATCCGAATGACATTTCCAAAGGAGAATTGATCCACCTTGGACTCGAGTGAGGTGTGGAGGATGACAGAGGAGTCACAGGTAGCACCAAGGTTTTTACTGTGGGTAGTGACAGGGAAGTACGAAGGGGGTGATGGCTTGGGGAAGATGGTTCATGTTTAGTCACTGCATTAGGCATGGCAGTAGCATACCAAGTGGACATGACCAGTGAGGAGGTGAAGAGATTTGATTAGAACTTCAGAGAAAGGGAAGTCAGAGCCAAAGTTAGGTTCCTGGGAAGCACCGCATGCCAGTGGTAACTGCAGGCATTGGGCGAGGTTTCTGAGGGTGAGCTGGGAAGCGAACACATCCAGAGCCATGACTTAGGGCTGGAGAAGAAACTGCCCAACACTGCTTTCCCTCCCCAGCATTCTCTGCCTCCTGGTCAGAGGTGCAAAGATCAACCCAAGCTGACACCCACCCACCCACTGCATCACTGCAAACAGAAATCTGTGCAGAGCCCACTGGAATCGAAACCCTCCAGGACTCTGCTTTTCTGTCCTGATATCAGAAAGGACACAAGTTCTTGTCTAATCAACAGACCCCAGCTTGTTGCTGCAATCGTGCACTTGAAAAGGGAGAGGCAGGAGGGATGCCATAGAGAGAGATGTGGACAGAGGCAGGCAGGGACACCTTCATGAAGAGCAGGAGAGAAACAGAAGCTGAGGGACAGAGGGGAGGGGAGCGCTGTGAGTACCTCGAAAGGCCGACTGACAGAGGAGGAGAAAAAGATGTAAGGAGGGGGCAGGAGAAAAGATTTGCTGGGAAGCTGATGAAGTGCAACTGAGAAAACTGTTGCCATGGTGATGGGTCCAGAGGAGGGAGTAGGAATATAAATCGGATTATGAGTTGGGGGAGTCTGTATGTGCCGGGGGTGTTCAAAACCCAGATGCTGTCCCCCCACACCAGGCCCTCCCCACGAGACCTTCCACTGCAAGGAGCCTTTCCCAGAAGTCCTCCCCAGGCCAGGCCAAGGAATGTAGTCAGCAGAGGCACTGGAGTGGCACAGGGCTCAGCATTCCCTCCCCTCCTCCCCCAAAGGCCCCTCAGTGATACAGAAGAGCCCTGCACCCCCACACCAGGTGCCCCTAGCCTCTTGGAGAGTCCTCTGCACGGACCCTCTTCATCAGCGCCCCAAGGAGGAGAGGAGGATGTTGTTTTAAGCACCTACTTACTATGTGGCAAGCAGTGTGTGGGGCACTTCATTCCTTGTTCATTTGGTCCCCACCAGGGCTCTGTGGGGTGGTATTATCACCTCCATTCATAGACAGGAAGCGGGTCCAGGACACAAGCTGGAAGGCCGCAGGCAGAGGGCGTGTAGTCCTGGCCCATCCGCTCCAAAGCCCATTCTTTTTCTCCTAGCCCTGGCCTGCCTCACATGGCCTGCTTCCCATCCCCTGCTGCCAACCCCTGTACCCTTAGGGCACGGTGGGCATCTTGGGAGCTGCTCAGGGGATAGACTAGGGTGAGGCTCTAACTCCATTCTTGGAGATGAAGGGAACTGGGGAGGCTTGAGGCAAATATGCCACAGCCAGCAAGACTCCAGGCTGGGGAGGAGGTGCAGGGCAGCGCTGAGCTCAGGGCTGGGGAAATGGGGAGGAAGGGCTGAGGTTGAGAGGCCCCGGGTGGGTGGGGGGAAGCTCCAAGGCCCAGCCATTTCTGGCAGAGCAGAAACTCCCAGCATGGGCCACATGGGGAGCTGGGGAAGCTGCAAGTCTCGGAGTGGTGAGGGAGAGTGCTGGGGGTGGGCATTTTCCTGCAGGTCCCTGCAAGTGGAAGTGGCTGGAGGGAGGAAAGAGAGGGGAGAAGTTTCCCTCCTTCGTCTTCCCTCAGGTTTCTGTACAAATAACAGTTTTGCAAAGGGCACCGGTATCTGATGTGCATATCAAACAGGGCCTGGGGAGGCGAGAGAAGTCCAATTTCAGAGCTGTGGCCTGGGCAGCTGTGCCAAGACCACCCCCCAACCCCAGGAGGATGGGATAGGATTCCAAAGCATTCCCACCCCTTCCCATCATACCTGGCTGTTCCTTCCGGTGACCATGAGACATCCTCCACTGTTCTCTCAGGGGACCAGCCTGAGCCACACTCCAACTTGGAAGTCCTTGTTGGGGTGGGAGCGGGGTCAGAAATGCCTGGACTCCAAGAGGGGTTAAAGGTCACAATTCTGTTGGGTCCCTTGGTCACTGGGTTGGAGAGTCCAGGTCTCTGCCCCACCTCTCCAAAGGAGGACAGGGCTCCTTCTTCCGAAGGCCTGGAGGGAAGGGCATCCTGGGATCGGCTTGCTTTGGTGCTTCATTCATACCTTCTCCTCCACCCTCCACCCTCCACTAGCATCCCAGGGAGGCCCTCCTAACCCTATTTCCCTGTGTCCATCAGAGGTTCTTTCAGACAACTAAGAAGGGGGCCCAGCAGAAGCCAAAAAGATCTAAGGAAGTGCATGGAGGGAGCGGGGTGGGGGATCCTTCCCTTTCCTTCTCCTGCCCTCCCGAGGCCCTCTGGTCTCTTAGCCTTTCACTAAGTCCTAGACCCTCCACACAGCCATTTAGTCCTTCAGCATCCTCTTGCCCAGCTTAGTCCCTCTCATTCGCGTGCCCTCCAGTTTGAAGAGATTTCCAGTGACTCCTCCGACTCACCAAATCCAAGGAGCACATTTCAGCACATCTCTTCAGTTCCCCGTGGTGCTGATGCTGCTCGCTGTGCCTCCCACAAGCATCTTCCTTGGGCACCTGGGATACTGCTCCCTCCTGGCTATTCTTTTTTCTTTTAGGGAAGTTTCTCGGTTTCCTTTGCAGTCTCCTCTTTTCCTTTGCGCATAAATGTTGGGGCTCCCCAGGCTCTGTCCTTGACCTTGTCTTCTCATTCAGCAGCCACTTGCTCCTCTCCAAGGCTTCAGCTGCCGCGCCTGTGCTGACAACCTTTCCTGTGCTCCAGACCACACATCCAACCACCTTCAACATACCTCCATTTGCGTGTCCTTCAGGCACGTAAACTGGCAAGTTCAAGACCCAAATATCTCCACCCAGCCCCTCGCCACAGCCTGCCCCTCCCACCCCTCACTGTGTTCTCTAGCTCCTGACGGTTCTGTCATCCACCCTGCTGCCCAAACCAGGACCTGGGAGCATCCTCCTTAACTCTGCTCCCCAAACCACACACAACTGTCCCTGTCAAACCATCACTAGACCCTGTCAATTTTGCCCTCTGCCTAGAGCAGTAGCCTATGCCTATAATCTCAGCACTTTGGAAGGCTGAGGCGGAAGGATCTCTTGAGCTCAGGAGTTCAAGACCAGCCTGGGAAACATATTGACACCCCGTCTCTACAAATAAAAAGTTTAAAAAAATAGCCGGGCGCGGTGGCTCATGCCTGTAATCCCAGCACTTTGGGAGGCAAATGCGGGTGGATCACGAGGTCAGGAGTTCAAGACCAGCCTGGCCAACATGGTGAAACTCTGTCTCTACTTAAAAAAAAAAAAAAAAATTAGCTAGGCGTGGTGGTGTGTGCCTGTAGTCCCAGCTACTTGGGAGGCTGAGGCAGGAGAATTGCTTGAACCTGGGAGGTGGAGGTTGCAGTGAGCCGAGATCATGCCACTGCACTCTAGCCTGGGTGACAAAGCAAGACTCTGTCTCAAAAAAAAAAAAGTTTAAAAAATTAGCCAGGCATGATGGTGCACACCTATAGTCCCAGCTAACTTGGGAGGCTGACACAGGAGGGTCACTTGAGCCCAAGCTTGAGCTGCAGTGAGCTATGATCATGTCACTAAACTCCATTGTGGGCGACAGTAGAAGACACTGTCTCAAAAAAAAAAAAAAAAAAAAAAAAAAAAGCCCTCTCCCCAAATCTCCTCTTCTATCGTCTTTTGCCTGGGATCTGATTTCTTTTTGTTTTTTGTTTTTTTGTTTTTGGAAACGAAGTCTCACTCTGTCACCCTGGCTGCAGGCACATGATCTCAGCTCACTGCAACCTCTGCCTCCCAGGTTCAAGCAATTCTCCTGCCTCAGCTTCCCGAGTAGCTGGGATTACAGGCATGTGCCACCATGCCTGGCTAACGTTTGTTATTTTTTTTTATTTTTTATTTTTTGAGACGGAGTCTCGCTCTTTCGCCCAGGCTGGACTGCAGTGGCGCAATCTCGGCTCACTGCAAGCTCCGCCTCCCGGGTTGACACCATTCTCCTGCCTCAGCCTCCCGAGTAGCTGGGACTACAGGCGCCCGCCACTGCGCCCAGCTAATTTTTTGTATTTTTAGTAGAGACGAGGTTTCACCGTGTTAGCCAGGATGGTCTCGATCTCCTGACCTTGTGATCCACCCGCCTCGGCCTCCCAAAGTGCTGGGATTACAGGCGTGAGCCACCGCGCCCGACACATTTGTTATTTTTAGTAGAGACAGGGTTTTGCCATATTGGCCAGGCTGGTCTCAAACTCTTGACCTCAAGGGATCCGCCCAAAGTGCTGGGATTCAGGCACGAGCCACCGCACCAGCCTAGAATCTGATTTTTTTTTTTTTTTTTTGAGATAGAGTCTCGCTCTGTCGCCCAGGCTGGAGTGCAATGGTGCAATCTCCACTCACTGCAACCTCTGCCTCCCAGGTTCAAGCAATTCTCCTGCCTCAGCCTCCTGAGTAGCTGGGATTACAGGCACGTACCACCACACCCAGCTAATTTTTTAAGTTTTTTAGTAGAGATGGGGGTTTCACTATGTTAGTCAGGCTGGTCTCGAACTCCTGACCTCGTGATCCACCCGCCTCAGCCTCCCAAATTGCTGGGATTACAGGCGTGAGCCACCGTGCCTGGCCTTAGAATCTGATTTTAACAGCCTGTAAAATGTCTCCCAGCTATCCGTCCAACACAATCTCTGCATTGCAGCAAAAGCCATCTGTATTCAATACAATGTGATCAGCACACTCTCCAGTTTAAAACGCTTCAAGGGCTTCCTTTTATCCTTAGGATCAAAATTTAAATTCCTTAAAGAGACTATAAAAGCCTTCCATCTTTTCCCAGCTACTTCTCCAGTGACTTCCCCAAATTCTACTCTGACCCTCCAGCAGACCCATTCTCTGACCTTGTGCCTTTGCAGGTCTCTCAGCCTAGAACAATCTTCCCTCTTCCTCCCCTCTCTCCATCTTCACCTTCCTAACTCGGACTTAAATTTTATGTCTCCACTTAGTTACCACTTCCTCCAGGTAGCTCTTCCACACTACTCAAGCTCATGTAAGTTGCCCTTTGGTGAGAAGCCTCTTTAGCAAGCTATTTAACTTCTTTGTGCCTTAACTTCCTCATTAATAAAATGAGGATAATAACATTGCCTGCCTCACAGAGGTTGTTACAAGGATCAAGCAAGAAAATATATGTAAAGGGGCCAGGCACAGTGGCTCACGCCTGTAATCCTACCACCTTGAGAGGCCGAGGCGGGCGGATCACGAGGTCAGGAGTTCAAGACCAGCCTGTCCAATATGGTGAAACCCCATCTCTACTAGAAATAAAAAATTAGCTGGGTGTGGTGGCACACACCTGTAGTCCCAGCTACTTGGGAGGCTGAGGCAGAAGAATCTCTTGAACCCGGGAGGTGGAGGTTGCGGTGAGCTGAGATCACGCCACTGTACTCCGGCCTGGTCCAGCCTGGGCAACAGAGCAAGACTCCGTCTTAAAAAAAAAAAGGCCGGGCACGGTGGCTCACGCTTGTAATACCAGCACTTTGGGAGGCCGAGGCAAGCAGATCACCTGAGGTCTGGAGTTTGAGACCAGCCTGATCAACATTGAGAAACCCTGTCTCTACTAAAAATACAAAATTAGCCGGGCATGGTGGCACATGCCTGTAATCCCAGCTACTCTGGAGGCTGAGGCAGATGAATGGCTTGAACCCAGGAGGCGGAGGTTGCTGTGAGCCGAGATCATGCCATTGCACTCCAGCCTGGGCAACAAGAGCAAAACTCCGTCTCAAAGAAAAAAAAGGACGGTGCAGTGGCTCATGCCTATAATCCCAGCACTTTGGGAGGCCGAGATGGCTGGATCACCTGAGGTCAGGAGTTCGAGACCAGCCTGGCCAACATGGTAAAGCCCTGTCTCTACTAAAAATACAAAAAATTAGCCTGGTGTGGTGGTGGGTGCCAGTAATCCCAGCTACTTGGAAGGCTGAGGCAGGAGAATTACTTGAACCCAGGAGGCAGAGGTTGCAGTGAGCTGAGATCACACCATTGCACTCCAGCCTGGGTGACTGAGTGAAACTCTTATCTCAGAAAAAAAAAATATATGTAAAGGAGTTAATGGAAAATATATATGTAAAGGAGTTAATGGAAAATATATATGTAAAGGAGTTAATGGAAAATATATATGTAAAGGAGTTAACATGCCTGGCATGTGGTAAACACATTATTATTATTATTATTATTATTATTATTATTATTATTATTATTTTGAAACAGGGTCTTGCTGTATTGCCCAGGCTGGAGTGCAGTGACACAATCTCAGCTCACTGCAACCTCTGCCTTCTGGACTCAAGCAATTCTCCCACCTCAGCCTCCTGAGTAGCTGGGATTACAGGTGTGCACCACCACGCCCAACTAATTTTTGTATTTTCTGTAGAGTCTCATGATGTTGTCGAGGCTGGTCTCAAACTCTTGGGCTCAAGCAGTCTTCCTGCCTCAGCCTCCCAAAGTGCTGAGATTACAGGCATTAGCCACCACACCCAGCCATGGGAAACACTTAGTAAGCAATAGCTGTTACTATTATATCTTCCACTAAAATCCTGATGCAGTGTAGTAGTGAACTCTTCTCAGTACCTCTCACTAGACCTTATTTCAGTAAGAGCAGTGTCCTATTCACCCCTGAATGTCCATAGCTCAGCATAGTCACTGACACTAAAGCATTTATTTATTTGAGATGGAGTTTCGCTCTTGTCACCCAGGTTGGAGCACAATGGCGCGATCTCAGCTCACTGCAACTTTCACCTCCTGAGTTCAAACGATTCTCCTTCCTCAGCCTCTTGAGTAGCTAGAATTACAGGTGCCTGCCACCACACCCAGCTAATTTTTGTATTTTTAGTAGAGATGGGGTTTCACCATGTTAGCCAGGTTGGTCTCAAACTCCTGACCTCAGGTGATCCACCTGCCTCGGCCTCCCAAAGTGCTGGGATTACAGGCGTGAGCCACCACGCCCTCCTGACACAAAAGCATTTAATAAGACATTTATTGAATAAACTAATTCATGTTAATTTGGTTCATCATTATGTCTTGTGTGGATTAGCTCTCCTTCAGGCCTGAGGAAAGGATTGATTACCCCACAGTGAAACCTCCACCTACTCTTAGAGAAATCTTTCTATAACCAAACTTAATTACATCCTTTCCCTGCTTAAAACCTGTGAGAGACTCCTCATGTCTGCAGAACACATGTGGACCAGGTCTTTTCCAGGGCAATTGCTCTGCCACCTCCTCCACTACCACCCCATTCCATTGCATTCCTCCTTCCCAGGGCTCTGCTTGCTGGCTGCCCTGAGCACATTGCTGCTTCTAGAATCCTCCAGCCAATTTCCCACCAACTCCAAATATTCCTCCTTCTTGCTCACCTAACAAAAAACCTACTCTCCTCCCAATACCCTGTCCTAAATGGCACAATGCTGGGGGCCCTGATGACAAGGCTAGCCTTGAAGATGTATATGATTTGGCTCACAAAATGCATTTTCATAATGTGTATTTATTCATTGCAAATTTTAAAATAAGGGTGTTTTGCCTAAAAATCCAGATTTTTGTCTCCTCTTTTTTTTTTTTTTTCCTTTTTTGAAACGGAGTATCACTCTGTCACCAGGCTGGAATGCAGTGGCACGATCTCAGCTCACTGTAACCTCCACCTCCCGGTTTCAAGTGATTCTCCTGCCTTAGCCTCCCAAGTAGCTGGGACTACAGGCCCCCACCACCATGCCCAGCTAAGTTTTATAATTTCTAGTAGAGATAGGGTTTCACCATGTTGGCCAGGCTGGTGTTGATCTCTTGACCTTGTGATCCGCCCGCCTCGGTCTCCCAGAGTGCTGGGATTTCAGGCGTGAGCCACTGCACCTGGCCAGGACCTGATGGTTTTATAAGGGGCTTCCTCCTTTGCTCAGCACTCATTCTCTCTCCTGCTTCCCTGTGAAGAGGTGCCTTCCACCATGATGGCCTTCCCAAGCCATGTGGAACTGGGAGTCAATTACACCTCTTTCCTTTATAAATTACCCAGTCTCGGGCAGTCCTTTATAGCAGTGTGAAAATGAACTAATACAGTCCCTCTTTCTGCAAGGCAACTCTCACAGAGCTGTGTAAGGCGACCCCTTTAGACAGAGCTCATGCTGCTACACTCTCTTCAGTTGGCCGCTCCTTGTACTATTTTTGTTATCTGCCTGGCCCCTGGAGGCAACTGGGTCTGCGGCCCCTGTCCTGGACTCACAATATTTTGATGCACCCGACCGCAGTGAGGACCTCGGCTTCCTCTCCCGTGCAGCCACCTAACTGGCTGCCATTCTATGTCCTGTCCCCATCTACACTCTCCTGCTCTTCCACCTCTCCCACGCCTTCCTTCTGCCCTGAGCTCACCAAAAACCCCCATCTCTCAATGCTTTCCCCTCTATCACTCCTGTCCATCACTAGCCTGGACCTTCTTCTCCATTTCTTCACTCTTGCCAATACCTCCACATTTCCCTGCCTTGAAAACCCCAATCCTGAGCCAATACGACCTGATGGCTTTGTCATTTCTTCACTCAGCTGTTGGGTAATTTGAAAAACTCTGAATATGTCAAGGTAGATACGATGGTTAATTTTACATGTCAATTTAGGTGGACCATGGTGCCAGGGATCGAGTCAAACGTTATTCCAGATCTTTCTATGATGGCATATTTTTGGATAAGATCAACATTTAAATTGATGGATTTTAAAATTTTTATTAAATGTGGCCAGGTGCAGTGGCTCACGCCTGTAATCCCAGCACTTTGGGAGGCTGAGGCCAGAGCATCACTTTAGGTTTGGAGTTTGAGACCAGCCTAGCCAACATGGTGACACCCTGTCTCTACCAAAAAATACAAAAATTAGTGGGGCATGGTGGCACATGCTTGTAATCCCAGCTACTCGGGAGGCTGAGGCAGGAGAATCGCTTGAACCAGGAAGGCAGAGGTTGTAATGAGCCGAGATCACGTCACTGCACTCCAGCCTGGGTGTTGGAGTAAGACTGTCTCAAAAAATAAAAATGAATAAATTTCATTAAATTTATTTAATGAATAAATTTAGAGAGTTGTGCTCTGTTGCCCATGCTGGAGTTCAGTGGCGCAATCTTAGCTCACTGCAACCTCCGCTTCCAGGGTTCAAGCGATTCTTGTGCCTCAGCCTCCCCAGTAGCTGGGATTACAGGCACACGCCACCATGTCCAGCTAATTTTTTTGTATTTTTAGTAGAGACAGGGTTTCGCCATGTTGGCCAGGCTGATCTCAAACTCCTGGCCTCAAGTGATCCGTAATTTTAATTTGTAATATTTATTTAGCGCCAGGCACGGTCACCCACCCCTATAATCCCAACACTTTGGGAGGCCAAGGAGGGCAGATCATGAGGTCAAGAATTCAAGACCAGCCTGGACAACATGGTGAAACCCCATCTCTACTAAAAATACAAAAATTAGCTGGGCGTGGTGGTGCATGCCTGTAATTCCAGCTGCTTGGGAGGTTGAGGCAGGAGAATCACTTGAACCCGGGAGGCAGAGGTTGCAGTGAGCCAAGATCACACCACTGCACTCCAGCTTGGGTGACAGAGCGAGACTCCATCTCAAAAATATATATATATATATATATTTTTTTTTTTTTTTTTTTTTTTGCGGGGGGTCTCGTTCTGTCACCCAGGCTGGAGTGCAGTAGTGCGATCATGGCTTACTGCAGCCTTGACCTCCTGGGCTCCAGGAATCCTCCCGCCTCAGCCTTCCAAGTAGCTGCGACTACAGAAGCATGCCATCACACCCGACTAATTTTTTTCCATTTTTTTTGTTTTGAGACGGAGTCTCGCTGGGTCACCCAGGCTGGAGTGCAGTGGTACGATCTCCACTCACTGCAACCTCTGCCTCCTGGGTTCAAGCAATTCTCCTGCCTCAGCCCCCTAAGTAGCTGGGATTACAGGTGCCCCACCGCCACACCTGGCTAATTTTTGTATTTTTAGTAGAGACAGGGTTTCTACTGCTACTGTTTTGTTTTGTTTTTTTAGAGAGAGTCTCGTTCTGTCACCAGGCTGAAGTGCAGTGGTGCGATGTCAGCTCACTGCAACCTCCACCTCCCAGGTTCAAGAGATCCTCCTGCCTCAGCCTCCTGAGTAACTGGGACTACAGGTGCACGCCACCACGCCCAGCTAATTTTTTTGTATTTTTAGTAGAGATGGAGTTTCACCATGTTAGCCAGGATGGTCTCAATCTTTTGACCTTGTGATCTGCCTGCCTCGACCTCCCAAAGTGCTGGGATTATAGGCGTGAGCCACTGCACCCCGCCAGGAATTTTTTTTTTTTCTGAGATAGTCTTTGCTCTGTCACCTAGGCTGGAGTACAGTGGCCCGATCTTAGCTCACTGCAACCTCCACCTCCCAGGTTCAGGTGATTCTTATGTCTCAGCCTCCCAAGTAGCTGGGATTACAGGCACATGCTGCTACACCCGGTTAATTTTTGTACTTTTGGTAGAGACAGGTTTTCACCATGTTGGCCATGGCTGGTCTCGAACTCCTGATCTCAGGTAATCCGCCTGTCTCGGCCACCCAAAGTGCTGGGATTACATGCGTGAACCACTGCACCTGTCTGAAACAAGGAATTTTGACAGCAGACTGCCTTTGGACTTAAACTGCAACTCTTTCCTGAGTCTCTAGCCTGCTGCCCTCCCCATCACATTTTTGGACTTGCCAAGCCTCCACAATCACGTGAGCTAATTCCTTAAAATCTCTCTCTCTCTCTCTTTCTCTCTCTCTCTCCCTCTTTCTCTCTCCATATATATGTATACACACACACACACACACAAACACACGCACACACACATCCTGTTGGCTCTGTTTCTCTGGAGAACCCTAACACAGTTGGTGCCCCAGTAGTCCCCAAGCTCAGCTGGGCCATCACCACCAAATACAGCCTTACTCGAGGCTCTTTGTAGCTGCACCCCCTCCTAACAACAACTATTTCAAGCTCTTGCTCCTCTCTGGCCTCCAAACCCTTCTCCCCACTGAGTTTCCTATTTCACAGAAAAAGCAGAGGCCTCCAGAAGGGAGCTCCTTTATTTCTCCCATCTGCCTGACTTTTCCACCCCAACCCCCCAAAAAGCATAGCATTTTTCTGCATCATTGCCCCCATTCTTTTGTCTGCTTGGAAATGTCACCGTTTTGGCCAAAGGCTAACCTGAACCCCAATTTCCTCCTCTTTCAGAAGTCTCTCTATCAATTTTACTCATCTCTCTCCTGCATCGTTAACTTTAAAAATAAAACACGCAGTGGTGTGCTGGTAGTCCCAGACATTTGCACGGCTAGGGCAGGAGGATCACTTGAGCCTAGGAGTTTGAGTCCAGCCTGGGCAACATAGTGAGACTCCCATCTCTAAAAAACAGAACAAAACCCAGGAAATCAATAGAGAAAATCAATGAAAATAAAATCTGGAAAAGAGTTATAAAATATATGTATTTTTAAAAAGATAAGCCTTTCCTGTATTCCAATTTCCCCTCGAGTTATCTGTCTCTTTCCTTTCCTAGCCAAGCTTCTTCAAAGAGATGTCTGCACTAACTCTAGTGCCTCAACTCCCAGTTACCTCTGCACTCTTACAGGCAGCTTCTGCCTCCTCACCCGTAGGCAGCTGCTCTATATGCATAACCCCCAAGACACTAGGCCCAGTGGACATTTTAATAGTCCTTACCTTCAATCCTGATCTTCATACTATTTGACACCTCTTTTTTTAAACTCTCCATCCACTCCCTCCTGATTTTCCTGTTATCTTTTTCTTTTTTGGAGACAGGGTCTCTTTCTGTCATCCAGGCTGGAGTGTGATGGCATGATCAGAGCTCACCGCAGCCTTGAACTCCTGGGCTCAAGTGTTTCTCCTGCCTCAGTCTCCTGAGAAGCTGGGCGTACAGACCTGTGCCACTACATCTGGCTACCTCATAATTTTCATTCCTCCTTCATCAGCTCCTCTTGCTGTATCTGTCCTTTAAATGCTTTATTTCCCAGAATTCTGTCCTTGGCTGCCTTCTCCCACTCTCCTTCCACTGCTCCCCTCAAGGACTCTCTTCCACAGGCATGATTTTAACCAGTGCCACCTCCCCTGTCTGCATCCCACACCTCTCCTCCATGTCCCAGAATCCTATGCTCAATGTGGAGTTGCCCAAGATATTTGTATTCATTATTTTTTACTGTATAGCAAATTATCCCCCAAATCTAGTGGCTTATAAAAATAAACATTTGGCCAGGTGTGGTGGCTCATGCCTGTAATCCCAGCACTTTGGGAGGCTGAGGCAGGCAGATCACTTGAGGTCAGGAGTTTGAGACCAGCCTGACCAACATGGTGAAACCCTGTCTCTATGAAAACCACAAAAATTAGCCAGGTGTGTTGGTGGGTGCCTGTAATCCCAGCTACTCGGGAGGCTGAGGCAGGAGAATCACTTGAACCCAGGAGGTGGAGGTTGCAGTGAGCCAAGACTATACCACTGCACTCCAGCCTGGGCAACAGAGCGAGATTCTGTCTCAAAAAAAAACAAAAAAAAATTTATCCTGAGAGTCAGGAGTTTGGGAGAGACCTACCTGGGTGGTTTGGGCTCAGAGTGTCTTGGGAAGCTGCAGTGAAGATATCGACCTGGGCCACAGTCATCTGAAGGCTTGACTAGGCTGGAGGATCTGTCTCCAATCTTGCTCATTCCCATACCTACTGCCTGGAAGTCTCACAACCTCATAGGTCATTGGCAGGAGGTCTCAGTCCCTTGCCACACAGACCTCCCCACAGAGGAGCTTCAACATCCTCCAGAGTGAGCACCCCAAGAGAGGATGAGGAGAAAGGCACCCTACCTAGCCTCAGAAGTGACGTGTCATCACTTCTGTTGTATTTGTTGGCCACACAAACCAATCCTGATGTGACGTGGGAGGGGACCATATAAGGACACGAATACAAGGAAGCAGGGATCATTCAGAGCCATGTGGGAGGCTGGCAGCCACAACACCTCAGACTCAACAGATCCACAAGTGAACTTTATTTTTTTATTTTTTTATTTTTCTTTTTATTTATTATTATTATTATTATTATTTTTGAGATGGAGTCTCACTTCTTTGCCCAGGCTGGAGTGCAGTGGTGCAATCTCTGCTTACTGCAACCTCCGCCTCCTGGGTTCAAGTGATTCTCCTGCCTCAGCCTCCCAAGTAGTTGGGATTACAGGCACGTGCCAGCATGCCCGGCTAATTTTTGTATTTTTAGTAGAGACGAGGTTTCACCATGTTGGTCAGGCTGGTCTGGAACCCTTGACCTCAAGTGATCCACCCGCCTCTGCCTCCCAAAGTGCTGGGATTACAGGTGTGAGCCACTGTGCCCAGCCCACAAGTGAACTTTCTTCTCCCCAGTCCTCTCTTCAAATCTGCTCCAAGCCATACATCTGGAAATTGTTCTTGATTCTTCCTTCCTAAAATTACTCTGCAGTCAGTCACTGATTCCAGTCACTTTCCCTAAAATCACTGCAGTCTGTCTGCTTCTCTCCACTCCCATGTTCATTGCTTGGCCATGAACTTTTTCACCTGGATCATTTTGTTTCTCACTTAGTTTCCCTGTTTTATGTCTTACCTGCTGCCAATCCATTCTCCACACTGTTGCCAGAATGATCTTTACACATTTTAAACTCCTCTAAGGCTTGCTAAGAAACACGCTCCTTAGCGTGGGATACAAAGCCAGTGGCTATAGCTCCCACCATGCCCATCTTTGAATACTTCTCTCCAGCCAAGATGTATCATTTGCCGTTCCCAGAAGGTGTCAGCATAATTCACATCCCCGAGCCTTTTCATAGGCTGCTCCCTCTTTTTGGAATATGCCCTTCCACTTATCTCAACCAGGCTAACTCTGATTCATTCTTCAAAGCCCAGCAAGTTTTGAGAGCAGGAATTGTGTCTTGTCCTTTCTGTATCTCAGCCCCTAATACAGTACCCACCATAGAGGAATTGCTCAACCAATGTGTGATGAGTGAACAAATGACCCGGCAGTTCTTGTGTGCCTGGTACTCCTGTGGCATGCTTGGCACACAGGAACAGCAGGTCCACAGCTCAGTCACTTTCCCCCTTGGACTACCTTTCCCTGTCCAAATAGCTCCCTCTGCATCAGTAACACAGCTGGAAAAACAAATTGTGAATCATATCCAACTTCATTCTCTGTGACCTTGGGAAAGTGATTTATTGTCTCTAGTCTTCTGCAATGAAGGTTAATAAAAAGATGAAATGAATTACTTATATTAATATTTATTGAGCCAGATACTGTGCTAGGCACTCATATATAAATTTGCTTGAGGGGCCGGGCACGTTGGCTCACGCCTGTAATCCTAGTACTTTGGGAGGCTGAGGCAGGCAGATCACTTGAGGCCAGGAGTTCGAAACCAGCCTGGCCAACGTGGCGAAACCCCGTCTCTACTAAAAATACAAAAAACTAGCTGGACGTGGTGGCATGTGCCTGTAATCCCAGCTACTCAAAAGGCTGAGGCGGGAGAATTGCTTGAACCCAGGAGGCAGAGGCTGCAGTGAGCCGAGTCATGCCAGTGCATTCCAGCCTGGGCGTCAGAGCAAAACTCTGTCCCAAAAAAAAAAAAAAAATTGCCTTAGGGAGAGTCACAATATCCAAATGAGACAGGTTTCTTTATTTTATTTAATGTTATTATTATACTTTAAGTTCTAGGGTAGTTGTGCACAACGTGCAGGTTTGTTACATAGGTATACATGTGCCATGTTGGTTTGCTGCACCCATTAACTCGTCATTTACATTAGGTATTTCTCCTAATGCTATCCCTCCCCCTGCCCCCCACCCCATGACAGGCCCCTATATGTGATGTTCCCCACCCTGTGTCCAAGTGTTCTCATTGTTCAATTCCCACCTATGAGTGAGCACATGCGGTGTTTGGTTTTCTGTCCTTGCGATAGTTTGCTCAGAATGATGGTTTCCAGCTTCATCCATGTCCCTGCAAAGGACGTGAACTCATCCCTTTTTATGGCTGCACAGTATTCCATAGTGTATATGTGCCACATTTTCTTAATCCAGTCTATAATTGATGGACATTCGGGTTGGTTCCAAGTCTTTGCTATTGTGAACAGTGCGGTAATAAACATACGTGTGCATGTGTCTTTATAGTAGCATGATTTATAATCCTTTCGGTATAGACCCAGTAATGGGATCGCTGGGTCAAATGGTATTTCTAGTTCTAGATCCTTGAGGAATTGCCACACTGTCTTCCACAATGGTTGAACTAGTTTACACTCCCACCACATCCCCTCCAGCATCTGTTGTTTCCTAACTTTTTAATGACCGCCATTCTAACTGGTGTGAGATGGTATCTCATTGTGGTTTTGATTTGCATTTCTCTGATGACCAGTGATGATGAGCATTTTTTCATGTGTCTGTTGGCTGCATAAATGTCTTCTTTTGAGAAGTGTCTGTTTATATCCTTTGCCCACTTTTTGATGGTTTTTTTCTTGTAAATTTGTTTAAGTTCTTTGTAGATTCTGGATATTAGCCCTTTGTCAGATGTGTAGATTGCAAAAATTTCCTCCCACTCTGTAGGTTGCCTGTTCACTCTGATGGTAGTTTCTTTTGCTGTGCAGAAGCTCTTTAGTTTAATTAGATCCCATTTGCCTATTTTGGCTTTTGTTGCCATTGCTTTTTGTGTTTTAGTCATGAAGTCCTTGCCCATGCCTATGTCCTGAATGGTATTGTCTAGGTTTTCTTCTAGGGTTTTTATAGTTTTAGATCTAACATTTAAGTCTTTAATCCATCTTGAATTAATTTTTGTATAAAGTGTAAGGAAGGGATCCAGTTTCAGCTTTCTACATACAGCTAGCCAGTTTTCCCAGCACCATTTATCAAATAGGGAATCCTTTCCCCATGTCTTGTTTTTGTCAGGTTTGTCAAAGATCAGATGGTTGTGAGATGGGTTTTATACCCTTTAATTTTTTTTTTTTTGAGATGGAGTCTGGCTCTGTTGCCCAGGCTGCAGTGCAGTGGCGTGGTCTCGGCTCACTGCAACCACTGCCTCCCAGGTTCAAGCAATTCTCCTGCCTCAGCCTCCCGAGTAGCTGGGATTACAGGCACCTGCCACTATGCCCAGCTAATTTTTCGTATTTTTAGTAGAGATGGCATTTCACCATGTTGGCCAGGCTGATCTCGAATTCCTGACCTCGTGATCTGCCCACCTAGGCCTCCCAAAGTGCTGGGGTTACAGGCATGAGCCATCATGCCCGGCCTGGTTTTATACCCTTTTTACAGCAGAGGAAGCTGAAGCTCAGAGCAGTTAGTGAGGTATGTAACTTGGCAAAAGTCACAAAGCTGGAAGAAGATTTGGGGTAAGTGGTTGTATCATAGGCTACTTTTTTTTTTTTGAGACAGTTTCACTCTTGTTGCCCAGATTGGAGTGCAATGGCGCAATCTCGGCTCACTGCAACCTCTGCCTCCCAGGTTCAAGCGATTCTCCTGCTTCAGCCTTCCAAGTAGCTGGGATTACAGGCATGTGCCACCACGCCTGGCTAATTTTGTATTTTTAGTAGAGACAGGGTTTCTCCATGTTGGTCAGGCTGGTCTCGAACCCCCAACCTCAGGTGATCCACCGTCCTCGGCCTCCCAAAGTGTTGGGGTTACAGGCGTGAGCCACCGCGCAGGGCAGCTACATTTTTTTAAATGGAGCATCCAGGTCTCCTCCAACCCTGAATGACTGGTATTTTCTCATCCTCACAGCATTTTCCAGCCTCAGCTCTCAAGGATAGAGGCGCCACCACTTCCCAATGGACCAACATTTGGTGAGAACCGCATCTTACCTCCAAATCCAATCCTCCAGGACTCCCCCATCTCTGGCTGTTCCTAGGATTATGACAATGATCTCCAGCATTTCTTCCACACCTTTATTTTAAGCCACTTTTACACCTGTCACATAGTTTGATCTCCTGAGTAAGGAAGGAGTGAGACTTCTCTTTATATACTTTATTTTATTTCCAACTCTGTCACCCAGGCTGGAGTGCAGTGGTACAATCATGGCTCACCAAAGCCTCAGACTCCTGGGCTCAAACCGTCCTCCCACCATAGCCTCCCAAGTAGCTGGGACTGGAGGCATGTGCCACCATGCCCAGTTCATTGTTTTTTTGTTGTTGTTGTTTGTTTGTTTGTTTTTTGAGATGGAGTTTCGCTCTTGCTGCCCAGGCTGGAGTGTAATGGCATGATCTCAGCTCACTGCAACCTCCATCTCCCGGGTTCAAGTGATTCTTTTTTGTATTTAGTAGAGAGGGGATTTCACCATGTTGGTCAGGCTGGTCTTGAACTCCTGACCTCAGGTGATCCACCCAACTCGGCCTCCCAAAGTGCTAAGATTACAGGTGTGAGCCACCGCCCTGGCCTGTTTTGTTTGGTTTTGTTTTTGTTTTTGAGACAGAGTCTCGCACGGTCACCCAGGCTGAAGTGCAATGGTGCGACCTCGGCTCACTGCAACCTCCGCCTCTAGGGTTCACACGATTCTCCTGCCTCAGCCTCCCAAGTAGCTGGGATTACAGGCGCACACCACCACACCCGCTAATTTTTTGTATTTTTAGTAGAGATGGGGTTTCACTATGTTGGCCAGACTGGTCTCTAACTCCTGACTCTGTGATCCACCTGCCTCAGCCTCCCAAAGTGCTGGGATTACAGGCGTGAGCCACCATGCCCAGGCCTTTTTTTTTTTTTTAATAGAGAAGAGATGTCACTATATCACCCAGGCTGGTCTTGAACTCCTGGGCTCAAGCAATCTTCCCACCTTGGCTTCCCAAAGTGCTGGGATTACAGGCTGTGAGCCACAGAGCCTGGCCATAATTTTTTTTTTTTTTTATTTTGTAGAGATGGAGCCTTGCTGTGTCGCAAGGCTGGTCTCAAACTCCAGGTCCCAAGTGATCCTCCTACTTCAGCCTCCCAAAGTGCTGAGATGACAGGCATGTGTCACTGTTCCTGGTGAGTCTTCCATTTTTTATTTTATTTTATTTCATTTCATTTTATTGAGATGGAATCTTGCTCTGTTGCCTATAGGCTGGAGTGCAGTGGCATGATTTCAGCTCACTGCAAGCTCCACTTCCTGGATTCAAGCGATTCTCCTGCCTCAGCCTCCCAAGTAGCTGGGATTACAGATGTGCATCACCACACCTGGCTGATTTTTGTATTTTTAGTAGAGACAGGGTTTCACCATGTCGGCCAGGCTGGTCTCAAACTCCTGACCTCACTCAGGTGATCCACCCACCTCGGCCTCTCAAACTGCTGGGATTACAGGCGTGAGCCACCGCGCCTGGCCAAGTCTTCCATTTTAAATGTGAGAACATTGAAGTCCACCTAAAGTTATATGGTATCTCATCAACAAGAGGACAGTAGCTGCCATGAGAGGCTGACATGGCCATGCAGCCAAGTAGACATGTTTTTCTAATTGACTGGGAGGCAGAGAGTGGCACTCTGGAAGGAGAACCCTGGGCATGTCAGACATACCTGGGTTCTGATCCCAGCTCTCCTGGTTGAAGAACTGCCATAGTTCAAGTGAAAAAAAAAAAAAGATACCACAGTCCAGAAAGAAGTTTGTTTTAGAAGATAGTCTTCTAGGCTGAGCAGACTAGAGCTATTAAGAGCTCCCTGAGGGCAGAAACTTATCTTACCTTTATATTCCTGGTGGCTAGTGCAGTTCCAAGGACATAGTTGGCAATAGGAGTGCTTGAACAGGAGATTTGGAAGAAAGGAAGCAGGGGAGGGAACTCAAGAGAGTTTAGAATCAAGAATCCAAAGAGGAGACAGCCTAGAAAGAGTGGGTCCAAGACAGAGACTTCAGGCATGTGGCCCTGGTTCCCTTACTCCAAGCCATTGGGAAATCCTCCAGAGGAACATGGTGCTGTGGCTTTAAATGACTTCAGCATTGTCAATGAATCTGCTCTGCTAAAACAGTTATCCTCTTGCTCCTGTGCTTGGCCTCCCCCTCCTCTCAGCTCCCCAAACCCTTCTCGGCCGCTGTGATGGGATAATTAGATGCGAGAGCTCAGCACAGATGATGCTCCAGTTGCTTAGCAACTAATGGTTTCCATGGAGACCGCAAAGCACAGCCTCCAGAGCAGCCAGTGAGCAGCTCGGCAGGGCAGGGAGAAGACGCAACTCCCCGCTCCTCCAGAAACCTGGGGAGGGCTGGGGTGGGGAAGGTAGGGGGGGGTGGGATTGGAGGGAGAAGGAAGAGCTTAAAGGCACAGGGCCCTCTTATCCCTTTAAAATCTGGTCAGCGATCTGCCCTCCCCTACCCCACTCTGTCCCACTCATAATTTTAGATGGGGATGGAGGCTTAAGAGGGGACCCAATGCAACCCACCCTGCAATAAACCCAACCTCTTCTTTCTGCTTCTTGGTTGTGAATGAGGAGAAAGACTTCCCAAGTTCAAGTGTAAACAACTTACTGGTGGGTGACAGGTTTTGAGAAGTACCAGGAAGATCCCCTCACCCTGGCATTCCACCATTTAATCTGTCCCCTCTCTCCCAAGTTCTTAATGTGCAAGAGATCCTCTTTCAGTTTGTGCAGTGGTGGTGGAATCAAAAGCCAAGGTGCAGGAAAAACAGAATCAAATCCTTCACCCAAAAGCAGCTGTTCGGGCAGATTGGGAAGGAGCACCTGCCCTGATCCCTGATGTCCATGGAAGAGGATCCAGTTGGGGGTGGGGATGCTGTTTACCCATACAGAGCAGCTGGAAACTCCAAGTGTGGGCTTTCAGACCGGCATCATCAGTGTTACTGGGAAGTCACTAGAAATGCAGAATTGACCGGGCACGGTGGCTCACACCTGTAATCCCAACACTCTGGGAGGCCAAGGCGGGTGGATCACTTGTGGTCAGGAGTTTGAGACCAGCCTGGCCAACATGGTGAAACCTCATCTCTACTAAAAATACAAAAATTAGCTGGGAGTGGTGGCACATGCCTATAATCCCAGTTACTCGGGAGGCTGAGGCAGGAGAATCGTTTGAACCTGGGAGGCGGAGGTTGCAGTGAGCCAAGATCATACCACTGCACTCCAGCCTGGGTGACACAGCGAGACTCCGTCTCAAAAAAAAAAAAAAAAAAAAAACGAAAGAAATGCAGAATTTCAGGCTTCACCCCAGACCTATTGCATGCCTGCAATGAGAAGCTGCATCTTAACAAGATCCCTGGTAATTCATATGCATATTAAATTTGGAGAAGCACTGGCTTAAGACCCTCCTACTCTCTGCTTAGGCCCATGAGTTCTTCCTTTACTGTCATTCTCCACTCACCCCAAACTTTGAGCCTACCCTTCCCACCTTGGCGGTAAGGACACAACCTCCCTCACATTCCTACCAGGACCCTAACCTTCCCTGGGACTGAGGACGATAGAATAGTTCATGGAGCAACAGTCTCTGTCCAGCTCTCAGGCTTCTGGAAGTTCTACAGCCTCTCCTGACACTTTCCACAAGTAACTCTATGTGTCTGAGTCTCAGTTTCCACTTCTCTCTCTCTCTCTCAATTTTCTGAGACAGAGTTTCACTCAGTTGCCCAGGCTGGAGTGCACTGGCACAATCTTGGCTCACTGCAACCTCCACCTCCTGGGTTCAAGTGTTTCTCCTGCCTCAGCCTCCCGAGTAGCTGGGATTACAGGCACGCACCACCACGTTAGTTTTTGTATTTTTAGTAGAGACGGGGTTTCGCCATATTGGCCAGGCTGATCTCGAACTCCTGACCTCAGGTGATCCGCCCACCTCGGCCTCCCAAAGTGCTGGGATTACAGGCATGAGCCACCACACCCGGCCGATCTCTTTTTTATTTTAATAGAGATCAGTCTCTCTGTGTTGCCTAGGCTGGTCTTGAACTCCTAGCCTCGAGTGATCCTCCCACCTTGGCCTCCCAAAGTGTTGAGATTACAGGCATGAGCCACTGTGCCTGGCCTCAGTTCTACTACAAAAGGAAGCTAGTACCATCTACCACCTAGGATGGCTGTAGGGCTACAATGAGCCCAGGGCCCAGAAGAAGTCCTGACTCCTCTCCTCAGAACTCCTCTGCTTCTAGCTGATGTAGCCCAGGGCTGGAGGAAGCAGTCAGGGAAGTTCTGTCTCTTTTTCATGTTATCTTACGAGGTCTCTTTCCTTCATTCTCAATTCAACAAATGGTTGCTGCCCAAGGCTCTCTGTGCCCACCCCCAACCCCTGCTGGCCAGGGTCAATGTCTGTCTCTCTGGTCTCTCCAGAAGTCTTCCATGGCCACCTTCGTCCCCACCCTCCAGAGGAATCTGAAACTGCATGTGCTCCCTGGCCCCCACAGCCCCTGCCTCTCCCAGAGCAGCAGTACCTAAGCCTCAGTGCACTCCAAGAATTGAAACCCTCGGTCTGCTGCCCCTCCCCACCAGAATGTTTCTCTCCCATTCTTACCCACTTAAGGCCTTTTCAGTAGCCCCTTGGAGTATTCTCTTCCTACATACCGGGGCAACTTCCAAACTCATCACCCTTCTGAGGGGTGGGGGAAAGACCCCCACCACATTGGGGGAGCAGTCCTCCAAGGACAGGCCAGGCTCCAGATGCCCGTGCACATAGGAACACTGCCTTACGCACAGGAGTCCCAGAAGAAGGGGTGATTTCTTTCCCCACCTTAGTTACCCAGCTCTCGGCAGCTGGCTATGCCATCAGGACCCAGCCAGGGCATCCCCCCTCCTGGCCTGAGGGCCAGCTCCCCATCCTGAAAAACCTGTCTGCTCTCCCCACTCCTTTGAGGCTATAGGGCCCAAGGGGCAGGTTCGACTAGATTCCCCTCCAGCCCCTCCCGCCCCCAGGACAAAATCAGCCACCCCAGGGGCAGGGCCTCACTTGCCTCAGGAACTCCAGCCTGCCAGGACCTATTCCACCTCCCAGCCCAGCATGGCACCCCTGCTGCCCATCCGGATCTTGCCCTTGATCCTGATTCTGCTGGCTGTGCTGTCCCCAGGGGCTGCAGGTCTCTTCCATCTCTGGCAGGGGTGGGAAGGGGGCTGGGGGCCTGGACAGGGAGCACTGTACCTTCCAGGGCTCTCAAAGAGAGGTCTGGACAGTTGGGAGTCAGGGCTGGTGATGGCAGTGACTGGGTATCAGACACTGGGCTCAGGGCACACTCCTGCTCCTCCTCCAGACCTAGGAGGCAGAGAGGGGTGGGCAAGGATCCGAGGCTGCGGGGGGGGGTGAGGTTGGGCGCTGCCCGACTCCTGGCATCCAGGATCTGGCTCTAGGGACCGCTTGGTGGAGGGTGCAACTTCTGCAGCCCAAGCCTGCCACCTGGTGGTCATACCGGCACAGGCCTGGCTATTCTGCCCAGGGTTCACAGAGTGGAAAGGGAGATGGCTCCAATGGGACCGGGCCAGATCTGTTGGCCAGGAGGGGGTCAGTCCCCATCGGAGCTCCCTCCTGCCTCCCATCAGACTTCAACATCTCAAGCCTCTCTGGTCTGCTGTCCCCGGCGCTAACGGAGAGCCTGCTGGTTGCCTTGCCCCCCTGTCACCTCACAGGAGGCAACGCCACACTGATGGTCCGGAGAGCCAACGACAGCAAAGGTCTGCTACCTTCTCCCAAGGCATCCCTCTAGTCCCCAAAGACCCCTTCCTGCGACACCCCCTGCACCCCTTTCCCCATTCATGCCTCCCTGTCCACCCCTCTCCTGGGGCACCCACACTCTAAAAGCTGCCCCTTCTTGGGGCCTCCAGAAACTTGACCCAGTCTTCTCCTCCCCCCACTTCTGCCCAGTGGTGACGTCCAGCTTTGTGGTGCCTCCGTGCCGTGGGCGCAGGGAACTGGTGAGTGTGGTGGACAGTGGTGCTGGCTTCACAGTCACTCGGCTCGGTGCATACCAGGTGACAAACCTCGTGCCAGGAACCAAATACTAGTAGGTACTGGGTCCAGCCTGGGGCACCTAGGGAAGCGGGTGCAGGAAGAGAAGCTAGTGTGGGGGAGATCTGGTGGGCATGGGGAGAGGGTGAGGGCACAGCAAAAGGGGGTGAAAGCTGGGCCTCTTGGAGGAGTGCACATAGGGGAGACACAGCTGTGAGGGTAGGTAGCCCAGGCTGGAGCCCCTCTTTCTGTAAGTCCCAGATACTCACTGAGGGTTCTCTACTCTCTCCAAAACCCACCACAAAAGCATTTCCTACCTAGTAAAGAAGGGGACAGCCACTGAGTCCAGCAGAGAGATCCTAATGTCCACACTCCCTCGTAAGTAACACTCCCACCTTCCTTTCCCATCTCAGCAGCCACAAAAGCTTCCCTGACCATTCCTGCCTCATCCCCAGTCTGGGTTGCCTGTGCCTCCCCATGCACCCACAGGGCCCCTGCTTACCTCTATCCTAGCACGGAGCCTTCGGCATGGCTACTGCACACTCAGCTAAAGGTTCCTCGTGGGCAGGAACTGTGTTCTCTTAACTTTTCCTCAGCGACTGACATAGGAGATGCTTCATAAATGTCTATGTGAGGGTGTTTGGATCCATCAGCTGGTTGGTTGGTTGGTTGGCTGGCTGACTGGTTGGGCAGTCTGTTGGCTGGATAAGTGTGAGGCCGTGAGCCTCAGGCAGGCTGGGGGCCTCTCTCGCCCACAGTGGCCTCCCCTCTCCCTCTTTTGACAGGAAGGAACATGGAATCCATTGGGCTGCGCATGGCCCGCACAGGGGGCATGGTGGTCATCACGGTGCTGCTCTCCGTCGCCATGTTTCTGCTGGTGCTGGGCTTCATCATTGCCCTGGCACTGGGCTCCCGCAAGTGAGGAGGTCTGCCCGGAGCAGCGGCTTCTCCAGGAAGCCCAAGGCACCGTCCAGCTCCCCAGCCCACCTGCTCCCAGGCCCCAGGCCTGTGGCTCCCTTGGTGCCCTTGCCTCCTTCTCCTGCCCTCCTCTCCCCTAGAGCCCTCTCCTCCCTCTGTCCCTCTCCTTGCCCTCAGTGCCTCACCTTCCAACACTCCGTTATTCCTCTCACCCCACTTCTGTCAGAGTTGACTTTCCTCCCATTTTACCACTTTAAACACCCCCATAACAATTCCCCCATCCTTCAGTGAACTAAGTCCCTATAATAAAGGCTGAGGCTGCATCTGCCACGTGTGTTTCCCTTTAGTGGGCTCTACCTTGGCTCAAAGCTGTGGAATCTATGTCCAAGCTGCAGGTGCTCCCGGTGCCCTCCCTGCCCCACAGCCCAGAGTTGCTTTTCCCATGAGGCAGGCAGAGGCCAGATAAGAGCCCAGGAGTCAGAGTTCTCAGAGACATGCCGGGGCTGTAGGTTTGGCAGCATCCACAGCACACAGTGGGCCACCCAACCAGGGGTGCAGGTCAGGGCAGAAGCTGGGGCTGGTGCCCCATGTGGAGGCCTGGAGGCCTAGGGGTGGGGGGCAGGCAGAGCAAGGGAAGTGCTGGGGAAAAGAGGAGAGGATCTGTGTGGGAACAGACAGGCCAGATGCAGTGGCTCATGCCTGTAATCCCGCCACTTTGGGAGGCCAAGGTGGTTGGCTGGCTTGAGGTCAGGGGTTTGAGACCAGCCTGGCCAACATGATGAAACCCCGTATCTACTAAATATACCAAAAAAAAAAATAATAAAATAGCCAGGTGTTCTGGCGGGTGCCTATAACTCCAGCTACATCCCAGCTCTCATCCCAGTGGCTGAGGCATGAGAATCGCTTGAACCCGGGACGTGGAGGTTGCAGTGAGCCAAGATCACACCACTGTACTCCAGCCGGGGTGACGGAGTGAGACCCTGTCTCAAAAAAAAAAAAAAAAAAAAAAAGACAAAGACGAGGCCATCAGGCTGAGACCCAAGAACGGGGCATTGGGGTCGGGAGGAGAGAAGAACAGGCTAAAAGTATTCTAGGAGGTGAGAACGAAAGCAGAAGAACCCTGGTTGGAGTGGGCCAAGAGTGGAACAGCCTAGTACTGAGGAAAAAGGCAGGAGTGGCCACCTTCCTTTACTTTTGTCCTCTGCAGTATATAATATATTCTTTTTAAGGATCAGTGATCTTTGCATTGTACTTAGGGTAAAGACCTTCAAGGCCAGGCCTGATCCCCTAACTGTTCCTCAGCTCTTACCAGCTTCCCTCCAATTTCCCAGGCTCCCTCTTGCCTCAGGGCCTTTGCACAACTATTCCATATGCCCACACTGATCTTGGCACCACCCCCCAACACCTCCATTCTGGTTTGCATAGTTAGCTTACTGTCCCTCCTCCAGGGAAGCCTTCTCTGACCTCCATTTTCTCCTATTTGGTTGGGTTCCACTCTCCCGTCTTTCATAGCATTACCATGGTTTATAACCATGTGTTTGTGTGATTATTTGGTTGTCTCTCCCATCAGACTGTAAGCAGTTGCTTTGCTCCCAAGGGCATATGGTATCTTTGCTCCACAGTGCCTGGGACACAGCAGATACTCAATAAATGCTTGCTGAATAAGTGAACAAACAAATGCACAAATGAATGAACCAGCCTCTAAAGAGAAGGAGAGAGCTGGGAAAGTACCCAAAAGAAAGAGGAAGGAAAGGAAGGAAGAAAGGAAGAAAGAGAGAGAGAAAGAGAGATATATAAAGAGAGAAAGAAAGAGAGAGAGAGAGAGAGAGAAAGCAAGCAAGCAAGCAAGCTGGGCACAGTGGCTCATGCCTGTAATCCTAGTACTTTGGGAGGCCGAGGCGGGAGGGTTGTTTGAGCCCAGGAGACCAGCCTGGACAACAAGGCAAAACCCCATCGCTCTGTCACTGTGACACCCAGGCTGGAGTGCAGTATCTCAATTTTAGCTCACTGCAGCCTCAAAATCCTGGGCTCAAGCAATCCTTCCACCTCAGGTTTCTGCATAGCTAGAAATACAGGTGTGTACCACCATACCCAGCTAACATTTAAATGTTTTTGTAGAGATGGCATCTCACTATGTTGCCTAGGCTGGTCTCAAACTCCTGGGCTCAAGTGACACTCTTGCCTTAGCCTCCCAAAGTGCTGGTGTTACGGGATCTCTGGGGTGTCAACTTTTCTGGCTGGAAACCTCTGTGGCCATGACGCCTTTGCCTGAGTTCTTGTCATGCATCCAGGAAGAATGAAGTATGCAGACAAGTGAAGGGGGAAGAAAAGGGTTTTTTTGTTTGTTTGTTTGTTTTGAGACGGAGTTTCGCTCTTCTTGCCCAGGCTGGAATGCAATGGTGCCATCTCGGCTCACCACAACCTCTGCCTCCCAGGTTCAAGTAATTCTCCTGCCTCAGCCTCCTGAGTAGGTGGGATTACAGGCATGTGCCATCATGCCCGGCTAATTTTGTATTTTTAGTAGAAACAGGGTTTCTCCATGTTGGTCAGGCTGGTCTCAAACTCCCGACCTCAGGTGATCCTCCCACCTTGGCCTCCCAAAGTGCTGGGATTCAGTTGTGAGCCACCGCGCCAGGCCAAAGAGTTTTACCTAGAGTTAGAACAGCTTGGAGGACTGCTCAGCTCCTAGCTGAGAGGAGGCCCTGGAGAGGGTGGCTCCTCTCTGCAGACAAGTCATTCCAATGTCTCTGCAGGTCTCTGAAGCTCTCAGAAGACACCGTAGCTCCTCTCTGCCAGCAAGTCGTCTCTACAGCTCTCAGGAGAGAGGGTACACCCTCCGCAGCTGGTTGTCCCATCGTCGCCTGCTATCAGCAGAAAGGGTACTCCTTTCTGCAGCTGGTCGTCAAGTCCCATTGTCTCTCTGCCCTCTTCATCCTCTGGCCATCTTCTGCCCTGCTGTGGCTGAGCCCAGGGCTTTTATGGACATCAGAGGGGAGAAAAGCCCATAGGCAGCGTGGGCAAGCCCACAAGAGGCACCATGAGTCCCCACTCCAGTCAGTGGGACTGGCAGCCCAGCCCCCAGCCTTCAGGCCCTCCCTGGCCTGAGGGTAGGGCCTTACTGGGGGTCCCACCCCTTCCCACCCAGGACTGTCTGCCTCCCACTGCCATTCATGACCCCTGGGCTTGGCCCCAACCCCACTCCTTTCTGAGATCGGAGCAGGTGCTGGGAGCAGAGAGAGACCAGGCAGTGGAAGCAGGCACCCATAAGCCTGCAGGGATGGGGGGTCAGGGTGGGGGGTTCTTCCTGGGGCCCCTGAGGGTGCAGAGACGCCAGGGTCCTGTGCCTGGGAGGGGGGCCGCCGCTGCACCCAGGACCTCCCACCCTGCTAACTCAGAAGGGGCAGGGCTCCTGCTTTTCCCTGGCTCCAGCCTGCTTCCTGGAGCAGGAGGCCCAGGTCTGCGGCCGCACCCGGGAAAGCAGATCCTGCCTGTTCCGGGCTCCCCCAAAAGCACAGGAAGGCAAGGATCCACAGCTGCGGTTTGGGTGGCTGTAACCTCCCGGGCAGGGCTCCTGCCTGCTCTATAGAGCAGGAGGCCTGGGTCTGCAGCTGCGTTTGGGTGGCTGCAACGGCTCGGGGAGTTCCCTTCCCAATTCAGAAGGGGCAGGGCTCCCACTGGCTCCATGGAGTATGCAGCCCCAGCCGAGGTTCCCTGCTGCAGCTGGCATGATGCCAGCAGTCACTGCCGTCACTGGGATTACAGATGTGAGCCACCATGCCCACCTACACATTATTTAAAATTGTGGCAAAATATACATAACATAAAATGTATTACTTTGGTCAGATGCAATGGCTCACAGCTGTAATCCTAGCACTTTGTGAGGCGGGCAGATTGCCTCACCTCAGGAGTTTGAGACCACCCTGGGCAACATGGTGAAACTCCATCTCTACTAAAATACAAAAAATTAGCTGGGCGTGGTGGTGCGCACCTGTAGTCCCAGCTACTTTCGAGGCTGAGGCATGATAATTGCTTAAGCCTGGGAGGCGGAGGTTGCAGTGAGGTGAGCTGAGATCATGCCACTGCACTCCAGCCTAGGCGACAGAGCAAGACTCTGTCTCAAAAAAAAAAAAAAAGTACTACTAATTTAACCGGTTTTAAATGGACATTTCAGTGGCATTAAGTATACTGACATTGTACAACTATCACCAGTGTCCATTCCCAAATTTTTCATCATCCCAAATAGAAACTCTATACCCATTAAACAATAACCCTCTACTACTAACCCCTTCAGCCCCTGGAAACTACCATTTTACCATGAATTTCGGTCACTGTAGGTACCTCATATAAGAGGAATTATACAAAATGTATCCTGTTGTGTCTAGCTTATTTCACTAAGGATAATGTCTTCAAGGTTCATCCATGTTCTAGCATATATCAGAATTTCATTTTTTTTTTTGAGACAGAGCCTCAAAAAAAGGCTCAGATTTCAGAATAGCTGGGATTACAGGCGTGCACCACCATGCCCAGTTAATTTTTGTATTTTTAGTAGAGACGAGGTTTTGCTATGTTGGCTAAGCTGGTCTAAACCGGCCTCAAGTGATCCGTCCACCTCGGCCTCCCAAAGTGCTGGGATTACAGGTGTGAGCCACCACTGCACCTAGCAGCATTATTCCTTTTTATGGCTGAATAATATTCCATTGTATGGATATCCCATATTGGGTTTATCTGTTCATCTGTTGATGAACACTTGCGTCATTGCTACTCTTTGGCTATTGGCTATTGTGAATAATGTTGCTGTGAACATGGGTATGCAAATATTGGTTCAAGTCTCTGCTTTCAGTTCTTTCACTCTTGTCACCCAGGCTGGAGTGCAGTGGTGTGATCTCGGCTCACTGCAACCTCTGCCTCTCGGGTTCAAGTGATTCTCCTGCCTCAGCTGGGATCACAGGTGTCCACCATAACTCCCGGCTAATTTTTGTACTTTTAGCAGAGACAGGGTTTTGCTATGTTGGCCAGGTTGGTCTGGAACTCCTAACCTCAAGGGATCCACCCGCCTTGGCCTCCCAAAGTGCTGGGATTACAGGTGCGAGCTGCCGTACCCAGCCTGTTTGTTTTTTCTAACAGCCATCCTATGAAGTATGAAGTTGCATCTCACTGTGGTTTTGATTTGCATTTCTCTAATAATGTATACATCTTTTCATATGCTTATTGATTATTTGTATATTTTCTTTGGATAAATGTCAATTCAAGTTCTGTGCACATTATTTTTTTTCTTTAGAGACAGGGTACATGTGTGGTGGCTCATGCATGTAATCCCAGCACTTTGGGAGGCAGAGGCAGGAGGAATGCAGGAGTCCAGGAGTTTGAGACCAGCCTAGGCAACATAGTAAGAGCTCATCTCTACAAAAATAAATCAAAATTGGCTGGGCGTGGTGGCTCACGCCTGTCATCCCAGAACTTTGGGAGGCCAACGCGGGCGGATCACCTGAGGTCAGGAGTTCAAGACCAGCCTCAACATGGAGAAACCCCATCTCTACTAAAAATACAAAATTAGCCAGGCATGGTGGTGCATGCCTGTAATCCCAGCTACTTGGGAGGCTGAGGCAGGAGAATTGCTTGAACCTGGGAGGCAGAAGTTGCGGTGAGCTGAGATCGCACCATTGCGCTCCAGCCTGAGCAACAAGAGTGACACTCTGTCTCAAAAAATAAAAATAAAAATAAAAATAATCAAAATTTAGCCAGGCATGGTGGTGCTCAGGTAGTCCCGGCTACTCAGGAGGCTGAGGTGGGAGGATTGCTTAAGCCCTGGAGGTTGAGGCTGCAGTGAGCCATGATTGTGCCACTGCACTCTAGCCTGGGTGACAGAGTAAGACTGTCTCAAAAAAAATAAAATAAAACCATAGAGAGAAGGTCTTGCTCTGGAGATCCTCCTACCTTAGCCTCCCAAAGTGCTGGGATTACAGGCTTGAGCCATGGTACCCATACCAAACATATATTTGCATAATTAGGGTAGAAAAATTATCATTAAACTTATTATTGTTGGCCAGGTGTAGTAGCTCACACCTGTAATCCCAGCACTTTGGGAGGCTGAAGCCGGTGGATCACCTGAGGTCAGGAGTTCAAGACCAGCCTGGCCAACATGGTAAAACTCCGTCTCTACTAAAAATACAACAACTTCTATGGCAGAAAGGAAAAAAAAGTACAGTATGAGCTGGGCACAGTGGCTCACACCTGTAATCCTAGCACTTTGGGAGTCCGAGGCGGGCAGATAATTTGAGGTCAGGAGTTCAAGACCAGCCTGGCCAACATGATGAAACCCCGTCTCTACTAAAAATACAAAAATTAGCCAGGCATGGTGGCAGGCCCATGTAATCCCAGCTACTCGGGAGGCTGAGGCAGGAGAATCACTTGAACTCGGGAGGCAGAGGTTGCAATAAGCCGAAGAGCATGGCATTGCACTCCAACCTGGGCAACAAAGCGAGACTCCAACTCAAAAAAATAATAATTAATAAATAAATAAATACATAAAAAATAGGCCGGGCACGGTGGCTCAAGCCTGTAATCCCAGCACTTTGGGAGGCCGAGGTGGGCAGATCACCTGAGGTCAGGAGTTCAAGACCAGCCTGGTCAATGTGGTGAAACCCCATCTCTACCCAAAATACAAAAATTAGCTGGGTGTGGTAGCACACGCCTGCAATCCCAGCTACTCAGGAGGCTGAGGCAGGAGAATCGCTTGAACCCACAAGGCGGAGGTTGCAGTGAGCTGAGATTGTGCCACTGCACTCCAGACTGGGCAACAAGAGCGAAACTCCATCTAAAACAATAAAAAATAAAATAAAATAAAATAAATAAAAAATAAAAATACAAAAATTAGCTGGGCGTGACAGTGGCAGGCACCTGTAATCCAAGCTACTTGGGAGTCTGAGGCAGAAGAATCACTTAAACCCAGGAGGCAGAGTTTGCAGTGAGCCAAGATCCCGCCACTGCACTCCAGCCTGGGCGAAAGAGCGAGACTCCGTCTCAAAAATATATATATATATATATATACACAAAAAAAATTAGCCATGCGTGGTGGCGGGTGCCTGTGATCCCAGCTACTCAGGAAGCTGAGGCAGGAGAATCGCTTGAATACAGGAGGTAGAGATTGTGGTGAGCCAAGATCACATCACTGCATTCCAACCTGGGCGACAGAGTGGAACTCTACCTCAAAAAAAAAAAATAAAAATTATTGTTATTGCAATTAAAGGTAGACTCCCAGCAAACTTTTTTGTTGTTGAGACAGAGTCTCGCTCTGTTGTGCAGGCTGGAGTGCAATGATGCAATCTCAGCTCACTGCAACCTATACCTCCTGAATTCAAGGGATTCTCCTGCATCAGCCTTCCGAGTAGTTCGGACTACAGATGCGTGCCACCACACCTAGCTAAATTTTTTTTTTCTTTTTTGAGATGGAGTCTTGCTCTGTCGCCCAGGCTAGAGTGCAGTCATGCGATATCAGCTCACTGCAACCTCCGCCTCCCAGGTTCAAGCAATTCTCCTGCCTAAGCCTCCCGAGTAGCTGGGATTACAGGCACGTGCCACTGCGCCTGGCTAATTTTTGTATTTTTAGTAGAGACGGGGTTTCACCATCTTGGCCAGGCTGGTCTCGAACTCCTGACCTCGTGATCCACCCACCTCAGCCTCCCACAGTGTTGGGATTACAGGTGTGAGCCACCGCTCCCGGCCAATTAATTTTTATATTTTTAGTAGAGACGGGGTTTCACCATGTTGGCCAGGCTGGTCTTAAACTCCTGGCCTCAAGTGATCTGCCCACCTCCGCTTCCCAAGGTGCTAGGATTACAGGTGTGAGCCACCGTGCCTAGCCAGACTTTTTTTTTTATTATGATTATTAGAGACGAGGTCTTGCTATGTTGCTCAGGCTGGTATCCAACACCAGGGCTCAAGTTTGAGTTTGAAACCAGCCTAGGCAAGAAAGGAGATGACTGTCTCAAAATAAAACAAATTTTAAAAAATAAAAAGAAGCTGTTTCCAATCACAAGCATCTGGGGAGTGGGAGAGGAAACTGCTGATTTCACTTTAGTTAAATCAACATCTATTGAGGGTCTCCTATGTACCAAATCCTAAAATACTATGCAAAGTTTCTGGTCTAGTACACAGGCAACAAGCAACACAGTACAGGGTGGATGGTCTCTGCTAGGGGAACCCAGGATGCCACACCAAGGAACCAGAGGAGGATGCCTCACCCCCTGGGCAAGTCTGGGACAGTTTTAGGACTAAAAGAATAATAGTAATGAATTATAATCTACTCAACAAAATAAGAATCCATTGAGTCGGGCCAGGCGTGATGGCTCATGCCTGCAATCCCAGCACTTTGGGAGGCTGAGCCAGGTGGATCACTTGAGATCAGGAGTTCGAGACCAGCCTGCCCAACATGGTGAAACTCTGTCTCTATGAGAAAAAAAAAAAAATTAGCCGGGCGTGGTGGCACATGCCTGTAATCCCAGCTACTTGGGAGGCTGAAGCAGGAGAATTGCTTAAACCTGGGAGGAGGAGGTTGCAGTAAGCCGAGATTGGTCCATTGCACTCCAGCCTGGGCAACAAGGGCGAAAACTCCTTCTCAAAAAAAAAAAAAGGCCTGGTGCCGTGGCTCACACCTGTAATTCCAGCACTTTGGGAGGCTGAGGTGGGCGGATCACGAGGTCAGGAGGTCAAGACCATCCTGGTTAACACGGTGAAACCCCGTCTCTACTAAAAATATAAAAAATTAGCTGGGCACGATGGTGGGCGCCTGTAGTCCCAGCTACTCGGGAGGCTGAGGCAGGAGAATGGCATTGAACCTGGGAGACGCAGCTTGCAGTGAGCCAAGATCGCCCCGTGCCCTCTAGCCTGGCGAAAGAGCGAGACTCCGTCTCAAAAAAAAAAAATCCATTGAGTCTATTCTTATTTTTTACTTTTTGACACAGAGTCTCGCTCTGTTGCCCAGGATGGAGTGCAGTAGCATGATCACAGCCCACCGCAGCCTTGATGACCAGCTAATTTCTAAATTTTGCCAGTGTCTTGTCGTGTTGCCCAGGCTGGTCCAAAACTCATGTGCTTAAGCAATCCTCCCAACTCAGCCTCCCAAAATGCTGAGATTACAGGAGTGACCCACCGTGTCTGTCGAGTACATTCTAACAAATACGAGAGGAGAAAAAGCTCTTCTTTACAATAGAATGCTAACTAAATAAATGGAGAAGGAATGACAGATTTAGAAAAATTATCATTTTATAACCATCATACTAATGATTGATTCAGTCAAGAATCATAAATGAATGTTAGTGAGTCCAAGTTTAATAAGGAACAGGATTTTAGATAATTTCAGAATATCTCCCCACAAATTACTTACTAATTACAAAAGGGAAAAAAGATAACTCTACAGTAGAGAAATCTGACAGATACCACTAAATCAAGTGATTGAAGTTAAACATCACTAATAATGAGACAAACTGACACCATCTGCTTCTTGATGCCACGCACTAAGAAAGAAACATCACTTCTTTGGCCCAGCTCCCTCAGCTAGTAAACAACTTCAGCAAAGTTTCAGGATACAAAATCAATTTACAAAAATCACTAGGCCGGGCGCGGTGGCTCACGCCTGTAATCCCAGCATTTTGGGAGGCCAAGGCGGGTGGATCACGAGGTCAGGAGATCGAGACCATCCTGGCTAACATGGTGAAACCCCATCTCTACTAAAAATACAAAAAAATTAGCCAGGTGTGGTGGCGGGAGAATGGCGTGAACCCGGGAGGCGGAGGTTGCAGTGAACCGAGATCACACCACTGCACTCCAGCCTGGGTGACAGAGCGAGACTCCATCTCAAAAAAAAAAAAAAAAAAAAAAAAAAAATCGCTAGCATTCCTATACACCAACAAGAGCCAAGCCAAGAGCCAAATCATGAATGCAATCCCATTCATACTCGCCACAAAAAGAATAAAATACCTAGAAATACAGGCTAACCAAGGAGGTGAAAGATCTTTACAATGAGAATTACAAAACACTGCTCAAAGAAATCAGAGAGGCCGGGCACAGTGCCTCACACCTGTAATCCCAGCACTTTGGGAGGCCAAGGTGGGAGGATCACTTGAGCCCAGTAATTCAAGACCATCCTGGGTAACATAGTGAGACCCTGTTTCTCCAAAAAAAAAAAAAAAAAAAAAATTAAATTAGAGATGACACAAACAAATGGAAGAGTCCCATGATCATGGATAGTAAGAATCAATATAATTAAAATGGCCATACTGCCAAAAGCAATTTACAGATTCTATGCTATTTCTATCAAACTTTCAATGACTTTCTTCACAGAACAAGAAAAAAACTATTTATAAATTAATATGGAACCAAAAAAGCTCCCAAATAGCCAAGGCAATCCTAAGCAAAAAGAACAAAGTGGCCGGTGCAGTGGCTCACACCTGTAAACCCTGCACTTTGGGAGGCCAAGGCAGGCGGATCACCTGAGCTCAAGAGTTCAAGACCAGCCTGGCCAACATGGTGAAACCCCGTCTCTAATAAAAAAATACAAAAATTAGCCAGGTGTGGTGGCGCACACCTGTAATCCAAGCTACGCAGGAGGCTGAGGCAGGAGAATAGCTTGAACCCGGGAGGTGGAAGTTGCAGTGAGCCCAGATTGTGCCACTGCACTCCAGCCTGGGTGACAGAGTGAGACTCCATCTCAAAAACAAAAAAAACAAAAAAACCACAAAGCTAGAGGCAGCACATTACTGGACTTCAAACTATACAACAGGGCCACAGTAACCAAAACAACATGGTACGGGCTGGGGGCAGTGGCTCATGCTTGTAATCCCAGGACTTTGGGAGACCGAGGTGGGTGGATAACCTGAGGCCAGGAGTTCAAGACCAGCCTGGACAGGATGACACAACCTCATCTCTACTAAAACTACAAAAATTAGCCAGGCATGGTGGCAGGCACCTGTAATCCCAGCTACTCAGGAGGCTGAGGCATGAGAATCGCATGGTGGAGGTTGCAGTGAGCCGAGATCATGCCACTGCACTCCAGCCTGGGCGACAGAGCGAGACTCCATCTCAAAAAACAAAACAAAACAAAACAAAAAAACCAAAAAAAAAAAAAAAACCCCAGCACAGTACTAGTACAAACACAGACACATAGACCAGTGGAACAGAATAGAGGGCCCAGAAATAAGGCCTCATAACCTACAACCATCTGATGTTCGACAAAGCAGACAAAAGCAATGCGGAAAGGACTCCCTATTCAATAAATGGTGCTGAGATAACCAGCTGACCATATGCAGAAGATTGAAACTGGACCCCTTCCTTACACCATATACAAAAATCAACTCAAGATGGATTAAAGACTTAAACAGGCTGGGCGCAGCAGCTCATGCCTGTAATCCCAACACTTTGGGTGGCCAAGGCGGGTGGATGACGAGGTCAGGAGTTCAAGACCAGCCTGGCCAAGATGGTGAAACCCTGACTCTACTAAAAATACAAAAGATTAGCCAGGTGCCCATAATCCCAGCTACTCAGGAGGCTGAGGCATAGAATTGCTTGAACCTGGGAGGCAGAGGTTGCCGTGAGCCAAGATCGTGCCTCTGCACTCCAGCCTGGGTGACAGAGAGAGACTCCGTCTCAAGAAAAAAAAAACAACTTAAATGTAAAACCCAAAACTATAAAAACCCTGGAAGACAGCCTAGGCAATACCACCTTGGGCAAACATTTCATGACAAAGACACCAAAAGCAATTGCAACAAAGGCAAAATTTGACAAATGGGATCTAATTCAATTTAAGAGCTTCTGCACAGCAAAATAAACTATCAAAAGAGTAAACAGTCAACCTAAAGAATGAGAGAAAATACACATCTGACACAAGTCTGATATCCAGAATCTACAAGGACCTTAAACAAATTCACAATGAAAAAAAGCCCATTAAAAAGTGGACAAAGGATGAAACACTTTTCTTTTCTTTCTTTCTTTTTTTTTCTTAGATGAGGGTCTCACTCTGTCACCCAGGCTGAGTGCAGTGGTGTAATCTCAGCTTACTGCAGCCCCCGCCTCCCAGGCTCAAGTAATCCTCCCACCTCAGCCTCTCGAGTAGCTGGGACAACAGGTACACGCCACCATGCCCAGCTAATTTTTGTAGCTTTTGCAGAGATGGGGTTTTGCCATGTTGCTCAGGTTGGTCTTGAACTCCTGAGCTCAAGTGATCCACCTGCCTCAGCCTCCCAAAGTGCTGGGATTACAGGCACGAGCCACTGTGACCAGCCAACAGATGCTTTTCAAAAGAAGATGTACACGTACATGAAAAAATGCTCATCACCACCAATCATTAGAGAAATGCAGATCAAAACCACAATGAGATACCATCTCACACCAGTCAGAATGGCTATTTTTTTTTTTTTTTTTTGAGACGGAGTCTCTCTCTGTTGCCCAGGCTAGAGTGCAGTGGCAAGATCTCGGCTCACTGCAACCTCTGCCTCTGGGGTTCAAGAGATTCTTCTGCCTCAGCCTCCTGATTAGCTGGGATTACAGACGCGCATCACCATGCCCAGCTAATTTTTGTACTTTTAGTAAAGATGGGGTTTCACCATGTTGGCCATGCTGGTCTCGAACTCCCGACCTCAGGTGATCCACCCGCCGCGGCCTCCAAAAGTGTTGGGATTACAGGCGTGAGCCACCGCGCCCAGTAAGAATGGCTATTATTCAAAGTCAGAAAATAACACATGCTGGCAAAGTTGTGGACAAAAGGAAAGCCTTATACACTGCTGCTGGGAATGTAAATTAGTTCAGCCATTGTGGAATGCAGTTTGGTGATTACCATTCAACCCAGTAATCCCATTTTTGGGTGTATACTCAAAGGAATATAAATCATTCTACCATAAAGACATATGCATGGCCAGGTGCGGTGGCTCGTGCCTGTAATCCCAGCACTTTGGAAGGCCAAGGCAGGAGGACCACTTGAGGTCAGGAGTTCGATACCAGCCTGGCCAACATGGTGAAACTTCGTCTCTACTAAAAATACAAAAATTAGCTGGGCATCATTGGGGCCGCCTGTAATCCCAGCTACTAGGGAGGTGGAGGCAAGAGAATTGCTTGAACCCGGGAGCTGAGGTCACGCCATTGTACTCCAGCCTGGGCAACAAAAGCAAAGGAAGGGAAGGGAAGGGGAGGGGAGGGGAGGGGAGGGAAGAGAAGGGAGGAAGGAAGGGAGGAGGGAAGGGAGGAGGGAGGGAGGGAAGGAAGGAAGGAAGGAAAAAAAAGAAAGAAAGAAAGAAAGAAAAAGAAAGAAAGAGAAAGAAAGAAAGAAAGAAAGAAAGAAAGAAAGAAAGAAAGAAAGAAAGAAAGAAAAGAAAAGAAAAGAAAAGAAAGAAAGAAAGGGTACATATACAACACAGTACATATACATCATGGAATACTATGCAGCCATAAAAAAGAATGAGCTCATGTCTTCTGTGGGAACCTGGATGAAGCTGGAGCCCATTATCCTTAGCAAACTAATGCAAGAACAGAAAACCAAATGCCACACGTTCTCACCTGTAAGTGGAAGCTAAACGATAAGAACTCATGAACTCAAAGAGGGGAACCACACAGACACTGGGGCCTACTTGAGGGTGGAGGATGGGAGGAGGGAGAACAGCAGAAAAAAATAACTCTTGGGTACTAGGTTTAGTACCTAGGTGATGAAATAATCTGTACAACAAACCCCCGTGACATGAGTCATATATAGCAAACCTGCACATGTACACTTGAACCTAAAAGTTAAAAAAAAAAAAAAAGAAACATCGCTTCTGTGGTATTCTTGCCAAAAATGCATACTCTAATTAAGAGGAGACATTAGCCAAATCCAAACTGAGGGCCATTCTACAAAATAAATGGCCAGTGCTCTTCAAAAATGTCAATGTTATGAAAGATTATAAAGACAGAGAGCCCAGGTGCAGTGGCTTATGCCTGTAATCACAGCACTTTGAGAGGCTGAGGCAGTTGGATCACTTGAGGTCGGGAGTTTGAGACCCAGCCTGGGCAACATGGCAAACTGTGACTCTACCAAAAATTAGCTGGGCATGGTGTTGAACAACTGTGGTCCCAGCTACCTGGGAGGCTGAGGTGGGAGGACTGCTGGAGCCTGGGAAGTTGAGGCTGCAGTGAACTGATTGCACCACTGCACTCCAGCCTCGGTGACAAAGTGAAACCCTGTCTCAAAAAAAAAAATAAATAAAATAAAGATGGCTTGTCTGACGGTAGTGGGTTATCAGAACTTATTATTAGTAACATTAGTGTCACTAAAGTTGGTATACAACCCCCTATTGCTAAATTTGGCTTTAAAAAAAAAAGAGAAAGAAATTGTTCCAGATTAATGGAGAGTAAACAGACATGGATATTAAATGTATTGCATAGTGCTAAAAGGGATAACGGCCAGAAAAGAAAATTTATATAAATGACATTGTTGGGACAATTGGTAAAATTTGAATAAGAACTGTATATTAAATATAACATTGAATCAATCTTAAATTTTCTGATTTCTGATTTTCTGGATACATAAAACAATATCCTTGTTTTTAGGAAATACAGAAATATTTTTGGGTAAAGGGACACGATGTCTGCAAATTACTCTCAAATTGTTAAGCAAAACATAATATATATGTAGTATATATGGAAATAAAAATACAAATGTGATAAAATGTTAATAATTGGTGTAACTGGTGAATCTGGGTGAAAAAGTATACAGGAATTTTTTGTAGCATTCTTGGGATTTTTCTGCAAATCTGAAATTATTAAAAACAAAATTTTTATTTTAATTTTATTGTCCCCCAGGTTGGAGTGCAGTGGCACCATCTCGGCTCACTGCAACCTCCACCTCCCGGGTTTAAGTGATTCTCCTGCCTCAGCCTCCCTAGTAGCTGGGATTACAGGCGTGAGCCACCACGCACAGCTAATTTTTTTTGTATTTTCAGTAGAAACAGCGTCTCACCATCGGTCAGGCTGGTCTCAAACTTCTGACCTCAGGTGATCCGTCCACCTCGGCCTCCCAGAGTGCTGGGATTACAGGCGTGAACCACCGCGTCCAGCCAAAAGACAAAAAAAAATTTTTTTAATCAAATCACCATCCAGTGTAATTCCATCTCCACCATCTACTACAGATGTGATCGTGGATAAACCATAAACCTTTCACAACTTCTAGAAAGCTATAAAAATAAATAAATACGATCACGTGACCATGGCGCCTTTTCAATGAAATAAGCGTCAAGGGGCTTGGGCAAACGAGGATGCGGAAGATGGTCTGGGGTCCCTTCCGGATCCCCAGATCCTGGATCCCCGGCATGTAGGGGTAGAGTCAAGGAGGGTCTTCTTAAGCGTTCCTCGGCGCGGTCCTGAAGAGATTAAAGGCGTCAAATGGACCGCTCCACACCTGAGCTGCCGCCAAGCTAACTCAATCGGAGCCGGCGCATTTGAGAAGGCGCCTGTGAGGGTCGCTCCTCAGCCGCCGCGCTCCCACTCCGCGCCGCCGCGCCTCTGCCCGCCCCGAAGGTGGACGTGAAGCTCCAACACCTCGACTTCTGGGCCCGCCTCCATGGCCAGGTCCCGGGACTGCTGGACTGGGACATGGGGAACGAGCTTTTTCTGGCCTTCACCACATCTCACCTCCCCTTAGCGGAGCAGAAACGTGAGTAGCGGGTGGGGTGAGGTGGGGGGCTGGGCGTGGCGGAGGGGTGGCCTAGGGGCTCGGGGGACCCCGGGGCAGGGCGGCTCCCCAGCCTTCGCCCCCGCCTCCCAGGGAGGCTTGGGGGGCCGAGCCCCCCCCCCGCCCCCGGCCCGGGCTTAGCTCCGCCGCCCCCGCTCCACCCCCACTTGCGAACTCTACTCGGGAGTGGTTTGGGGGGTGGGGGGGTTCGCGCCTGACTCAATTGGAAGCTCCCGGAGGACAGCTGGTCTCACCTAAAAACGGAGGCTTTCCACCGTACGTCACCCGCCAGGCTCCCAGAACATTCCAAGGCCTCTTCTGGGTCTTCTCCTTGGCGCTGGTCGCCATTTGCTATACTGTATATTTCAGTTACTTTTCCGTCTCTTAAAAAAACAGGCCTCATCGTTTTATCCATGGCTGTGTTCTCACCTCTTAACATATTGCCTGACAGCTAGAAGTGCTCTGTACTTGGCCAAATGCTTGGTTGACGATCGCGATCTTTTAGGTTTTCTTTGTCTTCTTTGGACCTCAAGTGTGGAGAGTTGAGATAATTACTCCCCACATTCGTGGTACTTTTTTGCCTGCAAGGCCCTTGGATTAATTCTTTTTTTTTTTTTCAAAAATTTTTTTTGAGAGGGGGTCTTGTTCTGTCGCCCAGGCTGGAGTGCAGTGGCACGATCTCAGCTCACTGCAACCTCCGCCTCCCGGGTTCAAGCCATTCTCCCGCCTCAGCCTCCTGAGTAGCCTGGATTGCAGGCGTGCGCCACCACGCCCTGTTAATTTTTTTTATTTTTAGTAGAGGCAGAGTTTCATCATGTTGCCCATGTAGGCCTCCCAAAAGTGCTGGCATTACAGGCCTGAGCCACCGCCCCCAGCCTTAACTCTTCCTTTTGCCCCTTAAGTCTCCACCCCTCCTTCCATTACCTCCACTACTCCCATTACCAACCCTAATCCATTTAACGTCTGTTTTCTCCACTCATTGTTTTTGAGAGCTGTTGTGTTAGGTTGCTAAATTCAGACGTGGTTCATTATTTCTGATTGTTGTTAGTATTCTATCGGCTCGGTGTCCCACCTTTTTAATTTTCTTTACACCTAGATTGCTTCCAACTCTTTGCCACCATAATTAATGCTAATGAACATTCTTTCTTGTTTCTTCATTCAAGAAATATGTATTGAGCACCTCCAACTGGCCTGGCACTGTTCTAGACACTCATGATACACAGTGAACAGAACAGACAAGGAAACTAGGCCGGGCGCGGTGGCTCACGCCTGTAATCCCAGCACTTTGGGAGGCCGAGGTGGGTGGATCACGAGGTCAGGAGATCGAGACCATCCTGCCTAACACAGTGAAACCCCGTCTCTACTAAAAATACAAAAAATTAGCCGAGCGAGGTGGCGGGCGCCTGTAGTCCCAGCTACTCGGGAGGCTGAGGCAGGAGAATGGCGTGAACCCCAGTGGGCGGAGCCTGCAGTGAGCTGAGATCGCGCCATTGCACTCCAGCCTGGGCGACAGCGAGACTCTGTCTCAAAAAATAAAAATAAATAAATAGAACAGACAAGGAAACTTACATTCTACTAGGGGCAGACAGATAATCCACAGAAGTATAATAAATGGGTAGATCATATAGTATGCTATAAAGTGATAATCTGCAATGGGGAAAGAACAGGAGAAGGAGACTCAGGAATAGGGGAAGGGTGTGGTGGCAGCTATAGTTTGTTTTTGTTTTTTGTTTTTTGAGATGGAGTCTGGCTCTGTTGCCCACGCTGGAGTTCAGTGGTGCGATCTCCTCTGCCCCCCGGGTTCAAGTGATTCTCCTGCCTCAGCCTCCCGAGTAGCTGGGACTACAGGCACGTGCCACCATGCCCGGCTAATTTTTGTATTTTTAGTAGAGACGGGGTTTCACTATGTTGGCCAGGCTAGTCTCGAACTCCTGACCACGATCCGCCGTCTCAGCCTCCCAAAGTGCTGGCATTACAGGTGTGAGCCACCGCGCCCAGCCTTCTTTTTTTTTTTTTTTTTTGACATGGAGTCTCACTCTGTCACCCAGGCTGGAGTACAGTAGCGCAATCTCAGTTCACTGCACCCTCTGCCACCCAGGTTCAGGCGATTCTAGTGCTTCAGCCTCACCAGTAGCTGAGATGACAGGCATGCATCACCACACCCAGCTAATTTTTGTATTTTTAGTAGAGACAGGGTTTCACCATGTTGGCCAGGCTGGTCTCAAACTCCTGGCCTCAAGTGATCTGCTTCCCTCAGCCTCCTAAAGTGCTGGGATTACAGGTGTGAGCCACCGCGCCCGGCCACAGCTACAGTTTTAAATAAGATTGTGGGGTTGAACTCAATTAGGAACATAATATTTGAGCAAAGACTTGATAGGAGGGGAAGAGTGAGCCTAGAGGATACTTGCAGGGAAAGTGGTAAGGAGGTCAGTAAGGCTGGATGACAGTGAATAAAGAGTTCCAAAGCGTGTGGTTGAGAGCAGGAATGCCTGTCCTCTAAGGACTTTAGGGTTGACTCTGAGTCAGATGAGGATTGGTTGTAAGGTTTTGTTTGAGATAGGCTCTTGCTCTTGCTCAGGCTGGAGTGCGGTGGCACAATTACCTCCAGGCTCAAGCAATGCTCCCATCTCAGTCCCCCCAAAGTAGCTGCAACCACAGGCACAGGCCACCACACTGGCTAACTTTCTTACTATTTGTAGAGATGGGGATCTCCCTATGTTGCCCAGGCTGGTCTTGAACTCCTGGACTCAAGCAATCCTCCTACCTCCCAAATTGAGCAGAGGAGTGACATGCTCTCAGTGTCTGCTTCATGAGTGTGTGACTCGTGCAGTTGCCTAGGTGCCTGTGTTTGGTTTAATACACTGCTGTCACTGTCTTGAAATTTTTAATAATTTTTCAACGAGGAGCCTCATGTTTTCTTTACTGGACCCTACAAATTATGTGGCTAGTCCTGCATGATCTATATTTGAAAAGATCACTCTGGCTGTTGTGTTGAGGGTAGACTGTGGATGTACAGAGACTAGGAGGCTGCAGTAGTAATCCAGACGAGATGATGGTAGATTGGGCCAGGGTAGTAGCAGGGAGAACCAGCTGGCTATGCTAATGGATTGGATATGGAGTATAAGACAGACAATTGAGTATGAGCCTTCAAAGTGTTTTGACCTAGTGGAAGGATAGAGTTGCCTTGTACTGAGTGGGAGACAGGTTTAGGAAGGAAGATCAGGAATTCTGTTCTGGATATGCTGAGCTGGAGATCCTTAGACATCCAAGTAGAAGCATTGAGTCTGCAGTTGGATACATGAGCCTGGAGTTCTGGAGAGAAGTGGGGACTGCAGATGTAAATTTTGGGTCTTTTGGTATATGGGTGGAACTTAAGGAGTGAGAATAGAGGAGGAACAAGAATGAGCCCTGGGGGCAGTCCATTGTAAAGAGATTGGAGAGAAGAGAGATAACTAGCAAAAAAGACCATTGAGAATCAAAACTAGGGGGTCTGTGGTGTCCTGGAAACCAAGTGGAAAAAGCCTTTCAAGGAGGGAGGGGTTGGATGAGTGGAATGTAAGTGATGATTGGACTTAACTAAGCAGAGGTCCCTGGTTAGTGGTTTTAGTAAGTGGTAGAATGAAAAACCTGACTGAAGGAGGTTTAAGAATGGAAGGAGAGGAAGTAGAGGCAATGTGTTATGCCTCAACAGGAAATAAGATGGGATAATTTTTTTCTTTTTCTTTCTTTTTTTTAAGAGACAGGGTCTCTATCTGGTGCCCAGGCTGGAGTGCAGTGGCACCAGCACAGCTCACTGCAGCCTTGAGCAGCCTTGAGCAGCCTTGAACTCCTGGGCTCAAGTGATCCTCCTGCCTCAGCTTTCCAAAGCAGGCTGGGATTACAAGCATGAGCCACTGCACCTGGTCCCTAAAATGGGAGAATTAACAGCATGTTTGCATGCTGATGAGAATGATCCAACAAAGACAAAAAATTAGTGACACAGGAAAGAGAGGGGAAGATTTGTGGAACAATGTCCTTAAAAAAGCATGGGGGATCTGTGCCAAAGCGAGACACAGACATATAGAGGTGCTATCCTTGGGTTGCAATGAGATCACCAGTCCATTGATCCTATCACCTTTTCACTGTTTCAATCACTTGATATGTCCACCCTTATTCAACTAACTTGGATCCCATGGTCGGATATTATGCAGGTTCCCTGGATCATCTGTGGCTTTGGAGCACTTTGTTGGCCAAACCACAACCCTGACTAAATCCACCTCTGCCAAACGAGTGCACCAAAACCATAATTCAGTGGACTGGTGACCTCAGTGGGATCATAGTTGGGGTTGAGGGAGTTAGCCAGAAAGACACGAGGTGGTGCATTTTTATGTGGTGCATAAATGAGGTTACGGAGAGGTTGCAGTTGTTGATTTAGGTTATGCCTGAGGGAGTGTCCACAGTAGAGTAGAAGTCAAACTCGCTGGAGAAGAGTTCAATAAATAGCAAAGATCATGTTTCTGTTTTTGAAACAAGTTCTGGCTTTGTTGCCCAAGCTGGAGTGCAGTAGCGTAAGCTTGGCTCACTGCAACGTCCCTTTTCCCGCTCAAGCCATCCTCCCACTTCAGCCTCCTGAGTAGCTGGAACTACAGGCTCACACCACCACATTCGGCTAGATTATTATCTTTGTATTTTTTATAGAGATGGGGTTTCACCATGTTGCCCAGGCTGATTTCAAACTCCTGGGCCCAAGCAATCCACCTGCCTAAGCCTCTTAAAGTGCTGGGATTACAGGCATGAGCCGCTGCACCTGGCCAGCAGCCAAGATTTAAGGCAGGAGTAGTGTTGGAGAGTGACAGCTAAACCAGGAGGTCAGTAGATGATAGTAACAATGGAGATTGATTAGTATATAAGTTCCTGTATTCACTTGAATATATACATCCAGGAGCAGACAGTAAGATAGAGTAAATTGTAGTCCTGCCTGATTGCTCTTAACGAGGGCTGCTCCAGTTGATAAACAGAACTGCAGTATAATAAGAGATTCTATTTCTTTGCATGTTTCTCAACACTTGGTATTATCTTTATAATTCCAGTCAATTTGATTATCTCATTATCTTACAGTGTTTTTCTTCTTCTTCTTCTTCTTCTTATTTTTTTTTTTTTTTTTTTGAGACGGAGTCTCGCTCTGTCACCCAGGCTGGAGTGCAGTGGCACGATCTCGGCTCACTGCAAACTCCATCTCCCGGGTTCACGCCATTCTCCTGCCTCAGCCTCTCCGAGTAGCTGGGACTACAGGCGCCCGCCACCACGCCCGGCTAATTTTTTTGTATTTTTAGTAGAGACGGGGTTTCACCGTGGTCTCGATCTCCTGACCTCGTGATCCGCCCGCCTCGGCCTCCCAAAGTGCTGGGATTACAAGCGTGAGCCACCGCACCCGGCCAGTTTTTCTTATTATTAATAATGCTGATCATCTTGTTAGCCATTCAGGTATCCCCTCCTTGTGAATGCGATTCGTATCATTTGTCCATTTCTAAGTTTGTGTTGACCTTTTACATATTGATTTGTAGGAGCTCTCTATATATCAGAGAACTGAGAAATTTGGATTGAAGTTTTGCTGTCTATTTTGTTTGTTTGTTTGTCTGTTTGTTTTTTGCTTATGGTGATTTTTACTATGTTAGAACTTTTTTTGAGACAGAGTCTTACTGTGTCACCTAGGCTGGACTGCAGTGGCACGATCTCAGCTCACTGCAACCTCTGCCTCCCAGGTTCAAGTGATTCTCCTGCCTCAGCCTCCCAAGTAGCTGGGACTACAGTTACGCGCCACCACACCTGGCTAATTTTTTGTACTTTTAGTAGAGATGGGGTTTCGCCATGTTGGGCAGGCTGGTCTCGAACTCCTGACCTCAAGTGGTCCACCTGCCTTGGCCTCCCAAAGTGATGGGATTACAGGTGTGGGCCACCACACCTGGCCAAACTTTAATTTTTGTGCTATAATATGTGCATAAAACTTATAGATTCATTTTGAGGGTAACTGGCATCTTAATAGTATGTATTATAAGTCTTTGTTCAAGTCTTTTAAGTTCTTTATGTAAGAGCTGAGATGGGAGGATTGCTTGAGTTGGGAGGTGGAGATTGCAGTGAGACGGTGTCACACCACTGCACTCCAGCATGGGCAACCAAGCAAGACCCTGTCTCAAAAAAAAACCTCAATTTTTATATCTTTTGCTTTTTCCTTTTTTGAATACTATGTTGAATATTAGCAACATAATAGGCATCCTCTCTAATTACTGAGCTCTCCGATAAGTATATCACTTCCCAAACAAAAGCCTAGATTCATCTGTAATATAATGACACTCATAGGGACAGTGAGGGGGCAAAAATAGTTTTTGTCCTGAACAACCAGTTAATGGTGGTGCCACTTGCTGAGACAAAGAATACAGGAAGGCCAGGCATGGTAGCTCATGCCTGTAATCCCAACATTTTGGGATCTCGAAGCAGGAGGATTGCTTGAACCCAGGGGTTCGAGACCCGCCCAGGCAACATAGACCCTCATCTATACAAAAAATACAAAAATTGGGTTGGGCGCGGTGGCTCACGCCTGTAATCCCAGCACTTTGGGAGGCTGAGGCAGGCGGATCACGAGGTCAGGAGTTCGACACCAGCCTGGCCAATATGGTGAAACCACGTCTCTACTAAAAAATACAAAAATTAGCTGGGTGTGGTGGTGTGCGCCTGTAGTCCCAGCTTCTTGGGAGGCTGAGGCAGGAGAATCACTTGAACCCGGGAGGCAGAGGTTGCAGTGAGCCGAGATCACGCCACTACACTCCAGCCTGGGCGACAGAGTGAGACTCCATCTGAAAAAAAAAAAAATACAAAAATTAGTGGGGCGTAGTGGCATGCACCTGTAGTTCCAGCTACCTGGGAGGCTGAGGTGGGAGAATCTCTTGAGCACACCACTGCACTCCAGCCTGTGCAACAAAGCAAGACCCTGTCTTAAAAAGAAAAAAAAAAAAAAAAAAAAAAAAAAAAAAAAAAAAAAACAAGAATACAGGAGGAAGAGCAAGAAGATGGAATTCAGTTTTAGAAGCGCGTTTGAAGTGCCTATGGGCTACCCAAGTAAAGACATCCAGTAGGTAGTTCTCCTTAAGGGCTAGCACAGAATGCTAGGCTAGAGGTGAAGATTTGAGAGCTCTACATTTTTTTATAGATGTTAACTGAAGCCACAGGCATGCATGAGATCATTCAGGGATAGTATATGTAGAGTGAGAAGAAAAGAATGCAGAGGGGAATGAGAAGGTCAGAGAGGTAAAGGCAAAACCAGTAGAAGTAGAATGTGATGTTAACTCCCCAGGCAGGGCCCACAACCTTCTCCCAGAGAAGCCTGAAGGCCTAGGATCCTAGGGTCACAAAGGGATATCCTGGGATGTTTTGACTCTCTCTGTCTTTCTTTTTGCCAGTTGCCAGATATAAACTCCGAATTGTTAAGCCACCAAAATTACCCCTAGAGAAAAAACCCAACCCTGATAAGGATGGTAAGTATTGAGTTCTCTGACCTGTTTATGTGGCCTGGGCTGGAGACCAGGGGCACCCAAAGCCAGTGGGCTGTGGCACACAATCTCCTTTTGTTCTTCACAGGTCCAGATTATGAGCCCAACCTCTGGATGTGGGTAAACCCCAACATCGTGTATCCTCCCGGAAAGCTGGAGGTCCCAGGACCTAGGAAGAGGGAGGATCTGACAAGCACACTCCCCTTCTCTCAGCCACCCCAGAAGGAGGAAGATGCCAGCTGCTCAGAGGCCACAGGGGTGGAATCACTGTCCCGGTCCTCCAGCAAGCAGTCTCCCCCTCGGAAGCGGTTTGCCTTTTCCCCCAGCACCTGGGAGGTATGGATTTTTGGGGATGGGAGCGGGACTTGGGCAGTAGGCGAGGGGCATGGGGAAGAGCCATTACGGTTCTGCTCTCTTAGCCATAGCAAAAGGTGAATGGGTTCAGAAATTACCTACATGCTTGGGTTGGGGAGAAGCCCAAATGGTGGCCTTAGACCACCCCCCCCTTCCTGCCACTGCACCCTGGAGTAGAGGCTGAGGAGTCAGGACCAGCTCCTACTCTGTGCTCCTCTAGCTCACAGAAGAGGAGGAGGCTGAGGACCAGGAAGACACCTCCTCTGTGGCTCTCCCATCCCCTCACAAAAGGCCCCCCCTCCAGAGTCGGAGGCTTCGGCAAGCCAGCAGCCAGGCGGGGAGGCTCTGGTCCCGGCCCCCTCTCAATTACTTCCACCTAATTGCCCTGGCATTAAGAAACAGTTCCCCCTGTGGCCTCAACGTGCAACAGATCTACAGTTTCACTCGGTATGTGCCAGGGGCCCTGCGAGGAGGGGGAAGTGGGGGCCAGGGCCCCGGGCTGATGCCTTCCAATCCATCCCAGGCCCTGTGTTGCTGACCTGGTTTCCCTATCTGGGTCTGAGAGGACGAGTATGTTCCCAGTTCCCTTTTCCCAGGTGCATTTGTGCCCACATGTGTACAGGAACATAGCCATTCCCAGCCCCTTTCACGTCTAAAGAACCCTCCAACCTTTTTATGGCTTTAGTTCTTTTTTTTTTTTTCTTTTTAACTAGTTTTCAGTGTTCTTTGGGTATAGTTCTCCTTTAAAACATACATTCACTTGGGTCAGGTAACAGTTTCCCCACCATCCTCTGAAGATCAGCCAGTCTAAAGTCAGGTTTCCCCAATAGTTCCCACCTGCTTCTGCTAGGACGGGACTGTCTGGCACAGCTCCCTGCACCCCCAGGGGTAGAGGGAACCCAGTTGAGAAGGATTTTCCATTTAGCTCAGATAGTCCTGCTCATAGTGTGAGGAAGGGAGTTTCTCGGGCCCTTTCCCAGTGTTAGGAGAAGTGCCTAATGTCTCAGGACAGGAATTTTCAAGTGGTGTCCGTCCTCAACCAAGATTCCTCTTACAGGAGCTGCTTGGCCTGATTCTGCTTTGTTCATGCTGTGGTCCAAGCCCTGGGCCCTCAGAGGGAGGGAGGGTTCAGGTGAGCCACGCACCACGTGGATGCTTTGCCACGTGCTCAATCAGCAAAGAGCAACTCCAGGCCAACTTGCTACTATCCCCCTGGAGAGAAGGGCTGAAGCCCCTGGCCCCTGGGTAGAACATGCTCCAGAGAAGGGCATTCCTCAGACATAACATGCCTTTCCTTACCTCTCCTCCCTGTCCACAGAAAGCACTTCCCCTTTTTCCGGACGGCCCCGGAAGGCTGGAAGAATACTGTCCGTCACAATCTCTGTTTTCGAGACAGCTTTGAGAAAGTGCCTGTCAGCATGCAGGGCGGGGCCAGCACACGGCCTCGATCTTGCCTCTGGAAGTTGACCGAGGAGGGACACCGCCGCTTTGCAGAGGAGGCCCGCGCCTTGGCTTCCACTCGGCTAGAAAGTATCCAACAGTGCATGAGCCAGCCAGGTGTGAAGACTTGTCGTGCGTGGGCCCAAGGGGAAGAGACCTGAGGATCCTGACCCAAGGCCGAGTGTGGAAGCCTGGGTCACACCGTGGGGCGGGGGGATGCATCTTCTATAGGAAACAGGGAGATTAACAGTGATCTGAGACCCTCAGGTGATGCCTGCCTGAGGTGAGACCTCACCTACCAGTGTGGGACGTGATGTCCCAGGAATCCATGGGCAAACAACTAAGGGGCAACTGGCCTTACCAAGCCCAGCAGCCTAGGCAATAGTGAGCACACAACATGAGAAGCACAGTAATAGAGATTATGTACAAAGAGTACTTGTACTTTCCCTGGAGCAGTGCAGGGAGGCTTCAGAGAAGAGGCAGTATTTGAGCCTTGAGTGAAAGAAGCAGATCACCTGCTATGAGAGAGCATCCCAGGCCTAGGAAACAGCAATTGTGAAGCATAAACTCCTGAACTCTCTCCTTTTCTTACAGATGTGATGCCCTTCCTCTTTGATCTTTAACCCCAAGAAGCAACAGCCAGCTAATGCTTTATTAAAATTACCCTCAGTAGCCTTCTGTGTGTGTCTGTGGAGGTGGGGTCTCTAAGGATGGGGTTAAGGGTGGAGGTGGAGATCAACACCAAGGTTGGAGATGGGACACCTTCAGCTTACAGATGCTCCAGGTGCCTGCTGTGCAGCAAAGGGAGTCTAATTTTCTTTCCTCAAAGGAGGAAAATGCACAGCCTTCTAAAGCATCTTGGAGCAATTTCCATTTTTCTGGATTATGAAGATAATCTTGGCTGGATGCAGTGGCTTACACCTGTAATCCAGCACTTTGGGAGGCTGAGGCAGGAGGATCCCTTGAGCACAGGAGGTCAAGGCTGCAGTCGGCCATGATCACACCACTGTACTTCAGCCTGGGCAACAGCAAGACTCCATCTGTAAAAATTATCCTGGGAGATGCCAGTTTGTAGCAGCCAATTCTGTAGGCACCACACATTCATTCAATTGATACTCCTTAAGTGGCTACTGTGTACCAAGCTCAGGATAGAATACAGGTGTCAGGGAGAACTGCGCTGCACTGTGTTAGCTGTAATAGCGGTGAGGGCATGTGCTAAGGAAGCATAGAAAGGTGCTTTAGGGAGGTGCCATGCTTTTTTTTTTTTTTTTTTTAAAGTTTACAGATGACTTTTTTTTGTGTGTGTGTGACAGTTTCACTCTTGCTGCCCAGGCTGGAATGCAATGGTGCAATCTCGGCCTACTGCAACCTCCACCTCCTGGGTTCAAGCGATTCTCCTGCCTCAGCCTCCCAAGTAGCTGGGATTACAGGCATGTACCACAAAGCCCGGCTGATTTTGTATATTTTTTAGTAGAGACGGGGTTTCTCCTTGTTGGTCAGGCTGATCTCAAATTTTCAACCTCAGGTGATCCACCCACCTTGGCCTCCCAAAGTGCTGGGATTACAGGTGTGAGCCACCGCACCCAGCAGGTGACTTTTTTTTTTTGAGACGGAGTCTCGCCCTGTTGCCCAGGCTGAAGTGCAGTGGCACAATCTTGGCTCACTGCAACCTCCACCTCCCAGGTTCAAGCAATCCTCCTACCTCAGCTCCCCTAGTAGCTGGGATTACAGACATGCACCACCAGGCCCAGTTAATTTTTATATTTTTAGTAGAGACAGGGTTTTGCCATGTTGGCCAGGCTGGTTTCCAACTCCTGACCTCAGGTGATCCACCCGCCTTGGCCTCCCAAAGTGCTGGGATTACAGGCGTAAGCCACCACACCTGGCCTCAAGTTAATTTCTGTATGGTCAAGGTTCATTTTTGGCTTGTAGATGTCCAATTGCTCAGCCTCCCAAAGTGCTGGATTATAGGTGTGAGCTGACTACAGCCTCGAACTCCTTGGGCTCAGGCAATCCTCCCACCTCAGCCTCCCAAGGAGCTAGGACTACAGGTGCGTACCACCACACCTGGCTAAATTTTTTTTTTTTTTTTTTTTTTTTTTTTTTTTTTTTTTTTTGAGACGGAGTTTTGCTCTTGTTGCCCAGGCTGGAGTGCAATAGCGCGATCTCTGCTCACTGCAACCTCCACCTCCTGGGTTCAAGCCATTCTTCTGCTGCAGCCTCCAAGGTAGCTGGGATTACAGGCATGCACCACCACACCCGGCTAATTTTATATTTTTAGTAGAGTTTGGGTTTCTCCATGTTGGTCAGGCTGGTCTCAAACTTCCAACCTCAGGTGATCCATGTGCCTCTACCTCCCAAAGTGCTGGCATTACAGGTGTGAGCCACCTCACCCGGCCACACCCAGCTAATTTTTTTAATTTTTTGTAGAGATGGAGTCTCACTCTGTTTCCCAAGTTGGTCTTGAACTGCCGGGCTCAAGCAATCCACCTGGTTTGGTTTGATTTTTTTTTTTTTTTTTTTTGAGATGGAGTCTTGCCCTGTTGCCCAGGCTAGAGTGCAGTGGCACGATCTCGGCTCACTGCAACCTCTGCCTCCCGGGTTCAAGCGATTCTCCTACCTCAGGCTCCCAAGTAGCTCAGATTACAGGCACCTGCCACCAGGCCCCGCTAATTTTTGTATTTTTAGTAGATACGGGGTTTCACCATGTTGGCCAGGTTGGTCTCGATCCCCTGACGTTGTGATCCACCTGCCTCAGCCTCCCAAAGTGCTGGGATTACAGGCATAAGCCACAGCGCCTGGCCAACTGATATTTTGTTGATTGAAGATTTCAAACACATACAAAGTCGGTCTAATGAACCCCACATATCTGTCATCCAGCTTCATCTCCCCAGGCAATGTTATTAACACATTCATTCCCCTTTCCTGGATCAGTGTGTGTGTGTGTGTGTGTGTGTGTGTGTTTGAGACAGTCCCGCTGTGTCACCCAGAGTGGAATGCAGTGCCACGATCTCGGCTCACTGCAACCTCCACCTCCCGGGTTCAAGCAATTCTCCTGCCTCAGTCTACCGTGTAGTTGGGATTACAGGTGAGCGCCACCACGCCCAGCTAATTTTTGTATTTTTTTTTTTTTTTATTAATTTTTTTTGCATACAAAAACAATAAACATTTTCTAAAAATACATACAAACAAAAAGATGCGTATCAAACATATTAGGAAGGTTGCACATGGGAAGTTGGGGAATAGAAATGGGGGTGGGAGTTAAAATAAATGAGAGAGGGACTTTATATGGATCAGTGATAATAACTCAATCCTCTATTTGACAAAGAAGAGGGAGAAGGAAGAGGAAGAAAAAGAAAGTGGGATAAAGGATCAGAAAGGGAGGAAAATAGAAAAAATTAGAGTATGACTCCAGGGTAGACCTGTTTTGTTGTCATTGAGTTGGTTGGTTGGTTTGTCTGTTGTATTCTTCATGTTTCGCCAAGTTGGCCAGACTGGTCTCGAACTCCTAGTCCGAAGTGATCAACCCGCCTCGCCCCCTAGAGTGCCGGGACCACAGGCGTGAGCCACCACGTCCAGCCCCCACATTGCTTCTGGCCTCCATGGTAGACCTCCCAGACGGAGCGGCCAGGCAGAGGAGCTCCTCACTTCTACCCAGACACGGGGCGGCCGGGCAGAGGCGCTCCTCACTTCCCAGACGATGGGTGGCTGTGCAGAGGCGCTCCTCACTTCTTCCCGGATGGGGCGCCCGGGCAGAGGCGCTCCTCATTTCTTCCCGGACGGGGCGGCCGGGCAGAGGCGCTCCTCACTTCCCAGACTGGGCGGCCGGGCAGAGGCGCTCCTCACTTCTTCCCGGACGGGGCGGCCGGGCAGAGGCGCTCCTCACTTCTTCCCGGTCGGGGCGGCCGGGCAGAGGCGCTCCTCACTTCTTCCCGGACGGGGCGGCCGGGCAGAGGCGCTCCTCACTTCTTCCCGGACGGGGCGGCCGGGCAGAGGCGCTCCTCACTTCTTCCCGGACGGGGCGGCCGGGCAGAGGCGCTGCTCACTTCCCAGACGGGGCGGCCGGGTAGGGGCACTCCTCACTTCCCAGACGGGGCGGCCGGGCAGAGGCGCTCCTCACTTCCCAGACGGGGCGGCCGGGCAGAGGCGCTCCTCACTTCCCAGACGGTGGGTGGCCGGGCAGAGGCGCTCCTCACTTCCCAGACGATGGGTGACCGGGCAGAGGCGCTCCTCACTTCTTCCCGGATGGGGCGGCCGGGCAGAGGCGCTCCTCACTTCTTCCCGGATGGGGCGCCCGGGCAGAGGCGCTCCTCACTTCTTCCCGGACGGGGCGGCCGGGTAGAGGCGCTCCTCACTTCTTCCCGGACGGGGCGGCCGGGCAGAGGCGCTCCTCACTTCTTCCCGGACGGGGGCGGCCGGGCAGAGGCGCTCCTCACTTCTTCCCGGACGGGGCGGCCGGGCAGAGGCGCTCCTCACTTCTTCCCGGACGGGGCGGCCGGGCAGAGGCGCTCCTCACTTCTTCCCGGACGGGGCGGCCGGGCAGAGGCGCTCCTCACTTCTTCCCGGACGGGGCGGCCGGGCAGAGGCGCTCCTCACTTCTTCCCGGACGGGGCGGCCGGGCGGAGGCACTCCTCACTTCCCAGACGATGGGTGGCCGGGCAGAGGCGCTCCTCACTTCCCAGACGGTGGGTGGCCGGGCAGAGGGGCTCCTCACTTCCCAGACGGTGGGTGGCCGGGCAGAGGCGCTCCTCACTTCCCAGACGGTGGGTGGCCGGGCAGAGGCGCTCCTCACTTCCCAGACGGTGGGTGGCCGGGCAGAGGCGCTCCTCACTTCCCAGACGGTGGGTGGCCGGGCAGAGGCGCTCCTCACTTCCCAGACGGGGCGGCTGGGCAGAGGCACTGCTCACTTCCCAGACGGGGCGGCCGGGTAGAGGCACTCCTCACTTCCCAGACGGGGCGGCCGGGCAGAGGCGCTCCTCACTTCCCAGACGGGGCGGCCGGGCAGAGGCGCTCCTCACTTCCCAGACGGTGGGTGGCCGGGCAGAGGCGCTCCTCACTTCCCAGACGATGGGTGGCCGGGCAGAGGCGCTCCTCACTTCTTCCCGGACGGGGGCGGCCGGGCAGAGGCGCTCCTCACTTCTTCCCGGACGGGGCGGCCGGGCAGAGGCGCTCCTCACTTCTTCCCGGGCGGGGCGGCCGGGCAGAGGCGCTCTTCACTTCTTCCCGGGCGGGGCAGCCGGGCAGAGGCGCTCCTCACTTCTTCCCGGGCGGGGCGGCCGGGCAGAGGCGCTCCTCACTTCCCAGACGATGGGTGGCCGGGCAGAGGCGCTCCTCACTTCCCAGACGGTGGGTGGCCGGGCAGAGGCGCTCCTCACTTCCCAGATGGGGCGGCCGGGCAGAGGCGCTCCTCACTTCCCAGACGGTGGGTGGCCGGGCAGAGGCGCTCCTCACTTCCCAGACAGTGGGTGGCCGGGCAGAGGCGCTCCTCACTTCCCAGACGGTGGGTGGCCGGGCAGAGGCGCTCCTCACTTCCCAGACGGTGGGTGGCCGGGCAGAGGCGCTCCTCACTTCCCAGACGGTGGGTGGCCGGGCAGAGGCGCTCCTCACTTCCCAGACGGTGGGTGGCCGGGCAGAGGCGCTCCTCACTTCCCAGACGGTGGGTGGCCGGGCAGAGGCGCTCCTCACTTCCCAGACGGGGCGGCCGGGCAGAGGCACTGCTCACTTCCCAGACGGGGCGGCCGGGTAGAGGCACTCCTCACTTCCCAGACGGGGCGGCCGGGCAGAGGCGCTCCTCACTTCCCAGACGGGGCGGCCGGGCAGAGGCGCTCCTCACTTCCCAGACGGTGGGTGGCCGGGCAGAGGCGCTCCTCACTTCTCAGACGATGGGTGGCCGGGCAGAGGCGCTCCTCACTTCTTCCCGGACGGGGGCGGCCGGGCAGAGGCGCTCCTCACTTCTTCCCGGACGGGGCGGCCGGGCAGAGGCGCTCCTCACTTCTTCCCGGACGGGGCGGCCGGGCAGAGGCGCTCCTCACTTCTTCCCGGGCGGGGCGGCTGGGCAGAGGCGCTCCTCACTTCCCAGACGATGGGTGGCCGGGCAGAGGCGCTCCTCACTTCCCAGACGGTGGGTGGCCGGGCAGAGGCGCTCCTCACTTCCCAGACGGGGCGGCCGGGCAGAGGCGCTCCTCACTTCCCAGACGGTGGGTGGCCGGGCAGAGGCGCTCCTCACTTCCCAGACCGTGGGTGGCCGGGCAGAGGCGCTCCTCACTTCCCAGACGGTGGGTGGCCGGGCAGAGGCGCTCCTCACTTCCCAGACGGTGGGTGGCCGGGCAGAGGCGCTCCTCACTTCCCAGACGGTGGGTGGCCGGGCAGAGGCGCTCCTCACTTCCCAGACGGTGGGTGGCCGGGCAGAGGCGCTCCTCACTTCCCAGACGGTGGGTGGCCGGGCAGAGGCGCTCCTCACCTCCCAGACGGGGCGGCCGGGCAGAGGCGCTCCTCACCTCCCAGACGGGGCGGCCGGGCAGAGGTGCTCCTCACCTCCCAGACGGGGCGGCCGGGCAGAGGCGCTCCCCACCTTCCAGATGGGGCGGCGGCCGGGCAGGGGCTGCAATCCCAGCACCCTGGCAGGCCAAGGCAGGCGGCCGGGGGGTAGAGGCTGCCGTGAGGCCAGACCACGCCACCGCCCTCCAGCCCGGGCAACACCGAGCACTGGGTGAGCGAGACTCCGTCTGTAGTCCCAGTACCTCGGGAGGCTGAGGCGGGCAGAGCACTCGGCGTCAGGAGCTGGCGACCAGCGTGGCCAAGATGGCGAACGCGTGCCTGCATCCAAAGGAGAAAAGGCAGGCAGCGGTGGCGGGCGCCGGCAGTCCCAGGCAGTCCGCGGCGCGGGCAGCAGCAAGCCGAGTAGATTGTAGCCGGGGCCAGAGAGGGAAAGAAAGAAAGAAAGAAAGAAAGAAAGAAAGAAAGGAAGGAAGGAAGGAAGGAAGGAAGGAAGGAAGGAAGGAAGGAAGGAAGGAAGGAAGGAAGGAAGGAAGGAAGGAAGGAAGGAAGGAAGGAAGGAAGGAAGGAAGGAAGGAAGGAAGGAAGGAAGGAAGGAAGGCTAATTTTTGTATTTTTAATAGAGAGTTTCACCATGTTGCCCAAGCTGGTCTTGAACTCCTGACCTCAAGTGATCCGCCTGCCTTGGCCTCCCTGGATTATTTTGAAGCAATCTGTAGACATCATTTCTTTTCTCTAAAAAGACTCTGAACATGATACAATCATCACATCTAAAATTTTTAAAAAATGTATTAGGAATCATATTCCTAATTTTCTAACTTTTTAAATTTTTATTTCTTTTAGAGATGAGGTCTCCCTATGTTGCCAAGGCTGGTCTTAAACTCCTGGGCTCCCAAAGTGCTGGGATGACAGGTGTAAGCCACTGTGCCTGGCCCTAATTTTCTATTTTCTCAGCTTATTAGCTGAAATACTTCTATAGAAAAATCTTCCTCTCTCAGGCCGGGCACAGTGGCTCATGCCTGTCATCCTGGCACTTTGGGAAGCCAAAGCAGGCAGATCTCTTGATCTTGGCCCAGCCAAGGCAGGTGGATCACCTGAGGTCAGGAGTTGGAGACCAGCCTGGCCAACATGGCGAAACCCCGTCTCTACTAAAAATACAAACATTAGCTGGGTGTGGTGGCACAAGCCTGTAATCCCAGCTACTCAGGGACTGAGGCAGGAAGATCACTTGAACCCAGGAGGTGGAGGTTGCAGTGAGCCGAGATCATGCCACTGCACTCCAGCCTGAGTGACAGAGGGAGACTTCGTCTCAAGAAAAACAGGGCGCCGGGCGCGGTGGCTCACACCTGTAATCCCAGCACTTTGGGAGGCCGAGGCGGGCGGATCACGAGGTCAGGAGATCGAGACCATCCTGGCTAACACGGTGAAACCCCGTCTCTACTAAAAATACAAAAAATTAGCCAGGCGAGGTGGCGGGAGGCTGAGGCAGGAGAATGGCGTGAACCCCGGGGGGCGGAGCCTGCAGTGAGCCGAGATCGCGCCACTGCACTCCAGCCTGGGTGAAAGAGCGAGACTCCGTCTCAAAAAAAAAAAAAAAAAAAAAAAAAAAAAGAAAAGAAAAGAAAAACAGGGCCTGAGTTTCATTACCCTTCCCCATGCTGTTTGTCTCCAGCACACCCTCAGGAAAAGCCACTTGTGGAATAAGAGCCCTTGAGGCTGCAGGTCCCAGCTGGGGGGCTGTGGCCTCCCTGGTTGCAGCGGACAGCCTCAGGGGAGGGACAGCTGGTAGCCTTAGATCTGTGGGGAATAGGGAGAAGCCTGAGGACAAGGAAGGAATGAGTGAGGTTCAGGGCTGTTTAGGGATCCCACAGACACTCAGTGCTTAGGGACAATGCCAGATCTCACTCCCTCTCCGCTCTTCCCTCCTGCCCAACAGGCCAGCACAGAAACAAAGCTCTGCCTTCAAGGCCACCACTGCCCACCTGGGCTGGGCATCACTCATGTCTTGAAGTGGCAGTGAGTGGTGCTTCACTCTTGAGAGAGTGGCTCCCTTGTCCAGAGGGCTCCCAGGTCTCTGCAACTGACCAGGGTTGAGGTAGTCTCACTTTTTCATTTTTCCTCCCTGCTTTCCTTGCTGGTAACTCCCATCTGATGTAGCTCCCACCTCCTCATTTAAATTTTTATTTATTTTTTGTCTTTGAGATAGGGCCGTGCAGTGGCACAATCATAGTTCATGTGCAGCCTTGAACTCCTGGGCTCAAGCAATCCTCCACCTCCTGGGTTTAAGCAGTTCTCCTGCCTCAGCCTCCCGAGTAGCTGGGATTACAGACCCTCGCCACCACATCCGGCTAATTTTTTGTATTTTTAGTAGAGATAGGGTTTCACCGTATTGTTCAGGCTGGTCTCAAAACTCCTGACCTCAGGTGATCCACCTGCCTCGGCCTCCAAAAGCGCTGGGATTGCAGGCGTGGCCACTGCACCCGGCCTGGATGCTGATTTCTAAGTGATAGCCACTGAAGGAGTGGGTGAGGGGGACCAGGTTAGGTCATTTGCTCTGGGCCCACCCAGAGCTATCCTGCAGCCAGAGCCTCTTTCCTACCACTCTAGTCTATTCAGCTCCCAGGAAGGAGATGGTCCTGAGTCCCAAGCTCTGCTTTCATCTGATTTGGCCTCAATTTGTCCACGTCATCTGCACTTCGTATACAGCCTTATCGCTGTGCACATTCATGTTAACATCAGGGGTTTTTTTTGCTTTGTTTTTGTTTTTTGAGATGGAGTCTCACTCTGTTGCCCAGGCTGGAGTGCAATGGAGCAATCTTGGCTCATTGCAACTTCTGCCTCCCAGGTTCAAGCAATTCTCCTGCCTCAGCCTCCCAAGCAGCTGGGACTGCAGGCGTGCACCACCATATCTGGCTAATTTTTGTATTTTACTAGAGACGAGGTTTCATCATGTAGCCCAGGCTGGTCTCAAACTCCTGAGCCCTGGCAATCCACTCGCCTCGGCCTCCCACAGTACTAGATTACGGGCGTGAGCCACCACACCTAGCCAACATCAGGTTTAAGTTGCAAGTGGATCCCAAAATGCAGCAGATCAGAAAGAAAGTACAGGCCGGGCGCGGTGGCTCACGCTTGTAATCCCAGCACTTTGGGAGGCCGAGGCGGGCGGATCACGAGGTCAGGAGATCGAGACCACGGTGACACCCCGTCTCTACTAAAAATACAAAAAAAAAATTAGCCGGGCGTGGTGGCAGGCGCCTGTAGTCCCAGCTACTCGGAGAGGCTGAGGCAGGAGAATGGCGTGAACCCGGGAGGCGGAGCTTGCAGTGAGCCGAGATTGCGCCACTGCACTCCAGCCTGGGCGACAGAGCGAGACTCCATCTCAAAAAAAAAAAAAAAAAAAAAAAAAGAAAGAAAGTACAAAACAATACAGCGTTTACTGAGAAAAAGTCTGCCTTTGCCCACTTTGCTCTCAACTCCTATACTCGCACCTAGTTTTCGCTTATCAATTACTTTGTTATTTTTCTTTTTTTAGGCAGAATCGCAATCCCGGCTCACTGCACCCTCCACTTCCCAGGTTCAAGCAATTCTCCTGCCTCAGTCTCCTGAGTAGCTGGGACCACAGGTACGTGCCATCACGTCCTGCTAATTTTTGTATTTTTAGTAGAGATGGGGTTTCACCATGTTGCCCAGGCTGGTCTTGTACCCTCCCTGAGGTCAAGCGATCCACCCACATCAGCCTCTCAAAGTGTTGGGATTACAGGTGTGAGCCACCGTGCCTAGACTTCAACAATTATTTGTTAAGCATTTTCACTATACCAGGCCCTTGCCAGGTGTTAGGGATACAGCAAAGAAACCCAAATGGTTCCTCACAGTTTTCAGTCTAGATGTAAAGATACTAAACTAATACACTAATTATGTGCAATAATGCACAATGGTAATACTAAGTAAAGACTGGGTTATTGGCCAAGCACGGTGGCTCATGCCTGTAATCCCAGCACTTTGGGATGCCAAAGCAAGATCACCTGAGGTCAGGAGTTCAAGACCAGCCTGGCCAACATGGTGAAACCCTGTCTCTACAAAAATACAAAAATTAGCTGGACATGATGGTGGGTGCCTATAATCCCAGCTACTCGGGAGGCTGAGGTGGGAGAATCACTTGAACCTGAGAGGCGGAGGTTGCAGTGAGAAGAGATCGTGCCATTGCACTCCAGCCTGAGCAACAGAGTGAGACTCCTTCTCAAAAAAAAAAAAGAAAAAGACAGGGTTATTTTGAGAGAAAGCAATATTGGCATCTAATTTCGATTGGAGGGGAGATCAGAGAGGACCTTTCTAAGAAAGTGACATTTTAACTGAGACCTGTAGCATGATGAGAAGTTAGCCAGGCTGAAGAACAGAAAGGAAAAGCATTCTTTTTTTTTTTTTTTTGAGACAGAGTCTTGCGCCATCACCCAGACTGGAATGCAATGGCACGATCTTGGCCCACTGCAACCTCTGCCTCCCGGGTTCAAGCTTCTCCTGCCTCAGCCTCCCGAGTAGCTGGGATTACAGGGGCACACCACCACACCCGGCTAACTTTTTGTACCTTTAGTAGAGACAGGGTTTTACCATGTTGGCCAGGCTGGTCTCGAACTCCTGACCTCTTGATCTCCCCGCATTGGCTTCCCAAAGTGTTGGGATTACAAGCGTGAGCCACCGCCCCAGGCCAGAGGAAAAGCATTCTAATAGAGGCGTTAGAATGGACAAAGCCCTGGAGGTAGAGACATACCTTGGCCTTTTGAGCAAATGGGGATAAGACCATGGAAGACAGAATACACTAAACAAGGGCAGAAAGATCCAAGGTAAAACTGGGAGAGGGGCAGGGTAGGCTTTCCTAGGCTATGACAGGGCATTTGAATTTTTTTCCAGTATGGTGGAAAGTAATTGAAGTAACTTACGTAACCGTTTGTTGTTGTCATTGTTGTTAATCACAATTAGCCATTCATTGAAAGTGGCTTGTTGTGGGGGGAAGCCAACATGGAAGCAGGAACACCCATTAGGAGGTGACTGCAGTAAATCAGGCTAGTTGGAGTAGTAGTGGCAGTAGAGATGGAGACAGGCAGAAGAGCAATTTGATGATGCATCGTGGAGGTCGAAAAAACAAGTCAATAGTATTGACTGCAGGAGAAGAAAAGGCAAGAATGGCCAGGCGTGGTGGCTCACACCTGTAATCCTAGCACTTTGGGAGGCCGAGGCGGGCGGATCACAAGGTCAGGAGATCGAGACCATCCTGGCTAACACAGTGAAACCCCATCTCTACTAAAAATACAAAAAATTAGCCGGTGTGGTGACAGACACCTGTATTCCCAGCTACTCAGGAGGCTGAGGCAGGAGAATGGTGTGAACCCAGGAGGTGGAGCCTGCAGTGAGCCAAGATCGCGCCACTGCACTCCAGCCTGGGTGACAGAGCGGCACTCCGTCTCAAAAAAAAAAAGAAAAGGCAAGAATGACTCTGAGGTTTTTGGTTTGAGCAAGTAGGTGAATGGTGAGGAGAGAAAGCCTGCAGGAGCAGCAGGTTTGAGCGTTCTGTGTTTAGTATCTGTGAGACAACGCCGGGCACGATGCCTCACTCCTGTAATCCCAGTACTTGGGGAGGCAGAGGTGGGTGGACCACTTGAGCCCAGGAGTTGGAAACCAGCCTGGGCAACCTGGTGAGACCTCCACTCTACAAAAAATAAATAAGCTGGGCATGGTGGCGTGTGCCTGTGGTCCCAGCTACTTGGGAGGTTGAGGTGGGAGGATTGCTTGAGCCCGGGGGGATCAAGGCTGCAGTGAGTCATAATTGTGCCACTGCACTCCAGCCTTAGTAGTGACAGAGCGAGATCCTGTCTCCAATTTAAAAAAAAAAAAAAAGGAATCTGTGAGGCCAGGCGCGGTGGCTCACACCTATAATCCCAGCACTTTGGGAGGCTGAGGTGGGAGGATCACTTGAGTTCAGGAGTTTGAGACCAGCCTGGCCTACATGGTGAAACACTGTCTCTACTAAAAATGCAGAAATTAGCCAGGTACGGTGGCTCACGCTTGTAATCCCACACTTTGGGAGGCTGAGGTGGGCAGATCATGAGGTCAGGAGTTCGAGACCAGACTGGCCAACAGGGTGAAACCCTGTCTCTACTAAAAACACAAAAATTAGCTGGGCATGGTGGCGGGCGCCTGTAATCCCAGATACTTGGGAGGCTGAGGCAGGAGAATCGCTTGAACCTGGGAGGCAGAGGTTGCAGTGAGCCGAGCCGAGATCGCGCCACTGCACTCCAACCTGGGTGACAGAGCTAGATACCGTCTCAAAAAAAAAAAAGAAAAAGGCCGGGCGCGGTGGCTCAAGCCTGTAATCCCAGCACTTTGGGAGGCCGAGGCGGGCGGATCATGAGGTCAGGAGATCGAGACCAGCCTGGCTAACACGGTGAAACCCCGTCTCTACTAAAAATACAAAAAATTAGCCGGGCGTGTTGGCGGGTGCCTGTAGTCCCAGCTACTCAGGAGGCTGAGGCAGGAGAATGGCATGAACCCGGGAGGCGGAGCTTGCAGTGAGCCGAGATCGTGCCACTGCACTCCAGCCTGGGCGTCAGAGCGAGACTCCGTCTCAAAAAAAAAAAAAAAAAAAAAAAAAAAAAAGAAAAAAAAAATTAACCGGACGTGGTGGCACGGGCCTGTAATCCTAGCTACATAGGAGACTGAGACAAGAGAATTGCTTGAACCCAGGAGGCAGAAGTTGCCCTGAGCTGAGATCGCACTGCTGCACTCCAGCCTGGGTGACAGAGCAAGACTCCGCCTCAAAAAAAAAAAAGCGGGGGGTGGGGCCGGGCACAGTGGCTCACGCCTGTAATCCCAGCACTTTGGGAGGCCAAGGTGGGTGGATCACCTGAGGTGGGGAGTTCGAGACCAGCCTGACCAACATGGAGAAACCCCGTCTCTACAAAAAAAAAAATACAAAATTACCTGGGTATGGTGGCATATGCCTGTAATCCCAGCTACTCGGGAGGCTGAGGCAAGAGAATTGCTTGAGCTTGAACCCAGGAGGCGGAGGTTGTGGTGAGCTGAGATTGCGCCATTGCACTCCAGCCTGGGCAACAAGAGCAAAATTCCATCTCAAAAAAAAAAAAAAAAAAGGAATCTGTGAGACATCAGGGTGGTTATGTCAATGTCAAGTAGATAGTTATAAGTCTGGAGTTCAGAAGAGAAGTCTGAGCTGAAAATGTAAATACACTGAGAGTCATCAGTATATAGATGGCATTTAATATCAAGCTCTATGTACTGACATAGAAAGATATCCATAAGGCCAGGCACGGTGACTCACGCCTGTAATCTCAGCACTTTGGGAGGCTGAGGCAGGTGGATCACTTGAGTTCGAGAGTTCGAGACCAGCCTGACCAACATGGAGAAACCCTGTCTCTAATAAAAATACAAAATTAGCCGGGCGTGGTGGTGTATGCCTGTAATCCCAGCTACTTGGGAGGCTGAGGCAGGAGAATCGCTCAAACCCGGGAGGCAGAGGTTGTTGTGAGCTGAGATGGCACCATTGCACTCCAGCCTGGGCAACAAGAGTGAAACTCCATCTCAAAAGAAAAAAAAAAGAAAACCACAATACATTTTGAGGAATTAAAAAAGAGTAGCAGAACAGTGTGTTCAAAATTACTCCAAATATGGCAGAAATTATGTTCATATATATATGAAGTCTAAACAGAGAAAACATCTTGATCAATATAGGTGTCACACAGCAATGGCCATCTTTGAGGAGTGGGTAGGCAACATAAATGGGGCAATTGTTTGTAGCCTCTGTACAGTTTTTCTTTTTTACAAGAAATTGCTTTTTACAATTTTTCTTTTTTTCTTTTTTTTTGAGACTGAGTCTTGCTCTATTACCTAGGCTGGAATGCAGTGGTAAGATCTCAGCTCACTGCAACCTCCGCGTCCCGGGCTCAAGTAATCGTCCTATCTCAGCCTCCCTGGTAGCTGGGACCACAGACACACACAATCCTGCCTGGCTAATTTTTTATATTTTTAGTAGAGAAGAGGTTTTGCCATGTTGCCCAGGCTGGTCTCAAACTCCTGAGCTCAAGCAATCTGCCTGCTGGGATTACAGGCGTGAGCCACCGTGTCCAGCCTATAGTTTTTGTTTGTCTGTTTGTTTTTTGAGACAGTCTAGCTCTGTCACCCAGGCTTGAGTGCGGTAGCATGATCTCAGCTCACTGCAACCTCAGCCTCCTGGTTTCAAGTGATTCTCGTGCCTCAACCTCCTGAGTAGCTGGGATTACAAGTGAGCACCAACACACCAGGCTTTTTGTATTTTTAGTAGAGACCAGGTTTCGCTATTTTGGCCACATGTTGGCCAGGCTGGTTTTGAACTCCTGATCTCAACTGATCCACCTACCTTGGCCTCCCAAAGTGCTGGGATTACAGGCATGAACCACTGCACCTGGGCTACAGTTTTTAATAAAGGAAATTTTTTACAATTTTTTTTTTTTGAGACGAAGTCTCGCTCTGTCACTCAGGCTGGAGTGCAATGGTGCAATCTCAGCTCACTGCAACCTCTGCCTCTGGGTTCAAGCGATTGTCTTGCGTCAGCTTCCTGAGTAGCTGGGATTACAGGTGCGTGCCAGCATGCCTGGCTAATTTTTGTATTTTTAATAGAGACACGGTTTCACCATGTTGGTCAGGCTGGTCTCAAACTCTGGACCTCGTGATCCACCCGCCTTGGCCTCCCAAAGTGCTGGGATTACAGGCGTGAGCCACCATGCCCGGCCCATTTTTTTTACAATTTTTAAGGAAAGCTACCCATGAGCCCATTTGGTAGCTTGATACTACTAATTAGCAGGCTGTTAGGTGCGTGCTTCCTGGGCTCCTTCCATGCACTAACTCCCACCACTAAAGGGCATCTTAACCTCAGGGTGCCTGGGTTTTGATGGTTTTTACTTAATTTGACAAGCGTACATAGAGGGCCACCATCTGTTAATTAAGTGTCAGGCATGAATAGAACACAATCTCTGCACATGAGGAGCCTTTCTTTTTTTTTTTTTTTTTTTTGAGACAGAGTCTCACTCTGTCACCCAGGCTGGAGTGCAATGGCGCAATCTTGGCTCACTGCAAACTCCGCCTCCCAGATTCACCCCATTCTCCTGCCTCACCACCCAAGTAGCTGGGACTACAGGTGCCCACCACCATGCCTGGCTAATTTTTTGCATTTTTAGTAGAGACGGGGTTTCACCGTGTTAGCCAGGATGGTCTTGATCTCCTGACCTTGTGATCCGCCTGCCTCGGCCTCCCACAGTGCTGGGATTACAGGCATGAGCCACTGCGCCCGGCCAAGGAGCTTTTCAATTATTGGTTTTCAACTGACTACTAGACAAAAATGATGACAGGATGAGCAAAGGACCTTGGAGTTGAGAAATTAATTCTTCAGGGACAACTCTGGAAGGCTTCACAAAGGGGTGACATTTCATTCTTTCAATAAACATTGATTCAGAGCTTACCATATGCCAGATAAAGTCATCAGCTTCAAGGAAATTACTTCTAGTTCATATTTCAGAGCCTTATATAATAGAAAATTTGTGAGGCAGGATTGGAAAGATGTAAATTCCAGGCAGAGGGGCTGAAGATGCTGAAGTTCGTAGGAGCAGACTAGAGTATGGAGGATATACGGAGCGTAATAGAGCAGACACTTGGAAACCAGTTAGAAAGATTTTACATGAACCCAAGCAAAAGAGGAAATTGAAATGAGGTATGCTCTGAGTTTAAAAAAAATGTAAGATAGGCTGGGTGCGGTGGCCCATGCCTGTAATCCCAGCACTTTTAGAGGCCGAGGCAGGAGGATCCCTTGAGCCCAGGAGTTCAAGCCCAGCCTGGGCAACATAGCGCAACCCTGTCTCTATTTTTTATATTATATATATATAAAATTTTTTTTAAGGGTGTGGGCTGGGCGTGGTGGCTCATGCCTGTAATCCTAGCACTTTGGGAGGCCAAGGTGGGCAGATCACCTGAGGTCGGGAGTTCAAGACTAGCTTGGCCAACATAGTAAAACCACATCTCTACTAAAATACAAAAATTAGCCGGGCATGATGGTGGGTGCCTGTAATCCCAGCTACTCAGGAGGCTGAGACAGGAGAATTGCTTGAACCCGAGAGACAGTGGTTGCAGTGAACGGAGATCACACCACTGCACTCTAGCTTGGACAGCTGAGTGAGGCTCCGTCTCAAAAAAAAAAAAGGAAGACAGCTGGGCGTGGTGGCACACCCTGTGGTCCTAGCTACTCAGGAGGCTGAGGTGGGAGGATCTCTTGAGCCCAGGAGTTCTAGACTGTAATGCATTATGCAGTTTGGGTGTCCACACTAAGTTCAGCATCAATATGGTGACCTCCCAGGACAGGGGACTATCCAGGTTGTCTATGGAGGGGTGAAACAGCCCAGGTCGGAAATGGAGCAGGTCAAAACTCCCAAGCTGGGCTGGTCTGATGGTAGTGGGTTATTAGAATTTAATAACATTAGTGTCACTAAAGTTGGTATACAACCCCCCACTGCTAAATATGACTGGCTTAAACATTTTTTTTTAAAACCCCAAAGCTCCCATGCTGATCAATAGTAGGTTGGCACCTGTGAACAACCACTGCACTCCAGCCTGGGCAACACAGAAAGACCCTGTTTCAAAAAATAAATGGGGACAGACCCCTTAAACATATTAGAAGTCCAGTGAATAAGACAACTTGTGTGCGGTGGATGTTGGGTGGGGTTGAGTAAAAGGGAAGATGTTGAGTTCCATTTGACACAAGCCAAGTTCCAGGTGCATTGTCTTATGCCTGTAATCCCAGCACTTTGACCAGCCCAGCATGGGAGTTTTACGCCTGTAATCCTGGCACTTTGGGAGGCCGAGGCGGGTGGATCACCTGAGGTCAGGAGTTTGAGACCAGCCTGACCAACATGGTGAAACCCTATCTCTACTAAAAATATAAAATTTAGCCAGGCATGGTGGCACACACCTGTAATCCCAGCTACTCAGGAGGCTGAGACAGAAGAATCACTTGAACCCAGGAAGCAGAGGTTGCAGTGAGCCAGATCTAACCACTGCACTCCAGCCTGGGCGACAAAGCAAGACTACGTCTCAAAAAAAAAAAAAAAAAAAAAAAGCCTGGAAGTTTGGGGTGAGTTATTCTGGGTTTGTTTTTGTTTTTGTTTTTTGAGATAGAATCTCGCTCTGTTGCCCAGGCTGGCAGGCTGGAGTGTGCAGTGGCGCAATCTCGGCTCACTGCAACCTCCACCTCCTGGGTTCAAGTGATTCTCCAGCCTCAGCCTCCTGAGTAGTTGGTACTAGAGGTGCGTGCCACCACACCCGACTAAGTTTTTGTATTTTTAGCAAAGACAGAGTTTCACCGTGTTAGCCAGGATGGTCTCGATCTCCTGACCTTCTGATCTGCCCACCTCGGCTTCCCAAAGTGCTTGCTGGGATTACAGGCGTCAGCCACCGCACCCGGCTTTTTTTTTTTTTCTTTTTGAGACAAGGTCTTATTTTGTTGTCCAGGATAGAGTGCAGTGGCACAAACACAGCTCATTGCTGCAGCCTCAACCTCCCAGGCTCAAGCAATCCTCCTGCCTCAGCCCCCCAAGTAGCTGGGACCATAGGCACATGTCACCAGGACCAGCTAATTTTTGTTTTGTTTTTGTTTAAGAGTCTTGCTCTGCCACCCAGGCTGGAGTGTAGTGGCGCAACAGGCTCACTGCAACCCCCGCCTCCTGGGTTCAAGCGGTTCCCCTGCCTCAGCCTCTCGAGTAGCTGGGACTACAGACACGTGCCACCACACCAGGCTAATTTTTCTATTTTTAGTAGAAATGGGGTTTTGCCATGTTGGCCAGCCTGGTCTTGAACTCCTGACCTGAGGTGATCTGCCCGCTTAGCCTCCCAAAGTGCTGGGATTACAGGCGTAAGCCACCGCACCCGGCAGTACTTTTTTGTAGAGACAGGGTTTCGCCATGTTGGCCAGGCTGCTCTCAAATGCCTGCGTGCAAGCCATCTGCCCACCTCAGTTTCCTAAACTACTGGGATTACAGGCATGAACCACTACACCCAGCCTCCAGGCTTTAACTTGGTGGTGTCATTCACTGGGAGGATGAAAATAGGGGATGTCCTGAAGAGGAAGATGTTGAATTCCATTTGACACAAGCCCAATTCCGATGCCAGCTGACTACTTGGTGGTGGAGAACTTCAGTGAAGCAGTTTCATAAGCAAAACTGCTGAAGGCTTAGATGTTACTAGAAGTTGAAGCAGATAGTGGTGTAGACTACTCTGATCAGCTTTGGAACACATGAGGGAAGCATGCCTGGGTTGATCCAAAATTGGGGTTTGACAGAAGGAGAGGTCTTGGAAGGTCAAGTGAAGTAAGAAGTTGCCCTGAGAGTGTAGCTGAACATTCCTGAGATCCAATGAGGAAACTGAACCAAGAGGATCTAAGACCTAGACCAGTGCTTCTCAAATTTGATCGTGCATCAGTATCCCCTGAAGAGCTCATAAAACCACAGCCGGCTGGGCCTCACCCTGAGTTCCTTTTTTTTTTTTGAGACGGAGTCTCACTCTGTCGCCCAGGCTAGAGTGCGGTGGTGCAATCTTGGCTCACTGCACCCTCCGCCTCTTGGGTTCAAGCGAGTCTCCTGCCTCAGTCGCCCGAGTAGCTAGGATTATGGGCGCATGTCACCACATCTGGCTAATTTTTCTATTTTTAGTAGAGGCAGGGTTTCACCATGTTAGCCAGGCTGGTCCTCAACTCCTGACCTCAGGTGATCCACCCTCCTCTGCTTCCCAAAGTGTTGGGATTACAGGCGTGAGCCACAGCGACCGGCCCTCACCTCAAGTTTCTGATTCAGTAGTTCTGGGTTGGGGCCCAAGAATGTGCGTTACTGACAAGTTCCCTGATGCTGATGCTATAGGCCCGGGGGGAACGGGGAAGCACACTTCGAAAACCCCTGGTGGACAGCAAAGCATCAGCAGCAGGCAGACGTTGAACCATTTCCAGAGTGAAAGGATGAAAAGAGGCGTCTTCTTCAGGAAGAGAGGTCTCCCTGTAGTCAAAGACTAGGCTGACGGTAAGGCCACATCGGATAACTTAAGGTGGTAGGCAGAGCCGAACTTCAGAGTCTGGATTCAGAGACGAAGCAATTTGGGGGGACAAGGTCGAGGACTGACCCTGCCAGGGGAATGATAGGAGATCAAGGAATTGGGTGTTACAAGGGTATTCAAAATGAATTATTTCTGGCAGAGGCTAGAGTCTAGAGGACAGTTCCAACAGGAAGTGAAGATCTGAAGGGGGAAGTAGCCACGCCAGGCATGAATTGAGTAGCGCTGACCCTGTGCAGGCCCTACAGACAGCAGCCCATCCAGGTTAGTGCACCAGAACTAGCAACAAAATCTACGGGAAGTGTGCGATCCCTCAGCAACAACGCTGCACGCTGTGTAGCTTCCCTTACAGCTTTATAGGAGCTGCGGCGAGCACACCCTGTGGGGGCGACTACGATTGAGTTTAGTTCCTGGTCCCCTCCAGCAGGCATTCCCCTCCATCCGCCGTACTGATGAGTGCCGGGGCTCAGGTGCTGACCGCGCTACTTAACACCTGTGCAACCCTCCTCAAAGCTCCTTACCTCCTCATGCCTCAGGTTTCCCGCTTAAAAATGCGGTAATAACAGTAATAGTAAACCACACAACATCAGCGAGATGACACAGTGAAGTGGTTAACGTAAAGCTCTGGACACACAGTGCGCACCTATACATCAGTTATTAAGTGTCCTGTTGGCTACTACAGGTCCTGGCCAATGCTCTCAGAATTGCGTGTGGCCTATGAGCCTCACGTTGCGGCGGGCGCGCGTCGCCGCACATCTGCAGGACGGCGCCGACCTCCTCCTTAACCGGCTCAACTCTGGGATGCTGGTGCCTCTGCCGGAGTAGAGGCCCGGGAGGAGTCTGCGCAGCCGCAGAAGGGCTTGCTGTGGCGCCTGCCGGGAGCTGAGGGCCGCGGGAGCCGCTGGGTTAGCCCCGCCCCGAGGGGTCAGGGGTCAGAGGCCGCCGGATAGCGTAGGATCGGCCGCTGGTGGTGGTGATACCGGGTCCCCGGCCTATGGCGCCGGCGCAGCGCTGCCCTCTGTGCCGCCAGACCTTCTTCTGTGGTCGCGGGCACGTTTACAGCCGCAAGCACCAGCGGCAGCTGAAGGAGGCTTTGGAGAGGCTCCTGCCCCAGGTGCGGAGGCAAGGCTAGAGATGGGATGGGAGTGCGGGGCAGGTCAGTGAAGGCCAGAGCGGGTGTGATTTGGGGGTCGCTCTCGGGGTTCTACTTGGCCTCTCTGCCGCAGGTGGAGGCGGCCCGCAAGGCCATCCGCGCCGCTCAGGTGGAGCGTTATGTGCCCGAACACGAGCGATGCTGCTGGTGCCTGTGCTGCGGCTGTGAGGTGCGGGAACACCTGAGCCATGGAAACCTGACGGTGCTGTACGGGGGGCTGCTGGAGCATCTGGCCAGGTGAGAGCCGAGCTAGGAGCCTGCTCCAGCACAGACGTATACATATACGGGAGGAGGGTTTGGGGTCGGTGAGAAAAAGGACGCTTTTGTGATTTGATCAAGATGGATGGAGTCACTTCACAGGTTTTGCCAGCCTTGTTAGGGTAGGGGTCGTATGCTGCCACGGTCCCAAGTGGTGCTAGTGGTCTGGCTGCGAGAGCCCGCTTGGTTACCGCCCCTAACCTCCCCTCAGATTCTCACAGTTTTATGGGAAGAAGAGACACGAAATCTTGAAGAGATGGTAACAGTGTTCCTCTCTCAGCCATGCCCCAGGCAGAAACCCAGATGTCAGTTTGCATTACAAACCTAATGCTTAATATCTGAGTAATATTTTATAATCTATAGCTGAGATTACTTATCCTCTCCATTTTCAGCCCAGAGCACAAGAAGGCAACCAACAAATTCTGGTGGGAGAACAAAGCTGAGGTCCAGATGAAAGAGAAGTTTCTGGTCACTCCCCAGGATTATGCAAGGTGAGTCACTGGTACTGAACGTGAAGTAGCAGAGTGAATTCTCTGGATCTTTGTCAGGTATGGGAGCTTACTCTATTAACTGGAAAGTTCAGGAGGGACTTCCGAAGTATCTACTGTCTTCATAGCACTTCTTATTCTAGGTACTATATTGGACACAAAAATGTGACAGTTCTTGAGGTTTAGTTGGGGGATGGGATTTAGCAAATAGAGAACAATACTAAAAGTTGACTTATCAACTACTTAAATATGAGGCACAGAGAATACTAACGTTAGAAGAGGCTGTTTATAGTTTGTAAGAAACTGCTGCTCAGCCAGTACTTACTTTTAATAGTTTTGGACTCTATTTTATTTTATCTTTTCTTTTGAGACACAGTTTTGCTCTTTTCGCCCAGGCTGGAGTGCACTGGCACAATCTCAGCCCACTGCAACTTCAGCCTCTTGGATTCAAATGATTCTCCTGCCTCAGCCTCCCAAGTAGCTGGGATTACAGGCACACACCACCACACCTGGCTAATTTTCGTATTTTTATGTTTTTTTCTTTTTCTTTTTTTTTTTTTTTTGCTCTGTTGCCCAGGCTGGAGTGCAGTGGCACGATCTCCACTCACTGCAAGCTCTGCCTTCCGGGTTCGCGCCATTCTCCTGCCTCAGACTCCTGAGTAGCTGGGACTACAGGTGCCCGCCACCACGCCCGGCTGATTTTTTGTATTTTTAGTGGAAACGGGGTTTCACCGTGTTAGCAAGGATGGTCTCGATCTCCTGACCTCCTGATCTGCCCGCCTCGGCCTCCCAAAGTGCTGGGATTACAGGCGTGAGCCACCGCACCCGGCCAATTTTTGTATTTTTAGTAGAGATGGGGTTTCACCATGTTGGCCTGGTTGGTCACTAACTCCTGACTTGACTTGTGACAGTTGGAGTTTGGATTAAAATTTTATGCAGTTATGTAATATTGCATCTTTACATTTATTTTCATTTATCTTGACTGCGAATGTCACCATGTACAGTCTGTGTTTCTGTGTGTAAGTTTTGATAAATTTTAACTTTTTTTTTTTGGAGAGGGAGTTTTGCTTTGTCACCCAGGATGGAGTAAAGTGGTGCGATCTCCGCTCACTGCAACCTCTGCCTCCCGGGTTCAAGCGATTCTCCCTTTTCAGCCTGGATTTGTGTATTTTATGGTAGTAAATCATAAAAGACTAGTATCTACCCATATTTTATGCATTCATGACATACCTTTTTAATTTTTTCCATATTTCTAGGCTATGTGGTTCATCTGCAAGTTTTTTCAAATTGTTGCAAATCTCCAAAAAAATTTTCAAGTGATCTCGCGCAGTTCAAACCTGTGCTGTGCAAGAGTCAACTGTATTTGCTTATTTTCTCAAAAAGGAATGCCTAAAGGATAATCAAGAAACTAATGAAACTGCTAGATGTGGTGGTGCACACCTGTAGTCCTAGCTACTCAGGAGGCTGAGGTAAGAGGAAGCTTGAGCCCAGGAGTTTGAGGCCAGCCTGGGCGATGTATCAAGACCCCATCTCTAAAAAGAAATATGAATTTTTTTTTAGAGAAGTTAATGAAATTGATCACACGGCCAGGTGCAGTGGCTCACATCTGTAATCCCAGCACTTTGGGAGGCCGAGGTGGGAGGATCACTTGAGGTCAGGAGTTCGGGTTCGAGACCAGCCTGGTCAACATGGTGAAACCCTATCCCTACTAAAAATACAAAAAATAGCTGGGCGTGGTGGTTTGTGCCTGTAATCCCAGCTACTCAGGAGGCTGAGGCAGGAAAATCGCTTGAGCCCAGGAGGCAGAGATTGCACTGAGCCGAGATCATGCCATTGCACTGCAGCCTGGGCAACAAGAGCAAAACTCTGTCTCAAAAAAAAAAAAAAAAAAAAGAAAAGAAACTGATCACATATCAGTTAGTGTAACCAGTTGGTGTGACCCAGTTTGTGGGTCAGTAAAAATGTTTAGAGTTGATGGGAATAGAAAAAAGATTTTTTTTTTTTTTTGGACAGAGTCTCACTCTGTTGCCCAGGCTGGAGTGCAGTGGCACAATCTCAGCTCACTGCAACCTCCACCTCCCAGGTTCAAGCAGTTCTCCCATCTCAGCTTCCAGAGTAGGTGGGATTACAGGCTTGCGCCACTACGCCTGGCTAATTTTTGTATTTTAGTAGAGATGGGGTTTCACTATGTTGGCCAGGCTGGTCTTGAACTCCTGACCTCAAGTGATCCACCTGACTCGGCTTCCCAAAGTGCTATGATTACAGGCGTGAGCCACCACACCCAGCCTAGAAAAAAGATTTCTGTGTATACTTTTAAAAATGTTGTTGTTTTTTTTCTGATAGTACATTTGGGAATTATACTGTAACAGGCATAAGAAGTAAGATTTCTCCCATAGGGAAATTTTGTATTCTGAATCCAATAGAAATATTTCAGGTTTTTTTTTTGAGATAGAGTCTCGCTCTGTTGTCCAGGCTAGAGGGCAGCTGCATGATCTTGGCTCACTGCAACCTCCGCCTCACGGGTTCAAGCAATTCTCCTGCCTCAGCCTCCTGAGTAGCTGGTATTAACAGGCATGCATCACCATGCCTTGGTAATTTTTTTTTTAATGGTGAAAAGATATACATATATTTAGAATTAGCCAACTGGACTCAGTTGAGATGATCCCTATTTTGTTGGCAACATCCAAAGCACTGCAATCAGGAGCCAGTCAAACATGTTCCTCCTTCTCTCCATCAGGCCGAATCAGGGTGTTGACCTTGGCCACATCAGTGTCATAGAGCTTCTTCTGGTGCTTATTGGCTTTAACATTCACAGTGAACACAAGTGTGTTGCTGTCTTTTGTCTTCTTCATGGGAGACTGTGGTCAGAGGAATCTTGATGATAGCATAGTGGTCAAGCTTGTTTCTCCTGGGGGTGCTCTTCCGAGGATATTTGCACTGCCTCTGGAGTCGCAGTGTCTTGGGCCGCCAGAAGGTTGGTGATATGCGGATCTTCTTTTTTTTGTGGCTGTGGACACCTTTCAACACTGCCTTCTTGGCCTTCAGAGCCTTTGCTTTGGCTTTAGGTGGGGCAGGAGCTTCCTTCTTAGCTTTCGGTGCCATCTTGTGAAAAGGGGCTAATTTTTGTATTTTTCATAGAGACAGGGTCTCACCATGTTGGCCAAACTGGTCTCAAACTCCTGACCTCAAATGATCCACCCACCTTGGCTTCCCAAAGTGCTGGGATTATAGGCGTGAGCCACTGCGCCTGGCCAATAATTAGAAATATTTCTTTTTTTTTTTTTTGGTGGGGAGACAGAGTCTTATTCTGTTGCCCAGGCTGGAGTGGCACGATCTTGGCTCACTGCAACCTCCACCTCCTGAGTTCAAGTGATTCTTCGGCCTCAGCCTTCCGAGTAGCTGGAACTACAGGCGCACGCCACCACGCCCGGCTGATTTTTGTAATTTTAGTAGAGATGGGGTTTTACCATATTGGTCAGGCTGGTCTCGAACTCCCAACCTCAGGTGATCTGCCTGCCTCGGCCTCCCAAAGTGCTGGGATTATAGGCGTGAGCCACCGAGCCCGGCCCAAATTAGAAATATTTCTGATCAGATATTTCCATGGTTATAGATATTTGGTTGCTTGGTTCATATGCATAGAAACAGTTGTCATAACTGTAGAAAGCAGTACTTAGCAAGTATTTCTAAGCGATTGGAATAGTTTTCCTTTAATGTTAAAATACTGCCTATTGGTTTGGAAATTAGATCACGCTATATGATGTTTCGATTTTACTCAAAGGCATCATGAATACTCTGCTCATTCTTTCATTCTATATAGTTTTCTAGTTGAGTTAGGAACTATTTTATCAGAAATCATTTTAGCACTATAATAAGGGTAGATTACATACCATAATGATTTTCAGACTTTTTTTTTTTTTTTTTTTTTTTTGAGACAGAGTCTTGCTCTGTTGCCCAGGCTGGAGTGCAGTGGCGTGATCTCAGCTTACTGCAACCTCCGCCTCCTGGGTTCAAGTGATTCTTCTGCCTCAGCCTCGTGAGTAGCTGGGACTATAGGCATGTGCCACCATGCCCAGCTAATTTTTGTATTTTTAGTAGAGACAGGGTTTCACCATATTGGCCACGCTGGTCTTGAACTCCTGACCTCATGATCCACCCACCTTGTCCTCCTAAAGTGCTGCAATTACAGGTGTGAGCCACCGGGCCCGGCCTGATTTTCAGATTTTTAATAAAAAGGGTATCTGGATTAGCTGGGCATACAGTCCTACCTACTCTGGAGGCTAGCCTATAGTCCTACGTACTGTGGAGGCTAAGGCAGTAGGATCACCTGAGCCTGGGGGATCACTTGAGCCCAGGAGGTTGAACCTGCAGTGAGCTGTGATTCCACCACTACACTCCAGCCTGGGCAACATAGCAAGAATGTCTCTTAAAAAAAAAAAAAAAAATAGAAAAAAAAAGGCAATTCAGTTGCAGTGGCTCATGACTGTAATTCCAGCACTTTTGGAGGCCGAGACAGAGCATCATTTGAGCCCAGGAGTTTAAGACCAGCCTGGACAACATAGTGAAACCCCATCTCTAAAAAAAAAATTATATTAGCCAAGCATGGTGACATTTGCCTGTAGTGCTAGCTTCCGGGGAGGCTGAGGCAGGAGGATTCCTTAAGCTCACAAGGTTTGAGGCAGCAGTGGGCTGTGATCACGCCACTGTACTCTAGCCTGGGCAACAGAGCAAAAGACCCCGTCTCAAAAACAGAAAAAAAAAAAAAACAACAGTACCTGGAGACTTTGAACAGGGTGAAAACATGGAGGAGTCTGCTAAAGCACAAAACTTCTCTCTGGTCCTCAAATAAAAAAAAATTTTTGGCCGGGCACGATGGCTTATGCCTGTAATCCCAGCACTTTGGGAGGCCAAGGAGGACAGATCACGAGGTCAGGAGATCGAGACCATCCTGGCTAACACGGTGAAACCCCGTCTCTACTAAAAATACAAAAAATTAGCCGGGCGTGGTGGTGGGCGCCTGTAGTCCCAGCTACCCCGGAGGCTGAGGCAGGAGAATGGCATGAACCCAGGAGGCGGAGCTTGCAGTGAGCTGAGATCGCGCCACTGCACTCCAGCCTGGGCCACAGAGCGAAACTCTGTCTCAAAAAAAAAAAAAAATAGCCCGTTGTGGTGGTGGGCGCCTCTAGTGCCAGCTACTCGGGAGGCTGAGGCAGGAGAAACGCTTGAACCCAGGAGGCGGAGGTTGCAGTGAGCCAAGATCGTGCCACTGCACTCCAGCCTGGCAACAGAGTGAGACCCCGTCTCAAAAAAAAAAAAAAAAATTTATTTTTTTTTTTACAATTCCACATTGTCATTTTCTTTTCCTCTGGTCTGAAACTCCTGGTCTCAGGCAATCCTCCCACCTCAGCCTCCCAAAGTGCTGGGACTACAGATGAGCCACTGCACCCAGCCAGCCGCCTAGAAATTTCTGGACTTCAACCACACTGTAATTTTTTTTTTTAAATCAGTTTCTTCTATTTCCTTGAACTCAGTTTCCAGGAACTTCTGGTTTGGAAATTAGATACCTGCCTTCCAGGTTAGTCTACAGAAAGTCTAGTTGTGTTCCACTGTGTCTTCATTGTCTTGCTCACTTATGTGATACACTCAGGTGTTGTGGATTATGAGACCCAGAGAGAAACTTCCTGGTGATAATCGCACAAAGTATAGGAAAGAAACCTGGCAGTCTGTACAGTCCATTATTATTATGTGCTTAGTCCATTTGGTTAAATAATTTGAGATGCTTTTTTTTTTTTTTTGAGACGGGGTCTTGCTCTGTCACCCAGACTGGAGTGCAGCGGTACAATCATGGCTCGCTGCAGCCTCAAACTCCTGGGCTCAAGCAATCCTCCTGCTTCAGCCTTCAGAGTAGGCAGGATTTTTTTTTTTTTTCTTTTTTTTTTGAGATGGAGTCTTGCTGTGTCACCAGGCTGGAGTGCAGTGGCATGATCTCAGTTCACTGCAACCTCTGCCTCCCAGGTTCAAGTGATTCTGCCAAGTAGCTGGGACTACAGGCGCAGGCCACCACGCCCAACTTTTTTTTTTTTTTTTTTTTTTTTTTTTTTTTGAGATGGAGTCTTGTTCTGTCATCCAAGCTGGAGTGCAGTGGTGCGATCTCGGCTCACTGCAAGCTCCGCCTCCCAGGTTCACGCCATTCTCCTGCTTCAGCCTCCTAAGTAGTTGGGACTTCAGGCACCTGCCACCATGCCTGGCTAATTTTTTGTATTTTTAGTAGAGATGGAGTTTCACCGTGTTAGCCAGGATGGTCTTGATCTCCTGACCTCGTGATCCGCCCGCCTCGGCCTCCCAAAGTCTGGGATTACAGGCGTGAGCCACCACGCCTGGCCTAATTTTTGTATTTTTAGTAGAGACGGGGTTTCACCATGTTGGCCAGGATGGTCTCGATTTCTTGACCTCATGATCTGCCCGCTTTGGCCTCCCAAAGTGCTGGGATTACAGGCGTGAGCCACTGCGCCTGGCTTGGTCCACCTATTTCTAATGTGACTGGGTCAGTCATCAACCTTTGTGATATGGTTTAGCTGTGTCCCCACCCAAATTTTTTTGACTGTAGCTCCCATAATTCCCACATGTTGTGGGAGGGACCCAGTGGGAGATAACTGAATCATGGGGGCGTTTTCCCCCATGCTGTTCTCATGGTAATAAGTCTCACGTGATCTGATGATTGTATAAGGGGTTTCCCCTTTCACTTGATTTTCATTCTCTCTTGCCGGCCACCATATGAGACATGCCTTTCACCTTCTGTTGTGATTGTAAGGCCTCCCCGGCCACATGGAACTGTGAGTCTATTAAACCTCTTTTTCTTTGTAAATTACCCAGTCTTGGGTATATCTTTATCAGCAGTGTGAAAATGGACTAATACACCCTGTCAACATCATCTCTCTGCTCCAGCGCTGCATCTTCAGGATCCCAGGTTCCAGATAAATGAACTGTAGTGGCAGCCAGTGGCCAGGAGATACCGGCAACCTAAATATAGTTTTCTTTTCGTTTCTCTTTTTTGGAGACAGAGTCTCGCTCTGTCACCCAGGCTGGAGTGCAATGACATGATCTTGGCTCACTGCAACCTCCGCCTCCCAGGTTCAAGTGATTCTCCTGCCTCAGCCTGCTAAGTAGCTGGGATTACAGGCACGCACCACCACGCCCGGCTAATTTTTGTACTTTCAATAGAGATGGGGTTTCAGCATGTTGGTCAGGCTGGTCTCAAACTCCTGACCTCAAGATCCGCCCATCTCGGCCTTCCAAACTGCTGGGATTACAGATGTGAACCACCTAATCTGGCCTTTTTACTTTTTTTGAGATAGAGTCTTGCTCTGTTGTCCAAGCTAGAGTGCCATGATACAGTGACAGCTCACTACAGCCTCAACCTCGCAGGCTCAAGCAATCCTCCCACCCCAGCCTTCCAAGTAGCTAGAGCTATAAGTGTGCACCATCACACCTGGCTATTTCTGTATTTTTTGTAGAGTCAGGGTCACTATGTTGCCTGAGCTGGTCTCAAACTCCTGGGCTCAAGCAGTCCTCCCACTTTGGCATCCCAAAGTGTTGAGATTACAGGCATGAGCCACTGTGCCCAGCCTAATTTTTACTTTTGAACCTTGTAAATTGTCAAACATACACACACAAGGCAATTCCAAGGCTTGGCTGATTTGACTGGTAAAGATATGAGGAGACACTTTTAGATTTAGATGGTTTCTTACATACAGTGAAAAGAAGGGGAAGACCAAAGAGCCAGCTTCTCAAGTCCTTGTTTCATACACCAAAAAGGACAACACTGAAACAAAAAGGACTGGATGACCCCAGTGTGAGTTGTGGGATATTCTGTTGCTGGGGAATCAAATCTAGACTGTAGTAGCTAAGTGGCTTTTTTGTTGTTTTTAAATTTTACTTATTATTATTTTTGAGGCAGAGTCTTGCTCTGTCACTGGCCTGGAGTGCAGTGGACCAATCTCGGCTCACTGCGACCTCCACCTCCGAGGTTCAAGCAATTCTCCTGTCTCAGCCTCCCGAGTAGCTGGGATTACAGGCACCTGCCACCACATCTGGCTAATTTTTTGTATTTTTGTAGAGATAGGGGTTTCATTATGTTGGCCAGGCTGGTCTTGAATTCCTGGCCTCTTGATACACCCATCTCAGCCTCCCAAAGTGCTGGGATTACAGGCGTGGGCCACCATGCCTGGCTTAAATGATTTTTTAAAGCTAAGTGGCTTAATATTCCACAATTTTAATCTGAGAGGGGTGGAACAGAAAGCCCCGTGCCTCCTCAGAACCTGGGAGGTGATGAGAAACCGTTTGATGACAACTTCCTAGGGGAGATGGGGAGGGAAGTGGGAGATGGCCTCATAGCAGCTTCTGGCAGACCTCCCATCCTCTTGTGTTCCAGGAGGATTAAACCAGCCTTTCAGCCACACTTTGGTAAGGTGTGGCTCAAGCCATTGTCTCTTTGGATATATTCAAGGCTCTCACGGAACACTGTTGATAGTGGTATTGGTATTATACTGAAACTTTGTGGTGAGAACCACGGTTTTGAGAACTAGGGTTTTCACTATGGCAAAAGGAAGATACAAGTAAGGAATAGAGGCATTTGAATAGGGAGGTGACAGTACAAATTACTGATTTAAGGCCAGGCATAGTGGCTGATGCCTGTAATCCCAGTTCTTTGGGAGGCCAAGGCAAGAGATTTGCTTGAGCCCAGGAGTTCGAGACCAGCATGGGTGACATGGCAAAACCCTGTTTCTACAAAAAACACAAAAATTAGCCAGGCATAGTGGTGCAGGCCTGTAGTCCCACCTACTCAAGAAGCTAAGGCAGGAGGATCTCCTGAGCCTGGGGGGCAGAGGTTGCAGCGAGCTTAGATTGTGCCACTGCACTCCAGCCTAGGCAAGAGCGAGCCCGTCTCAAAAAAAAAGAAAAAGAAATTTGGGACGGTATGCAAAATTTGGCCTGGATTCTTCTGAGGATGTGAAGTAATGGAAGCAGTAGGACTGTTCCAGACTAGGGGAAGACTAGAGACCTAATAGCTGGATTCCATGTGATCTTTTGTTGGACTTTGGGATTGGGGATGAGAGTAGAGAAGGCATAATGCACATTTTTGAGACGAGGGAAATGTGAATATAGCCTGTATGCCTACACTCAAGTCTGAAGACATATAAACCATGTCTATACTAACCAGCCAAATATTTGAACACTAAAAAGAATAATTTTCTTAATGTGGTAATGGTGTCATGGTTGTATAGAATCTTCCTCTTCTTGGGAGATGCGTGCTGAAAATAGGGTTTGACGTCTAAACCTATTTTTGTTTTGGCAAAAAGGACATGTGTCTGTACAAAAGAAATGGAGCCAGTATGGCAAAATGTTTACAAGGACTCTGGGTGAGAGGTACATAGGTGCTTACTATACTGTTTTGTTTCTGAATTTGAAAATTCTCAAAATTAAAAAAATATCTACTGAGGAGCTTTTCGTTTTAACTGGTGGGGAATGGGTTCTGGGTGGTTTTGCCCCTTTTCTTTTTAGATTCAAGAAATCCATGGTGAAAGGTTTGGATTCCTATGAAGAAAAGGAGGATGAAGTGATCAAGGAGGTAAGTTAAAGTAGCAGTCCCTCACCCTTTTTGCACCAGGGGCTGGTTTCGTGGAAGACGATTTTTCCACAGATGGCCCCAGGCAGGGGATGGTTTCAGAATGAGACTGCTCCACCTCAGATCATCAGACATTAGATTCTCATAAGGAGCACGCAACCTAGATACCTTGCATGCCCAGTTCACAATAGTGTTTGCGCTCCTGTGAGAATGTAATGCTGCCACTGATCTCACAGGAGCTCAGGCGGCAGTGCTGTTGCAGCCTGCTTCCTGACAGGCCACAGACCAGTACTGGTCCACGCCTGGGGGTGGAGGGCCCCTGAGTTAAAGGAAAGTCCTCTGAAGAAACTGGCCCCCATGATCCTGTACCTGTCTAAGCAGCCTCTCTCCCACAGATGGCAGCTCAGATCCGTGAGGTGGAGCAGAGCCGACAGGAGGTGGTTCGGTCTGTCTTAGAGGTTGGTTTCCCTCGGAGGATCCAGACCAGTATCCAAATCCACTGATCCCTGGCATTCCCAGGTCCAGCATTTCATGAACTAGTGCTGCTGCTTTTTTTTTTTTTTTGGAGACAGAGTCTCGCTGTGTCACCCAGGCTGGAGTGCAGTGGCACGATCTCGGCTCACTGCAACCTTCACCTCCCAGGTTCAGGTTCAAGCAATTCTCCTGCCTCAGCCTCCCGAGTAGCTGGGATTACAGGTGCTACCACCACGCCTGGCTAATTTTTATATTTTTAATAGAGATGGTGTTTCACCATGTTGGCCAGGCTGGTCTTGAACTCCTGACCTCAGGTGATCTACCCGCCTCAGCCTGCTGGGATTACAGGCATGAGCCACTGCGCCCGGCCATGAACCAGTGCTTCTAAGAGAACTCTGACTGCATTCTCATCTGCTTGGATTGAATTCCCTTACCTGTGCACCAGGGGGCAGGCCTAGTCAGTGAATATGTGGACAGGACTGGGAGGGAGGGAGGGAAGAGTCTGTAAAAGATGGGCAGTACCTTCCATGTGCTAATTTGTTTCCTTCCTGTGATACTGGGGTCTGGAGGGTGGAGGCATGGCCTAGGCAGGCTCTTAAGCATCCCGGACACATTTATTTTTCCTGAATCAAACTCAGCCTCAGGCAGTGCCAGACCCAGAAGAGGGCTCTTCAGCACCTAGAAGCTGGAAAGGGATGAACAGGTAAGACTGTTAGGGAATCTCTTGTTGGGAACTTGACATCTTAGAACATTCTGCAACCTTTTGGCCGGGAAATGGAAACAGATCTAATCTTTACCACCCTCATGGCTCAAGGACCTCATCTGGCAGCCTGGCTCATGTTTTTCAGCCAAGTAACTTCCAGCTCACAGCAGCCCTCAAACTTGGACCTGCCACCAGCTCCAGAGCTTGACTGGATGGAGACAGGACCATCTCTGACATTCATTGGCCATCAGGTACAAAGGATAAGCAAGCCAGAAGAGGGCCAGTGGTCCCTCAGTTCTCAGGACCCCTTTCTCCTGATTTTCTACCTATTCTAGCCACTGCTGTCTCCACTGCAGGCTTTTCCTTCTTCCTTCACTGTTCCCTAGTAGTGTTCTCAGACCTCTTCTCACCCTCCAAAGGGATCCTATTCACATGTATTAACACTTAGGAGTGCCAACTCCTAAATCTTGCCCTCTGTAGAACTCATAGTTCCAACTCAACACAGGACATTACATTTAAATATCCCACAGGCATCTGAAACTAACCCCCACCACACCTGTATTTCCAATCACTAGATGCAGATCCTTTCCTTCTTTTCCATCTCCCACATCCTGTCAACAAGCAGTCAGTTTTAACCTGTCTGCCTCCATTAAGCCTTTGGACAATTTCTACTCCCCCTTCAATCCTGCCTCACAAACAGAAAGTCATCGTACCATTTATGATCTTACTGTACACTTCAGCTGTATTGTGTTGCTTCGGGCTTTTACAGTTGCCATTGCCTAAAACATGCTTTCCTTCCCTCATCACCTAAAGTTTACCTTCCTTTAACTGTTAGCTCAAATGTCACTTTTTCATAAAAGGCTTATCTGAACAGGTTATCTCTATTTCAAGTGGATGTAGCACCATGTAAAGTTGCAAATGTAATTTACTTACTTAACTTGTGCTTAATGCTCTTCCCCAATTATATGTATGCTCTGAGGGCAAGGTTTTGCTCACCTGGCATGTAATAGCCACTCTACTTACAGACATCTCCACTGTTATGACTGTGAGCTTCCTGAGGACAGGGCTGTCTTAGAGTGACTTACTGTGCTTTCAAAGTTTAACATCAGCTGGGGTGCAGAATTAGCATTGTGGCAGCAGTCACACCCACCTCTTTTAAAGTGTGCTTTGTCTATCGTTTCTAGGATTTTTTTTTTTTTTAATCATGCCTAGACTTTAACTAGCATTTTTTTTCCCATTTCCAACTACAGGATATACCAGGAGTTGGTAACATCCACTCAGGTAAGGTCCAGGGCAGTGTTTTTAAAACCCTGGGAGATTTTTTTTTTTTTTTTTTTTTGAGATGGAGTCTTGTTCTGTCGCCAGGCTGGAGTGCAGTGGCACAATCTCAGCTCCCTGCAACCTCTGCCTCCCGGGTTCAAGTGATTCTTCTTCCTCAGCCTCCCAAGTAGCTGGGGTTACAGGTGTGCACCACCACACCCAGCTAATTTTTATATTTTTAGTAGAGATGGGGTTTCACCATGTTGGCCTCGATCTCCTGACCTCATGATCCGCCCGTCTTGGCCTCCCAAAGTGCTGAGATTACAGGCGTGAGCCACCATGCCCGGCCTTTTTTTTTTAAATAAAGTTGGCCAAGATAAAGCATATGTAACTGGTAAAAGCCTTATATCCAGAATATATGAAGAACTGTCAACTTGATAAGGAAACAACCCAATAAAAGCATATGAGTAATGTTCAACATTAGTCATTAGAGAAATGCAAATTAAAACCACAGTGAAATACCACTATATATGTATTGGAATGGCAGAAATTAAAGACTGATCATGCCAAGTGTTTGGCAATGTAGAAAAACCAAACCCTCATAACTGCTGCTTAGAATGTAAACTGGTACAGTTGCTTTGGAAAACAGTTCGGGATACACCTACCATATTATCCAACCATTCCAATCCTTATTTATTTATTTATTTTTTTTTGGAGACAGAGTCTCACTGTATCACCTAGGCTGGAGTGCAGTGGCGCGATCTCGGCTCACTGCAAGTTCTGCCTCCCGGGTTCACGCCATTCTCCTGCCTCAGCCTCTCCGAGTAGCTGGGACTACAGGCGCCCGCCACCACGCCCGGCTAATTTTTTGTATTTTTTTTAGTAGAGACGGGGTTTCACCATGGTCTCGATCTCCTGACCTCGTGATCCGCCCGCCTCGGCCTCCCAAAGTGCTGGGATTACAAGCGTGAGCCACGGCGCCCGACCCAACCATTCCAATCCTAACTAGATAAAAGCCTGTCTACATAGACTTGTACACAAATCTTCAGAACAGCTTCATTTGTAGCAGCTCCAAATTGGAAACAATTCAGATGTCTATCAACAGGCAAATGGATTAACAATGGAATAGTATTCCAGGATGAAGACAGAATTATTGATATATACGACACAGATGAATGTCAGAAGTCCAGACCTGGCCAGTGTGGTGGCTCATGCCTGTAATCCTGGCACTTTGGGAGGCCAAGGCAGGCGGATAACGAGGTCAGGAGTTCAAGACCAGTCTGCCAACATGGTGAAACCCTATCTCTACTAAAAATTCAAAAATTAGCTGGGTGTTGTGGCGCGCGCCTGTAATCCCAGCTACTTGGGAGGCTGAGGCAGAATTGTTTGAACCAAGACCTGGGAGGTGGAGGTTGCAGTGAGCTGAGATTGTGTCCAGCCTGGGCTAGAGCGAGACTCCTCTCAAAAAAAACAAAGGCCAGACCCCACCTCAATGTCCACACACACAAAATCCTAAAAAATACAAACCAATAAAGCAACTGAAAGATCACTGATTGCCTGGATAGTTAAATATTTTAATGGGGGCAGTGATAGAGGGGGACGTTTGGGGTCTAGATTGTAATGGCTTCGCTCAAGTCACCAAATATAAGTGTGTATTGTTTATGTCAGTTATGCCTTAAAGCCATTTTAAAATGACTATCACATATGGGGTATGTTGCTTTAAATTAGCCTAGGACCTTCTTAGGCTCCAGAATTCCCGGGCTTTGCTTTTAGACATTTCTAGTTCTTAATTAGGAGAGGTAAGCTAACAGCTAGGACATGTTTCACAATAGCCTAAAGACTTAAAAAAAAAAAAAAAAAGTCTTAATTTCTTTTTTCAGGTGCCACACCTCCCTGGATGATCCAAGATGAAGAATACATTGCAGGGAACCAAGAAATAGGACCATCCTATGAAGAATTTCTTAAAGAAAGTAAGTAAACTAATTCAAGAGAGGGTCTTCTAAACCTTCACACTCAAAAATGGTTTCCTTGCCTGTGTGTGGTGGCTCATGGCTGTAATCCTAGCACTTTGGGAGGCTGAGGTGGGAGGGTCACTTGAGCCCCGAAGTCTGAAAACAGCCTGGACAACATAGTGAGACCCCATCTCTATATTCTTTAATAAAGAAAACTAAAAAGGTTTCCCTATCATTGCACAGAGGAAAAACAGAAGTTGAAAAAACTCCCCCTAGACCGAGTTGGGGCCAACTTTGATCACAGCTCCAGGACCAGTGCAGGCTGGCTGCCCTCTTTTGGCCGCGTCTGGAATAATGGACGCCGCTGGCAGTCCAGGTACGTGTGTTCAGTGCCGGGTCTCCAACCTACCCATCCAACCTCCTTTATGGAGATGTCACCCTTCATCATCGTGTTAACCCTTTATTTCCTTTCAGACATCAATTCAAAACTGAAGCTGCAGCAATGAAGCAGTCACATACAGAAAAAAGCTAATCATGCTCTGCCAACTACCATGAGACTAAAAGCAAAGTCAACAAACCCCTACTATTATACCTTCCACCAAATTCTTTATCATTGTCTTTCTTAGGAACAGACATACTCGGCTGGGCGCGGTGGCTCACGCTTGTAATCCCAGCACTTTGGGAGGCCGAGGCGGGCGGATCACGAGGTCAGGAGATCGAGACCACGGTGAAACCCCGTCTCCACTAAAAATACAAAAAAATTAGCCGGGAGTGGTGGCGGGCACCTGTAGTACCAGCTACTCGGAGAGGCTGAGGCAGGAGAATGGCGTGAACCCGGGAGGCAGAACTTGCAGTGAGCCGAGATCGCGCCACTGCACTCCAGCCTGGGCGACAGAGCGAGAATCCGCCTCAAAAAAATAAAATTAAATTAAATTTAAAAAAAGGAAACAGACATATTCATTCATTTGATTTAATAAAGTTTTATTTTTCCAAATGTACAGTTGGTTGGACCTGTAAAAAAAAATTAAAAGAATCAGAACCATAAAGCTTTGTATCTACCTCCTACACCGTATGAGCCCACACATTCCTACTCACCTATTCATGCATCTTCACCAGCAGCTGGAGCATCTCCACCCTTGGTATTTCTGGTGTAAATTACTTGAGCTCTGTGCTTTGAAACCAGTTTGATAAGTCCTAGGGAAAGAGGATAGTACGATGAGATGCTTAATAGATGCTACAATAGAAACTAGTAAGGTTTTTGGCTGGGTGCAGTGGCTCATGCCTGTAATCCCACTGCTTTGGGTAGGTGGAGGCGGGCAGATCGCTTGAGGTAAGGAGTTGCGTACCAGCCTGGCCAACATGGTGAAACCCCATCTCTACCAAAAATACAAAAATTAGCTGGGCATGGTGGCACGTGCTTGTAATCCCAGCTACTTGGGAGGCTGAGATGTGAGGACCACCTGAACCCAGGAATTGGTGGTTGCAGTGAGCCAAGATTGCCCCTCTGCACTCCAGCCTGGGCGACAGAGACTCTAGTAAGGTTTGTTTTGGCCGGGTGCAGTGGCTCATGCCTGTAATCCCAGCACTTTGGACAGGGGGATCTCTTGAGCCCAGGAGACCAGCCTGGGCAACATGGCAAAACCGCATCTCTATTTAAACAAAAGGAAAACAAAGAGACAGGGTTCTCTCAAAGGTGCCCAAAACTCCTTGGCTCAAATGATCCTCCTGCTTTGGCCTCCCAAGTAGCTAGAAATACAAGGGTACCACTGCACCTGGCTCCAGAATTGCTTAATCTGACGTTTGGTAACAGCTAGAGAATCCTACAGTTTTTTAAAGATCATCTATCCTTACTTTTCCTTTAAATTAGGGGCCCATTATCTTCCACCACCACCCCCTTTTTTGAGACAGTCTCTTGCTCTGTCACTAAGGCTGGAGTGCAGTGGTGTCATCTCGGCTCACTGCCACCTCCATCTCCTGGGTTCAAGCGATCCTCAAGTCTCAGCATCCTGAGTAACTGGGATTACAGGCTACTCCATGTCCAGCTAACTTTCAGTAGAGACAGGTTTTCACCATATTGGCCAGGCTGGTCTTTAACTCCTGACCTCCAGTGATTCACCTGCCTCGGCCTCCCAAAGTGCTAGAATTACAGACGTTCAGTCACTATAGTTAGCTGAGCCTTATTATTGTGGAATTACGGTAATCAGACCATACTACTGAGTAGACTGTACTAAATTTCTGGTTTTAAAATTTAATACATCAACAAAATACCATGAAGATTTTAAACATTTTCAAAGTTGTTTCAAAATAGTAATCAAATTATTTCAAAAATTGTTGTCCCTGTAATTCTATGCATCCATTTACTTCAAACATAAAAGATCCTTGGGCTTCACTAAACTGCCACAGGGTCCACGGCACAAAAGTGGCTAAGAACCCTGAGAATTCATCTCAGGCCTAAGACGTCAGAATTACATTACTAACAGCCAATGGTCAAGCCATGCCTTTTTTTTTTTTTTTTTAATACTGCTTTTCCAGCAAAACCACTGAAAATGGTTAACATGGTCAAGACAATTTAACCTACAAAAGCACACATGTAGGATACACCCCTCACCTTTACTAAGGAGCTCCTGAAGGGCTGCCCTAGCCAGGGAGCCTCGAATCTTCAGTCTCTCAGAGACCACAGCTGGGGTTATAAGTTTATAGTTGGGAACTTCCTTACAGAGTTTGTCATAGGTAGCTTTGTCAAACAAGACTAAGTTATTGAGCTTGTCCCGAACTTTGCCTTTGGACCACTTCTGCTCACCAAAACAAAACAGAAACAAGTTAGTATTTCTGGCAGAAGCACCCTTTCCCTCTCGACTAATCTGCGTCAGAGAAATCTGTTCCACCGTTATCAAAAATAAATTACACATTACTAAAAAAAAAAAAACACCGACACGTTTTTGGGCTTCAGAACGGGGCCGAGCCCCACTAGATCAGTTAAAAATAACACGGCAGGCACAGGGGCACTTTGCACAATGGATTCATTTTCATGATCCTAATGGGAAAAAGAACGAGTGGTGACGGGAAGATAGACTCTCACATTTTGACTCTAGAAATCTACACCTGAAAAACCACTTACTATACAAGTTACCTATTACTAGACGGCTACGAGAGGGTTACCCCTAGTCTCTCTCAGACGGGTCTTATTTCTACCTTCTTTTTGGCCTTGCCCCCGGATTTGTTCACTGGGTCTTTGTCTTTCTTGGCCGACTTTCCAGCGTCCTTCTTCTTCTTATCGTCCTTGGGCGGCTGTAGGAGGGCAGCGGGAATGCAACCAGGTCCTCAAATAGCGCCAAAGTCCCCTAATACGTCGCCCCCAGCCCCCGCAAACTCCACCACCAGAGCACATGGGCGAAGCAATAACCGCGCCCGCCCTGCAACCGAGGCCGGCAGGCCAAGGAGCGCTCCCGTCGAAGGCTCTCCTCACTGAGTCCTCAAACCCAAGAACCCCGGCGACTTCATACCCCTGAAGCTTACCATTGCGAAGCTCAGAGAGTAGCAGCGGACACCACAGCCTCGCCAAGATGTCGGACAAAAAGGAAGCGCTGCTCAGAAACAGGCCCAGAAACCACCGTCCGCTGTGAGTACTTCCGGGGCAAGAGGCGGAGCCAGGCGGAGGAAGTCCCACGGCGAAGCGCTCGCCCTCTAGCCTGAAGCGGGAGACAGGAAGTGGATTCCAGTTCTCAAGCCGCACGGCTTAAATACTGCCGGAGGCTGCACTAGTTGTGACGCAGTACTATAGCACTGTTTTCCTGCACTAATAAATGAAAAGCAATCCACCACGTCTCGGCAACTAACTTTCCCGCATTACTTATGCCCGAGCGTGTCGCTCCCAGTGCGCAGGTGCCGCAGGTGGCTGCACGCAGGGCCCAGGAAGAGGAGGCTGGGGTGGGGCCGGGGGCAAGTGCTGTGATGCGGTTCCGGGGTGGGGCCGTCGGGTAGAGGCCGAATACCAGTTTCCGTGCTCCAGCGGCAGCGGCAGCGGCAGCGATGGCGATCTTTAGTGTGTATGTGGTGAACAAAGCTGGCGGCTTGATTTACCAGTTGGACAGCTACGCGCCACGGGCTGAGGCTGAGAAAACTTTCAGTTACCCGCTGGATCTGCTGCTCAAGCTACACGATGAGCGTGTGTTGGTTGCTTTCGGCCAGCGAGACGGCATCCGAGGTCGGCTAGGCTGTGGAAGTGGGCTGGTTGTAGGTGCGGGGTTGGGGGAAAGGGGTGGTGTCGGGTCCCTTGTCCCCTCGGCGGAATCCCGGGGCTGCAGCCTCGCTGACCGTTAGCTTCACCTCTGCAGTGGGTCATGCAGTGCTGGCCATCAATGGCATGGACGTGAATGGCAGGTACACGGCTGACGGGAAAGAGGTGCTGGAGTATCTGGGTAACCCTGCTAATTACCCGGTGTCCATTCGATTTGGCCGGCCCCGCCTCACTTCTAATGAGAAGCTCATGCTGGCCTCCATGTTCCACTCGTAAGTCCCCCGTCTGGCCTCCATGTTCTACTCGTAAGTCCCCCGTCTCCTGAACGGCAGCGCTTGTAATTTGCCTACCTTTTCTTAAATCGTCGTTCTGGTGTATGAAAAACGCAACCGATCCAGATCTAGATTTTAGGTAATAATGACAGTGGTGTCATCTTTTTTTGCTGAGTGGAGAGGAGCCGCGGAGTCTCGCTGTTGTTACCCAGGCTGGAATGCAGTGGCTCGTTCTCGGCTCACTGCAACCTCTGCCTCCCAGGTTCAAGCGATTCTCCTGCCTCAGCCTCCCGAGTAGCTGGGATTACAGGCGCGTGCCACCACGACCAGCTAATTTTTGTATTTTTAGTAGAGAGAGGTTTTGCCATGTTGGCCAGGCTGGTCTCAAACTCCTGACCTCAGGTGATCCACCTGCCTCGGCTTCCCAAAGTGCTGGGATTACAGGAGTGAGCCACCGCGCCCGGCCGAGGTGTCATCTTACTTAAAGTCAACTTCTCTTCTCTGAGCCTTAGTTTCTTCATATTTAAAGAAAGCCAGTTTAACTAAATGATCTTAAAAAATCTTTTTCTGCTCTCAATTGTGGTATCAGATGTGCTGGCCTTTGCTTAAACACAAGCTTAGCAAGCGTGGCACATATTCCTAGAGTATTCATTTTACCCAAAGTTTTAGATGTAAAATGTCTTGTAACAAAGTATGAATGTAAAATATTCACAGAATTCAAATAAACTTAGAAATTTTGACACTACTGCCAGACAGTTCACACTACTTCTGACTGTCCCAGGCCGTAATGTGAACTCCTCAGCAAATAGGGACACTTTAGTGGAAGTTTGAGAAGCACTCCTTCCTTAGAGCAACTTTGCCTCCTTTGCATATAGGCTCTTTGCCATCGGCTCCCAGCTGTCTCCTGAACAGGGAAGCTCAGGCATTGAGATGCTGGAGACAGACACATTCAAACTGCACTGCTACCAGACACTGACAGGTATGCATCTCCACGGAGGCCAGAGGAGTGTGATGGAGAAGGTGGGGAAGAGACACTGACAAGTTTGCATCTCCAGGTGGGCCAGAGGAGTGTGGTGGAGAAGGTGGGAGGAGGGGGTTGACCAAAGACACCTTTGGTAAGCAAGAAGAGGGGGTGTGCTTTTCCTGGCACAATTCTGTTTTTTTTTTTTTTGACATGTTTCACTCTTGTTGCCCAGGCTGGAATGCAGTGGCGTGATCCGCCGCCTGGGTTCAAGCAATTCTCCTGCCTCAGGCTCCCAAATAGCTGGGATTACAGGCATGTGTCACCACACCCGGCTAATTTTTCTGTTTTTAGTAGAGATGGTGTTTCTCCATATTGGTCATGCTGGTCTCAAACTCCCGACCTCAGGTGATTGCCTGCCTCGGCCTCCCAAAGTGTTGGGATTACAGGCGTGAGCCACTGCACCCGGCCCACAGTTCTTTTTTTTTTTTTTTTTTTGAGATGGAGTTTCACTCTGCCACTCAGGCTGGAGTGCAGTGGCATGATCTTGGCTCACTGCAGCCACCACCTCCTGGGTTCAAGCAATTCTCCTGCCTCAGCCTCCCAAGTAGCTGAGACTACAGATGCCTACCACCACACCCAGCTAATTTTTTGTGGGGTTTTTTTGTTTTGTTTTGTCTTGTTTTGAGACGGAGTCTTGCTCTGTCGCCCAGGCTGGAGTGCAGTGGCGTGATGTTGGCTCACTGCAGCCTCCGCCACCCCGGTTCAAGCAATTCTCCTGCCTCAGCCTCCTGGGTAGCTGGGATTACAGGCGTCCGCCACCACGCCCAGCTAATTTTTGTATTTTTTAGGAGAGATGGGGTTTCACCATGTTGGCCAGGCTGGTCTCAAACTCCTGACCTCAGGTGATCCATCTGCCTCTGCCTCCCAAAGTGCTGGGATTACCGGCATGAGCCACCGCGCCCGGCCTTCCTGGCACAATTTTACAGACACATCTGTTTGTTTTGTGAATATAAAACCAATATTTAATCTGAAACTGATTTTGTCCGTGCCACCGAGCACGTTCAGCACAGGTTATCTTGTGTTCAGATAAAACTCACCTTAATGCTATTTCCTGTTGCATGTACTTTAGAAGGTGTTAAGTGTTCTTCCAAAATGAAATTTGAAAGCCAAATGGATATGACCTTTGGATTGCGAGTGTCATTGCTTCACCCCCTTAATTTATTGAAAACTGCCTGAGTTTGTCCCCTGCCTGGCAGTGTTCCTGCTGAGGGACTCCAAAACTGTTAGTAAGTGGCAGAGCTAGAACTCAAAGCCTGGTCTTAATCAGGTGGGTGACGTAATAAAGTTACTTCACTTCTCTGGTCTCATCGGTAGATTCAAAGTCTTGCCTTTCCTGCATTATGTGGTAAAAAGAATAAAATTAAAATAGATTTATAAAAGTGCTTTTGCAAAATTGAAAGTGCTGTACAAATACAGGATGACACTATTTGCTCCAGTGTCTACTCTTTGGTAACCATTCTTGGTCTCTCTCCAGGGATCAAGTTTGTGGTTCTAGCAGATCCTAGGCAAGCTGGAATAGATTCTCTTCTCCGAAAGATTTATGAGATTTACTCAGACTTTGCCCTCAAGAATCCATTCTACTCCTTAGAAATGCCCATCAGGTAAGTGGCCCCACTTCCCAGATACTGTTTAAAGCCTCCTTGCCCCTCCCTGTGTGCTCTGTCCAAAGTTAGTTGAAGCATAGTAGAGTATTACTTTTTTTGTTTGTTTTTGAGACGGAGTTTTGCTCTTGTTGCCCAGGCTGGAGTGCAATGGTGTGATCTTGGCTCGCCGTAACCTCTGCCTCCCGGGTTCAAGTGATTCTTCTGGCTCAGCCTCCTGAGTAGCTGGGATTACATGCATGTGCCACCACGCCTGGCTAATTTCATATTTTTAGTAAAGACAAGGTTTCACCACATTGGTCAGGCTGGTCTCAAACTCCCGGCCTCAGGTGATCCACCTGCCTTGGCCTCCCACAGTGCTAGGATTACAGGCGTGAGCCACTGTGCCTGGCCGAGTATTACTTTTAAGTAAGACAAAAGGACAGGCTGGTGGCTCGTGTGTGATCTCAGCACTTTGGAAGACGGAGGGGGTAGGATCACTAGCCCAGGAGTTTGAGATCAGCCTGGACAACATAGAACCCCATCTTTACAAAAAAAAAAAAAATTAGCCTGGTGTGGTGGCAGACACCTGTAGTGCCAGCTATTAAGGAAGCTGAGGTGGGAGGATTGCTTAAACCTGGATGGTCAAGGCAGCAGTGAGCCATGCTCGTGCCACTGCATTCCAGCCTGGGCAACAGAACAAGACCATGTCTCTAAATAAATAAGACAACAGTCGCTGGGTGCAGTGGCTCACACCTGTAATCCCAGCACTTTGGGAGGCTGAGGCGGGCGGATCACTTGAGGTCAGGAGTTTAACACCAGCCTGGTCAACATGGTGAAACCCCATCTCTACTAAAAATACTGAAAATACAAAAATTAGCCAGGTGTGGTCGTGTGCACCTGCGATCCCAGCTACTCAGAAGGTTGAGGCAAGTGAATCACTTCAACCTGGGAGGCAGAGGTTACGGTGAGCTGAGATTGTGCCACTGCATTCCAGCCTGGGTGACTATTTAGAGAAAACAGACTTTCCTTGGTGTTTATGTCATTTCTGTTTGTTTGTGGCTTTTTTTTTTTTTTTTTTTTTGAGACTGAGTTTCACTTTTACCACCCAGGCTAGAGTGCAATGGTGCGATCACGGCTCACTGCAACCTCTGCCTTCCGGGTTCAGGCGATTCTTTGGTCTCAGCCTCCGGAGTAGCTGGGATTACAGGCGCCTGCCACCATGCCCGGCTAATTTTTGTATTTTTAGTAGAGACAGGGTTTCACCGTCTTGGCCAGGCTGGTCTCGAAGTCCTGACCTCAGCTGATCCGCCCACCTCGGCCTTCCATGATATATGTTGTTCTTCAAGCAGTTTCTCCTGGCTTAAGTGGGGAGAAAGCCTCAGTCCTCATACTTTTTTTCCTCACCCTGGGCCCGGCTTAGGTGTGAGCTCTTTGACCAGAACCTGAAGCTAGCTCTGGAGGTGGCAGAGAAGGCTGGAACTTTTGGACCTGGGTCATAGGCTGAACCTGTGATGGACCCCCAAATTCTGAGAGTTCCTGCAACAGGAATACTGCTGTTTACAGTCCAGTGGAAATCCCAGCAGCCTTGTTAGTGCACTTGAAAATGGGAGAATGCTGACCCTGATGACTTGTACTGATTCCTGAGCCTTAACACTATGTATTTCCTTCTGTATATACCATGGTCTTACTTTCCAACTCTGTACATATTTATTTATGGAGGAGCTAGGTCCATAAATGTTGTAATAAATATTCCTTTGATCTTGGTGTTTGCAATCTGTCTTAATCGATGGTTTTGGGGGAAAAATACAGGAAGTGAGTCAAAAATGGTTAGGGAATTCTGGGAAGATGATTATGTGCTAGTAAAAAACATAACAAATACATGTTCATTAAATAAATGAACATAAGATTTTGAAGCATGAGCATTGGATCTAGTCCCAGAATTGCTGCTGATTTCCTGGGGTCCTGGGGTGGTGGCAGCGGTGGTGGTGGCCGTTATGATGATGATGATGATTATGATGGAACATATATCAAGCACTTACAGCCAGGCATTCCTGCTTTATCTCACTTGATCTTCACCCTAATTCCAGGGGGTACATTCTGTTACAGACAAGAGATTTAGCAGACTTTCTGCCTCAAAGTTTCCAAGCTAGTTACTGACAGTCTGGGTTTGAACCTAGGCTTTCTGACTGCACACTTAATAAACCACTGTTACACTTCTTCCCTCCATCAAGTTATTTAATCTGTCCAAAACCCAATAGCTTTATCTCTAAAATAATCATTGAACTATTCAATGTTCAGGTGAAGGCAGAGGAGGCATGAGCTTTAAAGGAGTCCATCTACACTTCAGCTTCCCTATTCCAGGGAAATGAAGTCTTTCCATTTTGGGGTGGAAAGAGCAGGTATTGACAGTATTTCCCAAGGAACCTCTCTCACTTTGAAAAAGATGAATCACTGACAGTGTTCAGTATCAAATCTAGTTTTAATCTTCTATAACAAGTCATCTTTTCTTCCCACCTATATCCAACTGCGCCTAGTGGTACAGTGAGAATGATGGCCTCCTCTCTTTCCCTGGAGTCTGAGGTATTGGCAACAGCAGTCGCCCACTGCTGAGAGGACTTAGGGCCCAGCAGAAGTCAAGGGTCATTAGTGCCCTGCAGCTGCAAAGATAGCCTCACTTTAGGTGGGGATGGGGTAGGATGGGGGAAGGACAGGGCCTGGGAAAAGAAGGGTACAGGAGGCTTCCTGACTGCATAAGTTTCCTGTTTGTCTGAAGGCAGGAAATAAGAGCTAATGAAGTCTAAGACCAAAGGTTATCTTTTAAATAGGGCATAGGATAGGGGAGCTGGGACCTCACTAGCCACTGATAACTTCCAGCGCCACCCGGGTGAGGGAAAAGGCGCAGAAATGGAAAGTGAAAGGTTTAGGGCTAGCCAGGCAGGGCCCCTCCTTTTCTCCCCCCACAGCGTGCAGGGGGAAGGCCACCGTGGGATGGTGCTCTGGAACCTGGACTCTCTTCACTCAGCCTTCTTGGACACTCGGCCCATCTTGGTGCGGATGTTTCGTAGGAGGAAGAAGGCAGCTGTGCTGGCTGCACAAATCACTTCAGCCACCCAGAAGGCTGTGCTCCAACTGTAGTGCTTGGCAATGGTGCTGAAGGGCAGCCCGGCCAGAAAGCCGCCCACTGTCGGGGAAGGGGAAGAACCTAAGCCAGTGGTGCTAGCTCCAGCTTCTCACTGGTCTATATGCAAAGCACGGGTGGGGGTGAGGGAGAGACTCTAGAAGGTAATACTTACCATTGGCCATGAGTCCCACAATGGCGTGGGAGGTGCCACACAAGTTGGGAGGGGCACTCTCATTGGCTATGACTCCAAACAGGGCAATGGGACCATACGAGGAGAAACCAAATACAGCTCCCAATACCAGGATCCAGAGCTGCCAAGGGCAGAGTGGAGTGGCATTCAGAATCGGAAAGCCGACCTGCCGACCCACCCCTGCCAAAGCAAGAAGAAGGCTTGGTCCCCAGGAACAAACAGTAGTCATAAAGGGACAGTAAGTGATTCTTTGCCTCCCACTCCCCAACACAACTGACAGTACAGAGCTAGAGTAGTAGATGCCACATTGAGCAAACCCAGGGACCTAGGTGGGCAAGGAAAGGAGGTACAGAAGTCATCCCTCAGCTAGAGGCTGTCCTCAGGATTTACACAAACTGGATTGGCTAGGGGTAAGGTGGAAGAGTAGGACAAAGGTGAGACAGACCAGGAGAAAAACCAGAGATATCTTTAAGGCACCTCATGCTCTGTAAAGCCTGTGAGCTCCGCGAGAGGGTGAAGAGCCAGAGTCCAGAAAGCAACATCCTAGAGGAGCACAGGGAAGAAAAGAAAACCAGGCCCGGAGTGGAGGAGGAGAACCCAGACACAGAGGAGCGGTCCAATCAGAACTGAAAAGGGAATCTGAGAGGCGAAGAAAAAATTGGCCCAGGCTGGAGCCAGGAGAGGGAGACAGAGTCAGTGGCCCTTGCCTTCTCTCCTTGTGCCCTGCCGTGAGCCAGGCCTTCCTTAATTACCTTGGGGGAATCACTGGTCACTGTTACCCGGAAGAGGTACATGGACACTGTCATGCCAGCCATCATGAACAGCAACAGGCCATGGCGAGGGTTCCCGTAGTTGGACAGTCCCGCCTATGGATACAGTCCCGGCAATGTCACGCCCTCAGAACAGGGCAGAGAACCCCCACCCCTGGACTCTGACACAGCAGGGCCTCTGCTGACAGGTCTTTGGCAATCCCACCACAGTCCTTGGCCCTGGGCAGCTCTGGGAGGCCCTGGGACCTGCTCATTACATTCTGAGGCCAAACTCCACAACATCCCTTCCTCCCCCGTCAGGCAGGACTAGGACACGTGCTGGGGAGGGCACCTAGTCTGTTCCCAGCCCATTTTCCTGGGGCTCTGGAGAAACCTACAGCTAAGCTAAGAAATATTCTGGCTGTCCTTCACATCAGTTAAAACTCTCCCCAAGAGCCTTAACCTCCACAACCCTAGGAAAGCTAAGACCAGCCCGGAATCATTCCCTCTTCACCCGGTCTAAACCAGCAGATGCCAACCTGCCTGTGCCCTGGGACTCCCATCTCTCCAGTGCCTGTCCCAGCCACGTTGTAAAGACTGAAAGGGACCCTTCTCCTTCCTGTCCCTTCTGCCCGCTCACCTTTGCCATGGCCCGGTCTGACAGGTAGCCAGCTGCGATGCTGCCTACAAGGCCCCCAACTTCCAGGGCACTCATGTAGGAGCTACCTGCAGTGGGGAGTTGTGGTGGGAAGAGGGAAGGGAAGGGTGGGAGGGTGTTACACATTGGAGTTGTCCCACAATGGCTTAAACCTGGAGAGGTACAGGGTTCCCATGGGTGACTGGCCACAGCTGCCTGAGTAGTGCCCGGCCTCAAGGAACGAATAAAGAAGATAAGTGGAAACAAGGCCTGAATTTCCATCCCCTGCATTGGTTCCTGCTCCTTATGCCCACCCTTGTCCCCATGCTCATCTTACCTACAAGAGCTGACTGTCCTTTCTCCTGGATAAGGAAGAACTGGCCCCAGTCAGTACAGCAGGTCTTTACTCCAAACACCACAAGGTAACCAGTGGAGAGCACCCACAGGTAAGGGGACAGCAGCAGCTCCTGTAGGGCACTCTCCTCCTTCAAGGAGCCTGGAGGTGGGAAGAGGCTGGGCATCAGGCTCTGCCCTGACTGCTCTCCCCAATCTGAGCCCCCAACATTCATTAACCAGCCACAGGGGCAGAGTCCATCCACACAGCCAGGATCAGCGTGAAGGGTATTCCCTCACCCCACTGCTCTCCTCTCCCCCTCTCCGCTGCAAGGTCAATGAATGAAAGAGAAACAGGACCAGGGAGGACCAAGCCACTTAAGGACCAAGCTCAATGAATGAAAGACAAACGGCCAAAAAGGACCAAGCCACTAAAGCTCATGATTCTATCTATCCAGGATAGGGAAGTCTGTGCTGTTGTGAGGAAGGGCCAGAAAATAACATGAGTCACAGCATTTGTTGGCTCTGCCACTTGTCCAGTACTTAACTGCCTCTTGGGATGCAGTTTTTTTTTTTTTTTTTTTTTTTTTTTTTTTTTTTTTGAGACGGAGTCTTTCTCTGTCCCCCAGGCTGGAGTGCACTGGCACGATCTCGGCTCACTGCAAGCTCCACCTCTCGGGTTCATGCCATTCTCCTGCCTCAGCCTCCTGAGTAGCTGGGATTACAGGCGCCCACCACCACGCCCAGCTAATTTTTTGTATTTTTAGTAGAGACGGGGTTTCACCGTGTTAGCCAGGATGGTCTCGATCTCCTGACCTCGTGATCCGCCCGCCTCGGCCTCCCAAAGTGCTGGGATTACAGGCTTGAGCCACCGCGCCCGGCTGGGATGCAGTTTTGTTTACTCCCCATGCAGCCTACATTATCACCTCTTCCCCCACATTCACTGACTAGCACAGGACCAGGCAAATGCCTAGTCTTCAACAAAAATCTGCCTGCTGAATGAGTGCCCCAGTGGTCGGTGTCGGTGGGGGCTCACCCTTCTTGCCCTTAGAGGGCGTGGGGTCCAGGTTGCGGAGTCCGACATCAGCAGGTTCATTGTGGATGAGCAGGAGACAGAGGAAGGAGACAACCACACACAGTGCCCCAGACAGGGCCAGCGTGCTGCGCCAGCTGTAGCTCTGGGCGAGGATGGTTGCCAGGATAGGACCCAGCCCTCCAGCCAGGTTCATGCTGGTTGATAGGATGGCCCACCAAGTGCCAAACTGAGATGGCTCAAACCACTGTGGGGCAGAGGGCGACAACGTTGGTGTCCAGCCTACTGCCCATGTTGAGGGTGGGGTCAGGTGAGGCAGCCCCAGAATCTCATATTACAGGGAACAGAGAGAGGGCGCTTCTGTTTGGCAAGGCAGTTTCCTCCCCTGCCACCTGATCCCACCACTCTCAGCCTCCTAAAATATCTTGACAAGCAATAGGAGCTGGCCAGGAACTGCTCAGGAACCTGCTCTGGGTTGCGTGTGGAGGTGGTGGGTAAGAAGGGGAGCTCCCACATGCTCTTTAGGCATCCTCTATGACAATCCAAACAGGCTCTTTGGAAGCACTCACCTTCCGCAGGACCTTCCCACATGGGGGCCAGCCCAGCCCCTGGGCCAGGCCATTAAGGAACCAGAGGGCAGCAAAGACAGGTACTGTGGAGCTCCAGGAAAAGAATATGTTGACCAGGCCAACCAGGAGCAGCCCAGAAGAGAAGAGCCAGCGAGCACTCATCTGGTCAGACAGCACCCCACTGACAAACTTGCTGATAGCATAAGCTGCCGACTGGCTGCTGGTGACGAGCCCTGCAGGGGAGGGGAGCAGGGAACATTACACTTAGGGGTCAGGGACCAGGGGAGAAACACAGGAGCAATGGAAGAAGGCATGGGGTCAGGTGTGTAGGGGTGCCCAGTGGGGTGAGACAGGTTACTTCCCAGAGGAACAGGAAGAGCCTGCGCTGCAATCTGACACTCATGGGGCCCTACTACTTCAGCCACTTCTCCTGCCTCACCATCAGCACTAGCCCCAGACTGACCCATGATTCTCAGCTACAGTTGTCAGGGAACAAAAAGGGAGCAGGATATGGCAGTTCCCCCTCCCTGGGATTTGCATATGGGATTTCCCACCTCACCCTGGATGCCAGTCCCGGGCCTCTAGCAGTTCTGTTGCTCCACTACCCAACATGGGGCGAAGGGCTCAGGATTGGAGTCAGGGACCCTGTCCCTCCTGAAGGGTAGCATGCCAGGCCACATGAAGTCATTGTGCCAACTTTTTAGTTCCCAGTGCTCACAGTGTCAGTAGACAGCACTCACCCTGAAGCTTCCACAGGCACCCACACAGGTGTGAAAACCATGCTCAGAAGCCCCTCAAACACTCTCGGGATAAACAGTGCCTCCAGGGGCATGCACACACATCAAATAAGCAGCCCTCCTTAGCCCCGCATGCACCCACGTCCGTGGATCTCAGAGCTTCTTCATCTGGCATATGCAGACTGGCCCCTGGCCTCTACTGTGCAGACACTACACCCACACGACATGCCCGTACACAAACACCCAGTGTGTCCTGCTGGTTCTGTGTCCCCAGGTCCACCACCCTGCTGTTTCAGGGCTCACCCAAATCATCCTTGTCCAAAGGGATCTCTTCCACCAATGATGGCATGACAAAGGAGAAGGTCTTGCGATTGAAGTAATACAGGCTGTAGCCCACAAACATGGCTGAGAAGATCACAGTGCGATAATAGCCATAGCCCTGGGCTGCCATGGTAGAAAAGAGCAGGCCCTACCGGCCAAGACGCACAGCCTCTGACCACAGCTCCTGCTTGCCGCTCTCACAGTTCCCAGATTTGCTGAGTTGGGTTTTTTCTGCTCCCTCCTCCACCCAGCTTCCCAGGTTCCCTTTATAGCCGCCTTCTGGACAATCATTAAGCCTGGGGAGGCTCCTAGGGGACCCAGTGTCCTGAGGGAGACAAGAAAACAAGAGATTACTGAGCGCCAAACTGTAGGGGGTGGAGGAGGTCCCAGAAGGAGGCATGCCTGTGAGCCAGGCCAGCACCCTGTGTCCCCAGGATTTCTGCCTTTACCTCCTCTATCATGTCTGCTTGCCTGTGAAACCAGCTTTGATTAAAGGTTCAACCTAATTACTTTTGTCTGCATGAGCCCAGGGGAGGCAGGGGTGGGATGAGCAGAGATGCCCTCTCTAGCCCTGCTCCCTCAGTCACAGAACCTTCTCATTCATTCACAGAAGGTTTATTAACTTACTAGTTGACAGGCACTGCACTTGGCACTATTATTTTCTACACCCACTCACCACCACCCCACCAAAACACAAAGTCAGACACATACCCCGGCTACCCCACTTCTAAGCCTTCTAGAGAGGGCCTCAATCCGTGGAACTCTCAATCCTTAGCACATAATAGATGTAATTGTTTCCTACAGTTGCCCCTTGTAATTCTATGCAAGGGGGACCTCCCCAGTTCAGGTCCCACGGTGTCACACAAAAAGCCCCGCTAAGGGCTGAGGTCCTGATGGGGCCCCACAGAGCTACCTCTGGGTCCCCATTACCCTGCGACGTCAGTCTGGGCTTCCTTCGGGCTAGCTGGGGGCTGCAGGGTCTGGTTTCCAACCTGTGGGACGTTGGCAGGGGCCGCAAGCAGAGGGACTGGGCAGCTCGTGGGCGGGAAGGTGCCCCGGCGGGCTTCGGGCTGCAGTGCACAACCGTCCCACCCAGGGCCCCGGCAACATGCCCCGGCTTTTCCGCTCAATTGGGAAAGCAACTGGAGCAGAAGGCGTAGGCACAGGCGGAGCGGGAGACTGCACGTATTCTCCCGGAGGCCCCGCGCTTCTGGCACCCAGAGGCTCAGCCTGGTAGGGGAGGGCCAGGCGGCGGGCGGGGGAGGGCCAGGCGGCGGGCGGGGGAGGGCCAGGCGGCGGGCGGGGGAGGGCCAGGCGGCGGGCGGGGGAGGGCCAGGCGGCGGGCGGGGGAGGGCCAGGCGGCGGGCGGGGGAAGAGGAGAGGCGACGGGCAGGGGAGAAGAGGCGGCGGGCTCGTGGCACCTGCCCAGCCCCGTGGGTCCTCACGCTACCCAGGACACGCGACTGTGCGGCTGAGAACCACGGGGGCCGGGGGTGCAGGAGCTGGAGAGGTGCGGAGACCACAAGACTGGCGCGATAGAAATGGGTCTTGTTCTGGTGGTCAGGGACAGCGCCTCGGTGGCCCCAAGACCCATGAATTGTCTCCGGAACTGCAGGAACAGCTCCGGGTCGTATCGGAAGTTGAGGTTCACCAACAATGGATCCCCAAGACCTGAGAGCCCCGCCCTCAGGTGACGCCCCTCCCCAGCATACCGCCCCCTACCTGAACAGAGGCGGGAGCCCCAATAGGACGGGGCGGGGCCAGCGAAGGTTGCGCATGCGCGGCGGGCGGGGGCGTGGTCTTCGCCTGCTGCTTCGTTTGCCGGCCAGTGGAGTTCTCCGCCCCACATGCCGGGGACGTCGACTTACTCCCTCCTGCTGGTCACGCTGCTCCTTGGACAAACGAGCATAGCGCCCCTTAGGGGCTGGGCACGGCATGTCCAATTCTTAAGTGGTTGCATTCAACAAACCAGTTTTTAGTGAGTGCCCTCCTCTACAAAACACACCGAACACTAAGGTGATAATCATTGTTCCCAAGTTGCTCACAGTTTGGGAAAGGTGTTGTAAGAGAACACAGTATTTTCTTTTTTCTTTTTTTTTGAGACAGTCTCGCTCTGTCGCCCAGGCTGGAATGCAGTGGTGCGATCTCGGCTCACTGCAAGCTCCGCCTCCCGAGTTCACACCATTCTCCTGCCTCAGCCTCCCGAGTAGCTGGGACTACAGGCGCCCACCACCGCGCCCGGATGATTTTTTGTATTTTTAGTAGAGATGGGGTTTCACCGTGTTTGCCAGGATGGTCTCGATCTCCTGACCTCGTGATCCGCTCGCCTCGGCCTCCCAAAGTGGTGGGATTACAGACGTGAGCCACCGCGCCCAGCCCACAATTTGGAATTTTAACTTGTGGTTAGATTGTTGGGGACAGAGACGGGGCCCGGGGTAAATATCAAATTCTAGTCCCAGACCCACAGCATTCTTTTTTTTTTTTTGAGACGGAGTCTTCCTCTGTCACCCAGGCTGGAGTGCAGTGGCGCGATCTCGGCTCACTGCAAGCTCCGCCTCCCGGGTTCACGCCATTCTCCTGCCTCAGCTTCTCCGAGTAGCTGGGACTACAGGCGCCCGCCACCACGCCCGGCTAATTTTTTTTTTTTTTTGTATTTTTGGTAGAGACGGGGTTTCACCGTGGTCTCGATCTCCTGACCTCGTGATCCGCCCGCCTCGGCCTCCCAAAGTGCTGGGATTACAAGCGTGAGCCACCGCGCCGGCCCCAGACCTACAGCATTCTAACTGTATGACCTTGGTTAATCTCTATGAGCTCCCGTTTCCTACCAGCCTGGTAGATCATTGTGAAGACTCAACAGATGGTTTAGATAAGAGCTCAGAAATTCTATAAGAGTTCTCAACAATAATGGTTTTCACTGATCCCAGGTAAGAATTGTGAGGAGTGGCCGGGCGCGGTGGCTCACGCTTGTAATCCCAGCACTTTGGGAGGCCGAGGCGGGCGGATCACGAGGTCAGGAGATCGAGACCACGGTGAAACCCCGTCTCTACTAAAACTACAAAAAATTAGCCGGGCGTGGTGGCGGGCGCCTGTAGTCCCAGCTACTCGGAGAGGCTGAGACGGGAGAATGGCGTGAACCCGGGAGGCGGAGCTTGCAGTGAGCCAAGACTGCGCCACTGCACTCCAGCCTGGGCAACAGAGCGAGACTCCGTCTCAAAAAAAAAAAAAAAAAAAAGAATTGTGAGGAGTAACAGTAGTGATGCTATTTTACAACAATGATGACTGTGTTCTCAGAAACAGAGCAAATGTTAACCCCGCCCATAGCTTCAACAGAAGATAACATAGCCTAACAAAGTCCCCAATAGTCCCAATCAGCCAGCACTTCCCGACCCCTCCCCAATAGAAACGTTATTATAAAAGCCTCAGCTTGAAAGCGATCAGGGTCTCAGCCAGACTCCTGACTGGAACTCCTCGCAGGCTTATTCCTGTGAATAAACCTGTTTGGCCGTGGAGTTGCCTCCTGTCTCTCGCTCTCTTCCCTTATATCTTCCTAAACAAGAGTGGCTGAAGGAATTGTTAAGTATTCCAAAATCGAGAGCAAAGATCTTTTACTCTAGAGAAGGTGGTCGGGGAAGGGAGGAGGAGGAGGAGATGAGATAAAATAGGATGACAGGCCGGACGTGATGGCTCATGCTTGTAATCCCAGCACTTTGGGAGGCCAAGGCAGGCAGATCACTTGAGGTCAGGAGTTTGAGACCAGCCTGGCCAACATGGTGAAACCCTGTCTCTACTAAAAATACCAAAATTAGCCAGGCTTGGTGGCGCACGCCTGTAATCCCAGTTACTAGGGAGGCTGAGGCAGGAGAATTTCTTGGACCTGGGAAGCAGAGGTTGCAGTGAGCCGAGATCGTGCCACTGCACTCCAGCCTGGGTGACAGAGCGAGACCCTGTCTCAAAAAAAAAAAAAAAATGGGATGACAATGTCACTGAACTTGGTTAATTCAAAACTGGGGAGGAGCCTAGTTTGTACCAGGCACTGTGCTTTCAGCCAGGTAGATCAGAGGACCAGGAAACAGTTCCTCCGAAACCAAACCAGAGCAGATTCTTACTTTACCTAATAGAGGAGTAGGGAGCCATCAGGTTTTTCTCCCCTTTTATTTTTAAGATTTAACACACACATAATAAAATACAAAAAGTGCAGGAATCTTACATGTACAACTCAATGATCTTTTACACATGTTAATACCCCTGTAACTACCACCTAAATTAACAGCCCTATCGTTTTGTTTTGGAAATGGAGTGATCTCAGCTCACTGCATCCTCCTTCTCCGGGATTCAAGCGATTCTCCTGCCTCAGCCTCCCGAATAGCTGGGATTACAGGCATGCCCCACCATGCCTGGCTAATTTTGTAATTTTAGTAGGGATGGGGTTTCTCCATGTTGGTCAGGCTGGTCTCGAACTCTCGACTTCAGGTGATCTGCCCCCACTTGGCCTCCCAAAGTGCTGGGATTACAGGCGTGAACAACTGCACCCAGCCAACCTGGTTAATTTTTCTGTTTTTCATAGAGACGAGAGTTTCACCATATTGGCCAGGCTGGCCTCGAAATCTTGAGCTCAAGGGATCCGCCCGCCTTGGTCTTCCAATGTCCTGGAATTATAGGCATGAGCCACTGTGCCCAGTAGATGGTGTTTATTTGTTTGTTTGTTTGTTTGTTTGTTTTTGAGACAGAGTCTTGCTCTGTCGCCCAGGCTGAAGTGTAGTGGCACGATCTCGGCTCACTGCAACCTCCGCCTCCCGGGCTCAAGCCATTCTCCTGTCTGAGCCTCCTGAGTAGCTGGGATTACAAGCATGTGCCACCACGCCCAGCTAATTTTTGTATTTTTAGTAGAGACAGGGTTTCACCCTATTGGCCAGGCTGGTCTCGAACTCCTGACCTCAGGTAATCCACCCACCTCGGCCTCCCAAAGTGCTAGGATTACAGGCGTGAGCCACCGTGCCCGGTCTGTTTTTTATTTTTTATTTATTTATTTTTGTTTTGAGAGAGGCTTGCTCTGTTGCCCAGGCTGGAGTGCAATGGTATCTTAGCTCACTCTAACCTCAAACTCCTGAGCATTGAGCGATCCTCCCAAGTAGCTAAGACTACAGGACCAGGCCACCTGGGTTCAAGCAATTCTTCTGCCTCAGCTTCCTGAGTAGTTGGGATTACAGGTGCCCGCAAACACGCCTGGCTAATTTTTGTATTTTTAGTACAGACGGGGTTTCTTTCTTTTTTTTTTTTTTTGAGATGGAGTCTCGCTCTGTTGCCCAGGCTGGAGTGCAGTGGCACGATCTTGGCTCACTGCAAGCTCTGCCTCCCAGGTTCATGCCATTTTCCTGCCTCAGCCTCCCGAGTAGCTGGGACTACAGACGCCCGCCACCAGGGCCAGCTAATTTTTTGTATTTTTAGTAGAGATGGGGTTTCACTGTGTTAGCCAGGATGGTCTTGATCTCCTGACCTCGTGATCCACCCGCCTCGGCCTCCCAAAGTGCTGGATTACAGGCGTGAGCCACCGCACCCGGCGTACAGACGGGGTTTTGCCATGTTGGCCAGGCTAGTCTCAAACTCCTGAGTTTAGGTGATCCACCTGCCTCAGGCTCCCAAAGTGCAGGGATTACAAGCATGATCCATCGCACCCAGCCAGTGGGAATTAAATGAAAAAACATTTTAAAGCACTTTATGATCAGGATAGTAGGGACTCAAATGCTAGTTTGTTCACTGTATTTCCAAAGAATGTTAAGAAATGAGAAGATAGGCCGGGCGTTGGTGGCTTACTCCCGTAATCCCAGCACTTTGGGAGGCTGAGGTGCGCGGATCATGAGGTCAGGAGTTCGAGACCAGCCTGATCAACATGATGAAACCCTGTCTTTACTAAAAATACAAAAATTAGCTGGGTGTGGTGGCATGCACCTGTAATCCCAGCTAATCAGGAGGCTGAGGCAGGAGAATCACTTGAACCTGGGAGGCAGAGGTTGAAGTGAGCCAAGATGGCGCCATTGCACTCCAGCCCGGGCAACAGGGCGAGACTCAGTCTCAAAAAAAAAACCACAAAAATTAGCCGGGCATGGTGGCACACACCTGTAATTCCAGCTACTAGGGAGGCTGAGGCAGGAGAATCACTTGAACCAGGGAGGTGGAGGCTGCAGTGAGCTGAGATCATGCCACTGCACTTGAGCCTGGGTGACAGAGCAAGACTCCATCTCAAAATTTAAAATAAATAAATAAATAAATAAATAATTTTTTTTTTATTAACCAGGCGTGGTGGCTCATGCTGATAGTCCCAGCTACTCAGGAGGCTGAGGTGGGAGGATTGCTTAAGCCTGGGTGGTCAAGGTTGCACTGAGCAGCGACTGTGCTACTGCACTCCTGCCTGGGCGACCAAGTGAGACCTTGTCTCCAAAAAAGTAAAAAAAAAAAAAAAAAAAAGGAAGACATCCCAAATCAATAGAGTGGAGTGGATTAACTAATAAATAAGGCCAGGCACAGTGGCTCATGCCTGTAATTGAAACACTTTGGAAGACCAAGGCAGGAGAATTGCTTGAGCCGAAAAGGTTGAGGCTGCAATGAGCTGTGATCACTCCACTTCACTCCCTCCTGGGTGACAGAATGAGACCCTGCCTCAAAATAAATAAATAATAAATAAATACATTGTTCTAGGTATTTAGAAAAAATCAACTTAGATCTCTATTGCACACTCCACACAAAATAAATCCCAGATAGATTTAAAAATGCCATTTAAGGCCTGACACAGTGGTTCACACCTGTAATTCCAGCACTTTGGGAGGCCGAGGTGGGCAGATCGCCTGAGGTCAGGAGTTCAAGACCAGCCTGACCAACATGGTGAAACTCTGTCTCCACTAAAATTACAAACATTAGTTGAGCGTGATGGCACATGCCTGTAGTCCTAGCTACTCAGGAGGCTGAGGCAGGGGAATCGCTCAAACTCAGGAGGTAGAGGTTGCAGTGAGCCGAGATTGCACCACTGTACTCAGCCTGGGCAACAGAGACAGACTCCGTCTCAAAAAAATAGAGGCCGGGCACAGTGGCTCACACCTGTAATCCCAGCACTTTGGGAGGCTGAGGCAGGTGGATCACGAGGTCAGGAGATCGAGACCATCCTGGCTAACACGGTGAAACCCCGTCTCTACTAAAAATACAAAAAATTAGCCAGGCGTAGTGGCAGGCGCCTGTAGTCCCAGCTACTCGGGAGGCTGAGGCAGGAGAATGGCGTGAACCCTGGAGGTGGAGCTTGCAGTGAGCCGAGATCGCGCCACTGCACTCCAGCCTGGGCGACAGAGCGAGACTCCGTCTCAAAAAAATAAATAAATAAACATTTCACACCAGAGGTCTACAGGTGTTACATCTGAGGAACCTACATTGACACATCATATTTGCCCAAAGTCTACAGTTTCAGTTATCTTGGTGTTGCACATTCTATAGGTTTTGACAAATGTATATGTACCCACCATTATGGTGTCATACAGAACTTTGGGTGATAATAAACTGTAAGTTCAGTGATTGTAACAAATGTACCATTCTGGGGGAGATCGAGTATGTGGGGACAGGAGGTATATGGCAACTCTGTACTTGCCGCTCAATTCTGCTGTGAATCTGAAACTGTCTAAAAGTCATCCAAAAAAAAAAAAAAAAACCCCAAAACTTCCACATTCAAAACTTATCTGACTTGTTCAACTTTTAGAGAAAAAAGACAACCCTTCGTGGGTTATTATTTTTTTTTTTTGTGATGGAGTCTTGCTCCGTCGCCCAGGCTGGAGTGCAGTGGCACCATCTCAGCTCACTGCAACCTTATCCTCCTGGATTCAGTTGATTTTCCTGCCTCAGCCTCCCGAGTAGCTGGGACTACAAGCGGGTGCCACCACACCCAGCTGATTTTTTGTATTTTTAGTAGAGACGGAGTTTCACTGTGTTAGCCAGGATGGTCTCGATCTCCTGACCTCATGATCTGCCTGCCTTGGCCTCCCAAAGTGCTGGGATTACAGGCGTGAGCTACTATACCCAGCTGGGCCTTCGTGGTTATTAAATGTAAATACAACGGGACCAAGCCCAGTGGCTCCAGCCTGTAATCCCAGCATTTTGGGAGGCCAAGGCAAGCAGATCACTTGAGTCCAGGAGTTCAAGACGAGCCTGGGAAACATAGTGAAACCCTGTCTCCACCAGAAAATACAAAAATTAGCCAGGTAGTCCCTGCTACAGGGCTGAGGTGGGAGGATTGCTTGAGTCTGGGAGGTCGAGGCTGCAGTGGGCCAAGATGGCACCATTGCACTCCAGCCTGGGTGACAGAGCAACACGCTGTATACCATATACAACTGCTTAGATATGTACATGATTAGTGACAAGAGGTATGGGGAAAAGAAAGATCAGATTGTTACTGTGTCTGTGTAGAAAGGAGTAGACATAGGAGACTCCATTTTGTTCTGTACTTTCTGTACTAAGAAAAATTCTTCTGCCTTGAGATGCCGTTAATCTGTAACCTTACCCCCAACCCCTTGCTCTCTGAAACGTGCTGTGTCAACTCAGGGTTAAATGGATTAAGGGCTGTGCAAGATGTGCTTTGTTAAAACAGATGCTTGAAGGCAGCATGCTCGTTAAGAGTCATCACCACTACCTAATCTCAAGTACCCAGGGACACAAACACTGCGGAAGGCCGCAGGGACCTCTGCCTAGGAAAGCCAGGTATTGTCCAAGGTTTCTCCCCATGTGATAGTCTGAAATATGGCCTCGTGGGAAGGGAAAGACCTCACTGTCCCCCAGCCCGACACCCCCGTAAAGGGTCTGTGTTGAGGAGGATTAGTATAAGAGGAAGGAATGCCTCTTTGCAGTTGAGACAAGAGGAAGGCATCTGTCTCCTGCCCGTCCCTGGGCAATGGAATGTCTCGGTATAAAACCCAATTGTATGTTCCATCTACTGAGATAGGGGAAAACCGCCTTAGGGCTGGAGGTGGGACATGCGGGCAGCTCTGTAAGGCATTGAGATGTTTATGTGTATGCATATCTAAAGCGCAGCACTTGATTCTTTACCTTGTCTATGATGCAGAGACCTTTGTTCACGTGTTTATCTGCTGACCTTCTCCTCACTATTATCCTATGACCCTGACACATCCCCCTCTCTGAGAAACACCCAAGAATGATCAATAAATACTAAGGGAACTCAGAGGCTGGCGGGATCCTCCATATGCTATACGCTAGTCCCCTGGGCCCCCTTATTTCTTTCTCTATACTTTGTCTCTGTGTCTTTTTCTTTTCCAAGTCTCTCATTCCACCTAACGAGAAACACCCACAGGTGTGGAGGGACAACCCACCCCTTCAAAGAGGGATCCTCCATTGGTAATAGAAAATTTGGGCTAGGCACGCTCCATCCCAAACTGATGAACCGAAACTGTACTACCAATGGTGACTCTCTACCAACACATTCCCACGGCTAAGTAGGAAGAACAAGGGCGAATGGGTCAGAATTAAGCTCAAATCTAGCTGAAGCACTCAACATTGATTCATTCCTTGGACCAATTACTTGACCAATTACTTGCTAAATCTCTATGAACTGGTATCTTATTTGTACGATGAGGTTGCCATTTTAAAAATTAATGTTACCAGCTGGGCCCAGTGGCTCAGACCTGTAAACCCAGCACTTTGGGAGCCTAAGGCAGGTGGATCGTTTGAGGTCAGTTCAAGACCAGCTTGGCCAACATGGTGAAACCCCGTCTCTACTAAAATACAAAAAAAATTTAGCTGGGCATGGCGGCAGGTGCCTGTAATCCTAGCTACTCAGGAGGCTGAGGCAGTAGAATCACTTGAACCCGGGAGGCGGAGGTTGCAACGAGCCTGGATTGCACTACTGCACTCCAGCCTGGGCAACAGAGCAGGACCCAATCTCAAAAAAAAAAGTATGTTACCTAAAAATGCCTGGGATATAGGAGTCCAAATAATGTTAGCAGTAAAATAAACCAGTATTTTGTTTCCTTGAAAAAAATATACAAATCTCAACTAAGTCCAAAGTGTTAATAACATTTTGATGATACAATTATTCAAACTTTTTGAGGTTTTCACTGTCACACATACTGGAAGTGCAGTGGCACGATCATAGCTCACTGAAGCCTCGAAGTCCTGGGCCCAAGGGACCCACCCTCCAGCCTCAGTCTCCCAAGTAGCTGGGTCTACAGGCGCACATCCCCACACTCAGATAATTTTTTTTTTTTTTTTTTTTGAGACAGAGTCTTGCTGTTGCCCAGGCTGGTCTGGCCTCAAGCTATCCTCCCATCTTGGCCTCCCAAAATGTTAAGATGACAGGTATGAGCCACCATGCCTGGCCCAAAATTTCTATTTAAAATTTTTTCTGTTTTTAAAAACTCACAGCACAAAAACTGTAGAAAAGAATATTTTATTGAAACAGTTTCTCAATTAACAATGGAGCAAAGTACAATTTGACTCAAACCTGTCCAACCAGCATCAACTGCTACTGAAAGAATTCAAACATACAGAAGAGGTGGGGGTGGGGTGAGGGGTAGGACCTTTAGGTCCCATCTCTGCCAATGTGGCAAAAAAAAAAAAAAAAAGGAAAAGACAAAATGCCTGACACAGCCAGGTTCATTCTTGTCTTGGAGCTGGGGCGGCAGCCCTAGCTCCTGCTACAGACGGAATAATGGAGGACGGGCTCCCTAGGCGTAGGCATGGTGGGTCGGGGGGCCCCCATCCTAGCAGAGCGATGCACAGAGAAGGCCAGCCCTGACCCTCCTCCTTCATCCACAGGCCTGCCTCAGAGAGAGGGAGGTGGCATCTCTACATTCACACCATGGTCTCTCCTTTCCCCAGGATCTTGGGATAGGGGCTCACAGTAGAAAGCACATTTTGGTCAGCCCAGGGGGTCAGGGGGTGAGGGAAAGGCTCTGTCTGGGAGAAGCAGAACAGCAGAAGAGAGGAGGAGGCAGGGAGTTACAGGAACCTGGGGTACCAGGCTGCTGGGAAGAGGCAGATTATGACAGAGCTTGCGGGATGCTGGCATCCCATGCCAACCACTCTGCGTGGCTTTCCTCTTCGGAGAGGTGGTGGGCTTCCTTCTTCACTGTGTCCCTCCCTCCTCTGGCCACTAGGGGTCGGAAATACGAGTGAGAATCCTTCCAGATTTACTTCCACCAATCCAGAGGTACAGGCTTTTAGGCAAGGGGCAGAGAACTGCCCAATTTGCAGCAGGAAGCCAAGGAAACCAGGGGCAAAGGAGCTGGATGGGAATGGGGAAGGGAGGCTCAGGGCATGAGAAGTCCGCAGAGGGAGGAAAGAGCACAGATAGGCACTCAGAAACCAAACCCGGTAACCGAGGCTCTGCACAAACTGGCCTGAAAGGATGCTGATCGCATGGTGGGAGAGGAAGGGAGGGAAGGATCACCAGAGAAGAGTGGAAACTCCCCAGCAACCTGATACCCTTCCCATCACCAGGACCCATCAACCACTGGCAGCCATTCTCTTCCTACCCACAGGCAAAGGATTAAGACATTAATAGTGATTTTTCCCAAATTCAGGGCCTATATGGGTAGGGAACAGGGAGTGGGGCTGGGGAGGAGAACAGTTTCCATTTTTAACCACAGAGGTACTGCAGAAGGAACCAGTGAGCTGTCCCTCCCTTCTCCTTCTCCACACCTCCAAATCACAGGGGTGAGAAAGGAACTCCAGCCGAGGGCAGGACCAACCCCTCCCCCAACCCTGGATGTTTAATAAATAGAAGTGCTGGGGGAAGGGGGTGGAGATGAATGGGGAAAACAGAGGTGGGGGTTATAGTTCATCGTTCTTCAAAGGCCGCTTCTGTCCTGTGGATTGTTCTTTCTGTTCAGGTTCTGTTGGGAGTTTGGGGGAGCAAAACAATCATGGCAGGTGAAACAGAGGAACCAACCCCAGTTCTTTGCAGAGGATTTCCTGAGACCCCACCAGGCTTCCCACTGTAGCCCCAGCTCCACCCTCACCTGCTCCAGGACCTCCTAACTCCAAAGGCTCAGCGTCTCCTGGCTCGGATCCTGCTTTGGGAAGGAACAGGTTAGTCTCCTCAGAAGGGAGGAAGAGGCTAAGGGAAGGCTGGGCCAGTTTTTCCATGAAGAGCCAGCTAGTAAATATTTTAGGATGCATGAACCACATTTGGTCTCTTTGCCTACTCTTGTTTTTATTTTTTTTTGAGACAGAGTCTCTGTTGCCCAGGCTGGAGTGCAGAGTGCAGTGGCGCCATCTTGGTTTACTGCAACCTCTGCCTCCCAGGTTCAAGTGATTCTCCTGCCTCAGCCTCCCAAGTAGCTGGGATTAAAGATGTGCGCCACCACGCCTGACTTTTTTTTTTGTATTTTTTTTAGTAAAGATGGGGTTTCACCATGTTGGCCAGGCTGGTGTCAAACTCCTGACCTCAGGTGATCTACCCGCCTCAGCCTCCCAAAGTGCTGGGATTACAGGTGTGAGCCATCACGCCCGGCCTTTTTTTTTTTAAACAACCCTTTAAAAACGCAAAGGCCATTCAAGCTCATGGGCTGTCTAGAAAGAGGTTGTGCCTACCAGTTTGCCTATCCCTGGGCTAATGCAACATCCACGTGCTCAACCGTGGTTGCTCCAACTCACCAGTCTCTACTTTCTCAGGTTCTGAAATGGGCTCTGCATCTTCAGTCTGGCCTGGAAGGAAACCAGAGGTAAGACATAGCCTCAGGAAGGAAAGGAGGCCGTCTCCCTGTCCAGCAGAACATGCAGCCAGGTACCCGGTCCTCACCTGCTGGAGGGATGACCTTCTCCCCCCGGTCACTGGCACTGGCATTGAAGGGTGGCTCTGCCCGGGTCCCATTCTTGTCCTTAGGCCGGGGCCGGGGCTTGGTAAACTTGGCCTTATTGAGCAGATACTGCACCTCTCGGTCCAGGGCCATCATCTTAGCCTCAATGTCTTTTGAGAGCAACACAGGCTTCTCTGTGGCGGGCAGCTTGGCCTGCTCGGCCAGAGTTGCATTCTTCCAGGCCTGTGGGTGAGACCAGGAGAGGCTCCAAGCTAGCCATGGAGAAAGCAGACATCTCTGTCCCAGATGGAATCACACCCCCAACCAGCCTCTTCCCTCAGATTGCAAATCACTGCCACCCCTGGCCTCAGCCCCATGAGGCTAACAGACTCCTTAGAAGGGTATTAAAGGTTCTCCACAATGAAGTCCCAACCTGCATGTTTCTGGTTTACATCCTACTACTCTGGAATGACTACAACTGAACAAACTCCTTGAAAACTCTTTTTTTTTTTTTTTTTTTTTTGAGACAGAGTCTCGCTCTGTTGCCAGGCTGGAGTGCAGTGGCGCGATCTCGGCTCACTGCAACCTGCAACCTCCGCCTCCTGGGTTCAAAGGATTCTCCTGCCTCAGCCTCCGGAGTAGCTAGGACTACAGGCGATCATGCCCAGCTAATTTCTGTATATTTAGTAGAGACAGGGTTTCACCATGTTGACCAGGATGGTCTCAATCTCTTGACCTGGTGATTCACCCACCTCAGCCTCCTTAAGTGCTGGGATTACAGGCGTGAGCCACCGCGCCTGGCTGAATACTCATTTCTTGACTCTCCACTTTACTGAGCTCTGGCTCAAGAGTCCCCACACATCCAAAACAGTTTCTGCTTCACATGACACATCAGTTTCACCTAGCCAAACCCTGGACCATGTTCTGAACCTAGCTCAAACCCCAGCCCCTCAAAGCAGCTTTCTCTGTCCTCATGGGATGGGCTTTTTTGCTCCTCCAGGCTGATGACTCTTATGGCCATGGCCCTTGCTTGGGACTAATCAGATGTGGGCTCAAATACAAACATCTTTTGTCTTCAGATTAGATGCTAAGCCAGGAGGCATGGGCTGCTGTGGCTTCATCTCTCCGCCTCTCCCACAGTACCTAGGATGGCAGCTAAGTATCTGGTTAAGTATTTGCGAAGTGGCCGGGCGCGGTGGCTCACGCTTGTAATCCCAGCACTTTGGGAGGCTGAGGCGGGCGGATCACGAGGTCAGGAGATCGAGACCACGGTGAAACCCTGTCTCTACTAAAAATGCAAAAAATTAGCCGGGCGTGGTGGCGGGCGCCTGTAGTCCCAGCTACTCGGAGAGGCTGAGGCAGGAGAATGGCGTGAACCCGGGAGGCGGAGCTTGCAGTGAGCCGAGATTGCGCCACTGCACTCCAGCCTGGGCGACAGAGCAAGACTCCGTCTCAAAAAAAAAAAAAAAAAAAAAAAAAAAAAAAAGTATTTGCGAAGTGATTACCCAGGTCTCATTGATGACTTTCTCTAACGTTGTCATCTCCACCTCAGTGAAGATCTGGTCCATCTCTGGGATGAGCCGGGCCCCCCTGGAAGCCAGAAAGGAGACCATTAGCCCCAGAGGGAGAAGGGCCTGGAGTGTGGGGAGTGGGAAGCTGGTAGGAATGAAAACCAGTGGCCTTGGCAGGACTGCAAAAAGGGTTCAGGGGCTGCTCACTTGAGGAACATGCTGGAATGGTTGAGGAGATTATCGAGGGCAGACAGCCGTTCGGGCCACTTCTTGCGCTCCTCTACCCGAAAAAACAGCCCTTGGCACAGCTTCCTCAGCTCAGCCAGCTTCTCCTTCAACATCTGATGGATGTGGGATTGGGCAGAGGGGTGGAAGGGATGAGAACAGAGCCTGGAGTCAGCCCCATGTCCTTCTTTATGGGCTCAAGCCCCAGCTCTTCTCTCTGACCCTGGGAGAGCAAGGAGAGCCCCCATTCCACCTGCCATGTCCTGAGAGGCCCCTCACCACTGTGGTGGCTCCAACACCCTCCTCCTCCAGCCAGGTGGATGCGGCGCTGAGCTTCCCAGATATCTCCTCACGCTGCTCCTCTGTGGACACTTCCTGGTACTCGGGCTGGTACAGCTTGTCCTGGGGAGGGGGACATGTAAACACATGCACCCGCAAGCCCAGAGGCAAGGCCCACAGAGCCAGGAGTAAGCCCAGTAGGGGTGCTGCTGCCTCCTGCCCACTGACCTGGGTCTCAAAGATGAACGCTTCCAAGCTGTTGGCAGCTTTTTCCCGTTCCTGCTTCTCCAGGTCTCGGAGTGTCAAGTCCTGAAGTCTATGGGACAAAGGAGGGGTAGGGATGAGGGAGAGGGCAAGTGAGAACTTGAGACTCTGGGTCAGACAGCCCTCCCTCCCAGGGCGCCATCCCACATCCTGCCCACCTTGCACACACATGTACACACATATACCAGCTGTCCTCACTTACTTCTGCACCGACTGAGCCAGCTTATCTTCTGGCAAGTCAGGCAGGTCCAGAACAACCAGCTCCACCCCGATCTCCTCTACCATGCGCCGCTTCCTGGCGGGCTTCTGCTTCTTCTCTCCCTCTGGGGCTGGAGCGACGCCCTCAGGCCCTGCCTCTGCCTTCTCACTTGGTTTCTGGGTGGGAAAAGTCAGAGGTGTCAGGAGAAGCCTCTGCCCTCCAACATTCTCTACAAGGCCAGAAACAAGGCAGGCACCCGCTCCCTTAGCCTCTGGATCCACACTGGCCTTCCTCTGCCACAGCTCACCTGGGCCTCAGACTTGTCCTCATTTTCTTTTTCTGTGGCCTTTTCTCCCTCAGGGGTTGCATCTCCCTTAGGTTCAGGGGGTGGGGGCTGAGAGCCATCTTCCACTGGGGCCTCAGCTTCCTCCTTGAGCTCCACCTGCTCCCCAGGCTCGTCCTTGCTCCCCTCTGCAGGGCTCTCCTCTTCCTCCTGGGAAACACCACAGGCGCCCCAGGGAACGATCAGGAGCAGAGCCTCCAGGCAGGCCTGGCTCAGCACCGCCAACCCCATGGGGGTTCTATACAGGTGACTGCTGTATGGAAACGGTCAATGGCCTGCTTGGACTGTGGCAATCTAGCTGGACAAAGGAAGAGCATCTGCAATGAGGGGAATGGGCCTTGGGAGCGCCGGTCAAGAAACAGCTCAGAGCCCAGAGGATCCTGGGGAGTGAATGGTTAACACAACAGGGGCAGGGGTGGCCTACCCTCACCCCCTTCCTCTGCTGCTACTACCTGCACCCCCCACCGTCCTCCATGCTTCCCTGGCTCCATCCTGAACTCACCTGGACAGCATCAGTACCGTTCTCCTTGGCATCTGGTGTGGTACCACCTCCAAACAGGCTGGAAATGGTGTTGCCAAGTTCTAGGGGGAGCAAAACCCAAAGACTCAAAAGGAGACCACAGCAGTGACTCCACCTTCTAACCCAAGGGCCATGCCCTGTCCACCTCCGCAACCCTCACACAAGTACATTCTCTCCCATACACACATGCATGCTCATCTTACTGGTGAGAGTAGATTCCTCTTCTGGGCTGTCCTCCACCAGTGTCTCAAATACAGACTCCACCTGAAAACAGGTTCAAAATGAAGAAACACACAGGCTAATCCACCTTTTCTCCACAAACATCCTGCCAAAGTGGGTGTTTGCTTATGCACACTCCATGCCGTCGCAGGCCTAGTCTCTCACCTGCCTTTTCTAAGGACTTGGAGGTAGTCGCCCATCTCCTTTGATTAACAGCCCTCCATGAATAGGGTCCCAGCTCCTCTTTGTCCAAAGAGCCCCCTACTTCTCCACTCAGTAACTGTATGGGCCATTGCATCCATATTACCCCAAGATTTGTTCTTCAAAAACGGATTCCTGGCCGAGTGCAGTGGCTTATGCCTGTAATCTCAACACTTTGGGAGGCCAAGGCAGGTGGATCACTTGAGGTCAGGGGTTTGAGACCAGACTGGCCAACATGGTGAAACCCCATCTCTACTCTAAATAACAAAAATTAGCCAGGCATGGTGGCAGGCTCCTGTAATCCCAGCTACCCAGGAGGCTGAGACAGGAGAATCACTTGAACCCGGCAAGTGGAGGTTGCAAGATCACGCCACTGTACTCCAGCCTAGACAACAGAGCAAGTCTCAAAAAAACTAATAATAATAGGCCGGGCGCGGTGGCTCACGCTTGTAATCCCAGCACTTTGGGAGGCCGAGGCGGGCGGATCACGAGGTCAGGAGATCGAGACCACGGTGAAACCCCGTCTCTACTAAAAATACAAAAAAATTAGCCGGGCGTGGTGGCGGGCGCCTGTAGTCCCAGCTACTCGGAGAGGCTGAGGCGGGAGAATGGCGTGAACCCAGGAAGCAGAGCTTGCAGTGAGCCAAGACTGCGCCACTGCACTCCAGCCTGGACGACAGAGCGAGACTCCGTCTCAAAAAAAAAAAAAAAAAAAAAAAAAACAAAAAAAACTAATAATAATAATAAGCGGATTCCTGAGGCCAGGCAGAGTGGCTCCCACCTGTAATCCCTGTACTTTGGGAGGTTGAGGCAGGATGATCGCTTGATCTCAGGAGTTAGAGACCAGTCTGGACAACATAGTGAGACCCTGTCTCTATAAATAAAGTACAAAAAAATTCAGCAGGATGTAGTGGCACATGCGTATCGTCCCAGCTACTCAGGAGGCTGAGATGGGAGGATCATTTAAGCCCAAGTGTTCAAGGCTGGAATGAGCTATGACCATGCCATTATGTTCTAGCTTAAGTGACAGAGCCAAGACCTTCTCAAAAAAAAAAAAAAAAAAAAAAAAAAGAGTGGATTCTTCAAACCATTCAATAGTTCCAAGAAATTCACAATGCCTATATCAAACCATTCAATAGTTCCAAGAAATTTACAATGCCTATAAGCATTTATAGGCTATAAGGAGGTCTGCACCAGATCATCGGTTAGCTCTGTTTAGAGCCAACATTTTTCTGATTCCTAAACCTTTTTTGGTTATCATATCCTAATGCCATGTGGAACCCACTTTGGAAATGGCTGGCAGGGCCTGAGCCCCTGCTCTGCACACAGGGTCTCCTTTAGCTCTCACCCTGTCTAGACTGAGCACGCCACTCTCATCCAGGTTGAAGTGAGCCTTGATGCCCTTGGACTCGTAGTCAGGATACTTCTTGAAGCTGTCACCCACCCCTTTTAGCTTCACTGTGGTCAGATTCTGGGAGCCAAATACCCTGGTTGAGGAGGAAAGAGGAGTTCAGGGGGACCCACCCCAACCTATCTCCCCCTCTAGACTACATGGCCTCCTTCCTGGCACGAGGTGTCAGGGGCACACCCCAAGGGCACACTCAGGAGGACGGATGCATTCTCCAGCGAAGCTGCTCATAGCTGCCCTGTTTCAGCCCCGCAGGCCCACATCCTCCCTCACCCCCAGTCCTCAGATTATCCAGTAGCCACGCCTCCCTCTCCCTGGAGCTCCCATCCTGCACCCCCGCCCCTCACCGAAGATCTTCAGGCCCCAGGAAGCCCAGGTCACCGTAGTTGATGTGGAAGTTGAAATCATGGCTGTAGCGGTTAAAGGTGATGACTTTGCGTTGAGGGTAGGGCCCCATCCGAGAGAAGAGTACCCGTTTATTGTGCTTCAGGCTGTGAATCCCAGGCTCCTCCTCCACCTCCCTCGTGAACTCCACCTACACAGCAGGCAGACAGAGGCACACTGTTGCACACTAGAGAACCCGAGTAGGTTCTGGGGTAAGGATGGGGGTGGGGTGGGGAATACCTCTTAGCAGAAAGACAAAGGGATGAGCCAGAGCAGACAGAAGGGGAAACCCCACTTGGGAGAGGTAAAGGGAGCTTTTCACCTGCTCAGGCTCACTCACCAGGATGGGGTAGACCACTGCATCTCGGATGACAAATGGCTTCACTTTAAATGCTTTGCTGAGCACAGCTGCCTGGTACACTGCCCCCATGGCGGCTGCTTCATCTGCATTGATGTTCTTCCCCAGCTCCTCCCTGGGAAAGCCCCAAGCCTCAGCACGGCCTACCCTGGAGCATGCAACCGGAACTTCCCTCCCCTCAGCCCTCCAGCTGCTCAGCCCAAAGCCCTGCCCCAGGCAGAACTCAGCCCAGCACTCTAGCCCCCACACTCACTTGCCCACGGCCTTCAGCAGCACCTCCTGAACTTTGGGGACCCGAGTGGCCCCACCCACCAGGATCACCTGCTCAATCTCATCCTGCAGTGGGTAAGAATGAGAGGTGGAACAGCATGCAGTTAGTGCTCTTCCTCGGCACTGACTTGTCCCTTGACGTCCCGTGGGTTTCCTATGCCCTTTCCTACGGGGCATTCCCGCCCTCCCCTACTCACTCACCAGACTCATTTCAGCACTCTGGAGGGCCTGCTGTACAGGCCCAGGCACCCGCTCAAACAAGTCTGCACACAGCTCCTCAAATTCCACACGAGTCACTTTTGCCTTGAAGTCCACATCATCCATCAGGCCTTCAATCTGGGAGAGGATGGGGACTGTCAGGGGGTTCTTGCCCAGGTCCCGCTCTCTTGGTGAGTAGGACAGAAACAAAAAGGTCTTTGGGAGGATAGTAGAGGGAGGAGCATGGGCCATGCCAGGCACGAGCAGCCCAGTTCAATGGCAGGGTCCCCAACCCTGTACGTGGGACAAAATATTGCCTCAACCAGCCACTTGCGGGCACCTGTGCCATGTGGTCAGCGTTGGCACTGAGGACGGTTTTGAGCCGATTAGCTTCACGCAGCAGCTTGGCCATGGCACGTGGGTTCTCCCGCACATCCTTTGCTCTCTGACCCTTGCGTTGCTCGTTGAAAAGCCCAGCCAGGTGTTCTCGAAGCCGAAGCTCCATCTCCAGGCCCCCCAGGGTACGGTCAAATCTGTTGAGAAAAGGGAGCAGGGAAAAAAGTGAAGAACACATGGAGTCCCCGCATCTGCAGAGGAGCCTCTTATCCCCACATGGCACCATTCCTTCATCTCAGGGGACCTTGTTCATCTCCAGTGCCCCATGTGTGGACACACACTCTGCCCTCAACTCTCTCCAGCACAGCTGACACCTCGCAGTGACCCTTCTTCCACTCATTCATTCGACAGTGTTTACTGAGCATTACTTATGTACTTCCCTCTGGGAATACAAATGTGGCGGCGGGGAGAGAGACAGGGTCCCTGCTATGGAAAAGTTGAACAATCACATAAATGTGAAATTATCACTACGTCACATGTTGTAAAGGTGAGGGGACAATGCCTGCAGAACATGCATGGGGGGAGATTCAGGCTACTGAGGGAGACCCAAGAACATGTCCTCTAAAAAGTGATGCTTGAACTGAAACCTGAAGGATAAGTTCAGTGCAAGCATCACTTGAACTGAAGAGTTCAGAGTTCACTAGCTGGAGGGGAAAGAACATTCTAGACAGAGGCAACAGTGTTCATAAAGACCTTGAAGTGGGAGAGCGCATGGCAAGTTCCAGAGGAAGGCAAGCATCACTGGGGCTCAAAGAGCGAGAGGGCTCAGGGCTCAGACAGGCTGCAGAAGGCAGAGTTGAGACAGGCGCAGGGAAAGTTTTGGAGCCAGTGACAGGTTTTTAAAGAAACAGGTAATGATCAGGTTGGATTTTAGGAAGAACCCTCTGGCTGCAATATGAAGAAAGAACTGAAAGGAGACGTCACTAGGAACAGGGAGATGTTTTTAATTCTGCAAATAAGAGGTGATGGTAACTTGGGCTGGGGGTAATGAAGACGGAAAAAGATGATTTCAAGAAATAATGGCCGGGTGCGGTGGCTCACGCTTGTAATCCCAGCACTTTGGGAGGCCGAGGCGGGCGGATCACGAGGTCAGGAGATCGAGACCACGGTGAAACCCCGTCTCTACTAAAAATACAAAAAATTAGCCAGGCGTGGTGGCGGGCGCCTGTAGTCCCAGCTACTCGGAGAGGCTGAGGCAGTAGAATGGCGTGAACCTGGGAGGTGGAGCTTGCAGTGAGCCGAGATCGCGCCACTGCACTCCAGCCTGGGCGACAGAGCAAGACTCCGTCTCAAAAAAAAAAAAAAACAAAAAGAAATAAGACAACAGGGCACATGTTCTCAGGATTTCCTGAGGGCTATGTCACAGGACATAAAAATAAAAAAAAATTTAAAAAGAAATAAGACAACAAGAATGGTAAATTATTTAACTGGAAATGACAAGAGAACAAAAACATGATTGAATCTGACACCCTACATATTGCCTGCAGCTCCATGGATTTCCTTAGAATACATTTTGAAACTTCCAGGTCTTCCAATTTTCCCAAACTGTCCTCCCCTGTGCCCCAGCTTCCCCTTACTCTTTGTGAGTCGTCCCCTACAATGACTGATGCCTCAATCAGGAGAGCATTCCTGCAGCATGCAGGAAAGCAAAGCGGTGTGTCTCCTCCAAGAAGAAACCCCTGACTTGAGGGTCTTCACAAGCAGCCCTCCCTGCCAAGTATCCACTTACCCTACTCCCCGGATCTGCAGCTGTGGCTGCATCCCAGCTTCCTTAGTCTTCACCATCTGGTAGGTCACAATGGTGCATACGGTGCTGCCTGAGCCCATGTCATAGAACATGATATTCTGTAGAGATATCAAGGCAACTATCACAGGAACCTTTTCAAACTCCAGGGGGCCTGCCTGCCCACCCACCTGCTTCCAAGGGGCTGTCTGACTCTTAACACAAAACTAAACAGCTCCAACAGGGGCTGGGAGGAGGCTATTGGTGCACTTTGCCAAGGGCCAGCCCAGCCATGCAAACAAGATGCAAAAGGGACCAAGTGGCCTCCATCCTTAGATTCAGTCACCCTGCATGTCTGGTCAGACTCCCCTGGCTCACCTGGGCAGTGGTGTTTATATCTTTCCGGCGGAAGACACCATAGCTGAGGGCAGTGGCGGTGTTGTCATTGATGAGCTGCAGCACTTTGAGGCCAGCCATACGAGCAGCCTGCAGCACAGCTCGGCGCTCGGCCTGGTTGAAGAAGACTGGCACGGTGATCACTGCATCCTTGATGGGCTGCTCTACAGACGACAACAGAAAAGGGTCCCGCCGGCTCCATACCTTAGATGAGGGCTTCTAATCTCGTCACTAATGACATTTTGGAGTAGGTAATTCTTTGTTGTGGGTGCTGTCCTGTGCACTGTAGGATGTTCAGCAGCATCCCTGGCCTCTACCCACTAGATACCAGTTGCACCCCTTAGATGTGACAACCAAAATATATCTTCAGATGTTGCTAAATGTTCCCTGGGAGGCAAAGTTGCCCCTGTTGGAGAATCACTGCCCTAGATCCTGGGGAGCCTGGCCACCAAGGGCCCCACCTTGACCACTCACCTGCAAAATCTTCAGCTAGAGAACGAGAATAATTGAGAACCATTCCCAACACTTCCTCAGGTGAGAACTGCAGCTGCCTGAGGGGAGGGAAGGTAGTTGGAGGCAAGGAAAGCCAGGCATTAAGGCGGGACAATCAGGAACACACACCAATGAGGAGCCCAGCAGTGTTGCTGAGACCACCTTCCCCAGCAGAACACTCACGAGCTGATCTGAAAGTGCACAGTCTGCCTCTGTGGGTCGAAAGTCAGCTCGTGCTCCGGGAAGCGGGCCTGGTAAAGAGCTACATGGGGGTTATCTGCCTGCTTCCCCAGGAGTTGCTGGAAGTAACGTAGTGTAGCCTTTGGATTCTTAATGGCCTGAGGGGTGAAGAAGGAGCAGAGTAGTATTAGGCTCCCAAGTCCACCATTACCTACCTCTTACATCACAGAGACTGATAAGGAAACAGACTCTGGGGGCTGCCATCTCCTCTCCTCTGCCCACCACTCTGGGAAGAGAGACTGCTAGCTCACCATGCTTGCTGCACTGTCTCCAAAGAATCTTTCATTTTCTTTCAGGGTCACAATCACCGGGGTTTTCCTCCGAGATTCCCTGAGGAAAAGAGACTTTGGGCCCAGGTGCCTGCAGAAGGACTCAGAAGCCTTGACACTCACCCACATTTAACCACTCAGATGCCGAAGTCTGCTGTGGGCACTATGACGAACACATTCACACTTGGAGCCCAGACTCCCTCGTTCCCCACCCTTAACACGGGGGCCACCCTCACTTATTCAAGACAATTTCCATGGGCACTCCAGGTTTGACGATGGCCACCTTCATGGACTCACTGCCCAGGTCCACAGACATCACTGCCAGCGTATCTGAAGGGAAAAGAGGTTTGTCAGTTAGCTCTCCCTTCCCCCACCTTCCTGAGACTCCCTCTAATCAAAGCGTACCACTTTCCGTGGGTAAATTAAGATGGCAAAAGACAAAAAGGTCTGGACCTAACAACTCGAGAGACTTCTGACCAAGAGCCCCAAGCCCACTTCCCATCATGCATCCTTCAGTCATCATTTATCCATTTGCTCCTTCTACTGGGGTACATACCACTCAGTGCCAACAGGTCTGCCAAGAGCACAGCCACCAAGGCCCAACAGACTCGCCTCCTCGGCCTCTGCCTCCTAACTTTGACTGCCATTGTGCCCCTGGGGGAGGCGAAGAAAGAAAACACTTGAAACTGGATGCCTGGAGTGAAGGAGACAGAACCACATCCCAGAACGGACAAGCTGTAAGATTCATACCTACTCCATTCTTACCCAGGGCAGAGCAGCCTACTTCTCCCCTTCTCCCTCCTGATGAGTACAAACCACTCTCTAATCATCCCAGCAGCGCCCACACAAAGGCCCAAGTGAAAGAGCATGGGTATTCGGCTCTGCCACATCCCTAAACAGAGAAGCTAACAGGACAAGAGGAAGGAGACCCGAGCCTTTCGTCCACCACACAGGCAGTGAGTGGCGCACCGCAGCACTGTGCCTGTTGTCAGACACCTGGGGTGCGGCCAGGGATCCCCGCCCAGGGCTCAACCACCTCCCTACACCTGGAGCTCCCCCGCTGACAGGGAAAGCCAGGCTGGGCCTGGACGGGAAGAGAAAGGTAATGACGTTGGGGGTGGCTAGGATGGAGGAAAGGCCTATCTCCTCCTCGGCATCCCTGCGGGTTGTCCCGCCCCCTCCCCTTCCCCATCTCACTCCCCGGCCCCGCTGTGCCCACAGACGCAGTGCCAGAGGCGGTAAGGTTCCCCGCCCGGCGGGTATCCCGTACCCGGTGTTCACCTAAGCCCCACCTGACGAAGGCGGCGGCTCCCATACCCGGAAACGGATCCCGGCCCGCCCCAGCGCGTGGGGACAGACCGGGGGCCGAGCTGCGTGCTCCCCGGTGCGAGGCCGAGCGCCCGGCGTCCGCGCGGCCCTCCCTTGCGCTCCCGACCCGCCCCCAGAGCTCGCACGCTTTCTCCCCTAGTAGGGGTGGCCGGCCCGCACCTCCATCCACCCCCGCTACCTCTTGCCTCGGCTCCTGCGGCCCTCGCTCTGCGACAGACGCGGCACGAACGTACCCACGAGGCCGGCAGCGCCCCCCACCCGCGCCCTTCACAACTCCCCTCGGTTTGCAAACTGCTACATTAGCCACCAACCTCTCGGCGGCGTCTCGCGCACCAGCCGGCCCCGGACGCGGCGCGCGCTCATTGGAGCCTCGGCCGCCCGGCCCTGCGCTGCGCGCCCGGCCCCGCCCCCGCCGCCCCGGCGCGCGTACCCATTGGACCACGTCCCAGGCCCCGCCCCCCCTTTGCAAGCCTTGTCCTGGGGCCAGTAGAGGGGACCAGCCACCGGTTGGGCAAAAGCCGCCGGCGTCGGCCTGGGATTGGGCCACGTCACGGGGCCAGCGCGCTCCACTCCTTCCTCCCCAGCGGCGGCCCCGGGGCGACCGCGGGACCTTTTCCGGCGCTGGATGCTTCGCTGCCGGGGTTCGGGAGTGACCTGCGCTTGGAGCAGGTCGGGCGCACTGAAGTCCCGCACTCTGGGCTCTTCTTCCGGTCACCTGGAGAGCCCGGCCGAGGAATGGAATGACAGGCGTCCTGTCCGCAGCCCCGCAGAGGAGGCGCTGGCCTGCCGGTTGGTATTGAGGTGCCCTAGGCTTTGGATAGACGTTGGAGAAAGGCTGTGCCTAGGACTGAGTCCGCCGCAACCCCATCTGTTTTACTGAGGAAACTGAAGCCACAGAAAAAGATGTTTGCTGATGGGTCAGAGATAACCGATGCATTCGTCGCAGAATATGGCCTGGATTTCTTAGGTTAAGCCCCACTCATTTGTATAAAAAAGAATATTCCAAACTTAAGTGCTACACACAAAAGACACATTTATTTGTGAGGCTGTAGTTGGTTGAGCTTGTGTGCACCTTCTCCTATTTCTGTTCTATTAAGTCTTGTGAACATTTCTCTACTCTTTAGCTGTTTCTGTCATAGAATGACAGAAGCACCTCACTGCCTTCTCTTTTAACTTACAGCTCCATAGAAATGTGCGCAGTCGCCCGGGCGCGGTGGCTCATGCCTGTAATCCTAGCATTTTGGGAGGCCGAGGCGGGTGAATCACTTGAGGTCAGGAGTTCGAGACCAGCCTGGCCAACATGGTGAAACCCCGTCTGTACCAAAACTACAAAAATTAGCCGGGCCTGGTGGCGGGCGCCTGTAATCCCAGCTACTCAAGAGGCTGAGGCATGAGAATTCCTTGAATCCGGGCCCAGACTGCGCCACTGCACTCCAGCCTGGGCGACAACAGCGAGACTCCTTCTCAAAAAAAGAAAAAAGAAATGTGCGCAGTCCTTGGAAAGTGCATTTTCCTTAAGTGTGGATGGAAATAAGTCATCTGTTTTCTCTCCTGCTAAGTTGATGCCTGGCCACCCTTCACAGAAAGGCCCGCTTGAAGGCCCTGGCTGTCAGGGCCAGGGCTGTGTCAAGCCTGAACTTGTTTAAGGAGCTCTTAGCTCTTCCTTTCTCTAAATTTTTTGTGATGCTTAGGTGGAGAGTGGTCTGGTGTCTGCTTACAAGGAAAAATTATTGGCAGTCCCAGAGAGTCTATTCTTCCTTTTAAGAATAGTTATGTATTCAGGCAGTAGAAAAATTGGTAGAAATAGAAATTCACTTAAAATTTTAACAGAATTTAATTACACAAATAATACACAAATGTAATCTTTAAAAAATTCATTCTACATAAAGGTAAATTTCCTTGACGCCAACCCAAATCCCCATTCTGTCTTGTGGAGGTACCTGCTATTGTCAGTGTGGTGTATAAGCTTCCAGGTCTTTCCCTCTTTTACACATACATGTATCTCTAGAAACATGTAGCTTTTATCTTTTCATAATATACATTTTTTGTTTTTTGCAGCCAACACCTTGATTGCCTTTTATCTTTTTTAAAACCATAAAATGTTACACAATTACATTGTTTGCAATTTTTTTTAACTAATAATAAAGTGTGGAGCATTTTCCATGTAACTGTGATTCACTTCCTTGTTTACTGCTGTAGAACATTCCATAGCATGGGGTTCGTTCTGCCATAATGATAGACATATAAGCTGTCGGTTCAATTCCACAGGGAAAGATTTTGTTTCTCAGTAATTGACTCCACTTTTGGCCAACTATCCAGTAGATTCTTTCCATCCATTTCTTTTTTTTTTTTTTTTTTTTTTTGCGACAGAGTCTGTGTCATCCAGGCTGGAGTGCAGTGGTGCAGTCTTGGCTGACTGCAACCTCCACCTCCCGGGTTCAAGTGATTCTCCTGGCTCAGCCTCCCAAGTAGCTGGGACTACAGGCACACACCACCATGCCTGGCTAATTTTTGTATTTTTAGTAGAGTCAGGGTTTCACCATGTTGGCCAGGCTGGTCTCGAACTCCTGACCTCAGGTGATCCGCCTGCCTCGGCCTCTCAAAGTGCTAGGATTACAGCATGAGCCACCACACCCAGCCTTTCCATCCATTTCAAACAGAGAGCATGTGTTTTAACATTTATTCGGCCACTCTGATATGCAAGCACTGGGCTAGGTGCTGCTAATCCAGAGATGGGTATGAGCTTGTCCTTACCCTCAAATAAGTCATAATGTGTTGGGAAACAAATATGTTCATCGTTTCATGCGCTTATTAAAAATCTGTTTGGGGGGCCGGGCACAGTGGCTCATGCTTGTAATCCTAGCACTTTGGGAGGCCGAGGCAGGCAGATTGCCTGAGCTTAGGAGTTCAAGACCAGCCTGGGCAACATGGTGAAACCCCGTCTCTACTAAAATACAAAAAAATTAGCTGGATGTGGTGATGCATGCCTGTAATTCCAGCTACTCGGGAGGCTGAGGTAGGAGAATTGCTTGAACCCAGGAGGCAGAGGCTGCAGTGAGCCGAGATTGTACCACTGTACTCCAGGCTGGGCGACAGAGTGAGACCCTGTCTCAAAAAAAAAAAAAGAAGAAGAAGAAAAAGCTCTTGAAGCTCCTAAGAGATCTCCAACCATGAATACCTCTGGTGGGAGCATGGTTCTGCCACAGCTACAGTTCTCAACCTGGGTATCTGTCCCCCTGGGTAGTGAAGCAGGTGCAAGTGCTCTGAGGAGTCAGCTGTTTTGTTCTGGGACCAGAGGGGAGAATAGTGATTCACAAGAACAAGCTGAAGAACAATGGGAAATTTTTAATGTAAAACACCTGATTTACATTGGGTCTTCTCCAGAATAACTTGTTAACATTTGAGGACTATATCCCTTCCCCAACACTGCAGAAACCCAAGGGAAGAAAGTTGCCGTCTTGCAGAACATGTGCCAAACTGACAGAGGTGTAAAATAGACACATTGGTGAGGGTATATATGTACATAAACCATGCAAATTACATGATGGGCTGAGGGCAGTGTTGATCAGAGAGAATATCCTACACCAGAAGAATTTTTAAAAATTAGTTGTCGGCTGGGGGTGGCTCCTGCCTGTAATCCCTGCACTTTGGGAGGCTGAGGCAGGTGGATCGCGAGGTCAGGAAATCAAGACCATCCTAACACAGTGAAACCCCATCTCTACTAAAAATACAAAAAAATGGTGGTGGCACGTGCCTGTAGTCCCAGCTACTCAGGAGGCTGAGCCAGGAGAATCGCTTGAACCCAGGAGGTGGAGGTTGCAGTGAGCCGAGATCGCGCCACTGCTCTCCAGCCTGGGCGACTGAGCCAGACTCCATCTCAAAAAAAAAAAAAAAAATTAGCCCGGCGTGGCGTGGTGGCACGCACCTGTAATCCTAGGTACTGGGGAGTCTGAGGCAGGAGAATTGCTTGAACCCGAGACGTGGAGGTTGTAGTGCGCCAAGATCGTGCCACTGCACTCCAGCCTGGGTGACACAGTGAGAATCTGTCACAAAAAAAAAAAAAAAAAGTAAACATGTTCACCCAGAGGCTGTTGGTAATAGCTTTATTTATAACAGCCCCAGGCTGAAAACTATCCAAATGCTTATCAACAATTGGATAGATAAATGAATCAGAGATTCATACAGTGGAATTCTATACAGCAATAAGAATGAGTGGACTATTATTACATAGGACAACTTAGATGAATTCTACAAACATAACACTGAGTGAAAGAAGCCCAAGTATATACTGTATGATTTAACTTATATCAAGTTTAAAAGCTGGCAAAACTAAGCTACAGGGATAGAAGTCAGGATGCTGCTATCCTTTAGATACAGGGTCTCCCTCTGTTGCCCAAGCTGGAGGGTTTAGAAGAGGACATAAGGCAAGCTTCTGGGGGTGCTAGATATGTTCCCCCCACTTTTTTTTTGAGACAGAGTCTCACTCTGTCACCCAGGCTTGTGTGCAGTGGCACAATCTCAGCTCACTGCAACCTCTGCCTCTGGGGTTCAAGCCATTCTCCAGCCTCAGCCTCTCAAGTAGCTGGGACTGTAGGCATGCAACACCATGCCCAGCTAATTTTTGTATTTTTAGTAGAGACAGGGTTTCACCATGTTGCCCACGCTGGTCTTGAACTCCTGACCTCAGGTGATCTGCCCGCTTCGGCCTCCCAAAATACTGGGATTACATGCCTGAGTCACTGTGCCTGGCTGCTAGCCATGTTCTCATTGCTGATTACGATGGGAGTGTCCAGTTAGTTTGTGGACTTTCAGTGGGTCGTACTACTATACAACTTTTTTGTATGTTGTAACTTCAATAAAACATTTAAAAATTATTTTGTCTATCACACAAACAACTCTAGGGTTTGTTGTTGTTGTTTTGAGACAGGGTGCTCACTCTCTTGCCCAGGCTGGAGTGCAGTGGTGTGATCGTAGCTCACTGCAGCTTCCGTCTCCTGGGCTTAAGCAATTCTCCCTCCTCAGCCTCTAAAGTAGCTGGAACTACAGGTGCACATCACCACACCTGGCTACTTATTTATTTATTTATTTTTAGTAGAGATGAGGTCTGCCTATGTTGCCCAGGCTGGTCTTAAACTCCAGGCCTCAAGTAATCCTCCCACCTTGGCCCCCCAAAGTGCTGGATTACAGGCATAAGCCACCTTGCCTGGCCTCAAGAGACTCTAGGTTTGACTTTGCTGGAACCCCAGGCAGGAGAGAGCCCATTTTCAGCAGGAGATGAACCAAGATAAATTTTTTCCTACTTCTATAACAATATTTTTAGAATTACAAAAGAAATATGTGGCTAGGGCCGGGCATGGTGGCTCACACCTGTAATCCCAGCACTTTGGGAGGTCCAGGTGGGTGGATCATTTGTGGTCAGGAGTTTGAGACCAGCCTGGACAATATGGTGAAACGCCGTCTCTAGTAAAAATACAAAAATTAACTGGGTGGCAGTGGCGTGCGCCTGTAATCCCAGATACTTGGGAGGCTGAGGCAGGAGAATCGCTTGAACGTGGGAGGCGGAGGTTGGGGTGAGCTGAGATCGCGCCACTGCACTCCAGCCTGGGCGACAGAGTGAGACCCTGTCCCCCTCGGCCCCTGCCTCGAAAAAAAAGAAAGAAATATGTGGCCAGGCATGGTGGCTCACACTTGTAATCCTAGCACTTTGGAAGGCTGAGGCGTGTGGATTGCTTGAGCCTAGCAGTTTGTGACTAGCCTGGGAAACATGGCGAAACACTGTCTCTACTAAAAATACAACAACAACAAAATTAATTGGGCATGGTGGCATGAGCCTGTAGTCCCAGCTACCGGGGAGGCTGAGGTGGGAGAATCATGTGAGCCTAGGAGGTGGAGACTGTGGTGAGCTGTGATTGTGCCACTGCACTCTAGCCGTGTCTCAAAAAACAAAACAAAACAAAAAAGAATGAAAGAAATATGTGGTTATTGACGAAAACTGGAAGAACATTAAAACAACAACAGGCCGGGCATGGTGGCTCATGCCTGTAATCCCAGCACTTTGGGAGGGAGAGGCGGGCGGATCACTTGAGGCCAGGAGTTTGAGACCAACCGGGGAAACATGTCAAAACCACGTCCCTACAAAAAATACAAAAACTAGCCGGGCATGATGGCATGTGCCTGTAGTCTCAGCTACTTGGGTGGCTGAGGCACAAGAATCGCTTGAACCTGGGAGACAAGACGGAGGTTGCAGTGAGTCGAGATCGTGCCACTGCACTCCAGCCTGGGCAATGGAGGGAGACTCTATCTCAAAAAGAAAAGAAGATAGTTTCTACCTGGAGAGCCAGATGAGAAAAACAGAAAATTAAAAGTTTGCTGAGGCAACTACACAGGAGGATGAGGCAGGAGAATCACTTGAACCCGGGAGGCAGAGGTTGCAGTGAGCCGAGATCGCGCCACTGCACTCAAGCCTGACGACTGGTGACAGAGTGAGACTCCGTCTCAAAAATAAAATAAAATAAAATAAAATTAAAGTTTGCATTTGGGACAAGAAGTGTTCCTGTTTTGTTCCAGTGGATATAACTGTTTTATATCATGGGCAGCAGTTTGCTAAAGGGAAAAGAGAGAATACTGCAAGACAATTCTTGCATTCTTGATTCTGAGTTATGACCTCTCTAATTTGAAACTAAAGACTTGTATTTCTTCTTTATCTTTAGTCCCTTCAGAACTCGAGTTCTCAGTGTGCAGAACTAGCTGTAAGTGAACGGTCATTTTCTGTGTAATTTGCTTGGTTATATTCCTCACTATCCTGAAATTCCTGGGTGCAGACCAGTGTAACTAAGAGACAAACCCTGGTGTATGTTCTGACAAGCATAATCTAGCTTTACACCCATCAAACTATCTAATTAAAGGGTAGGGGACTGAATTACTCATTTTGTTTCCGAAGAACTTTGAAGTTTTTGCCCAGAAAGAGCCACTTTAAATTAAACTCTTTGAGACTCCATTTCTCATCAGAGATAATGATACCTCTTCTGCAGATGGTTGCTATGAAGACTCCATGAAAAGCGAAGGCACTTTATTAGATATAATTTACTACATGAAATTAGGGGCTTGTTACTGTCAGTTCTTTTTATGCCTGTCTCTAGGGTTGTGGTTGAGGACCATGTCTTGTTTATTTATATTCTGGGCATTTGGTACAATTCCTGGACTAGGAGTGCTCAATATATATTTATCAAAAGAAGGAAAGAAAGAAGGTAGTAAGTCTGAAGAGGTGCTGTGGGTCTCTCTGGCAGGCCAATCTCGGCCTTTGTATCCCTCATCAATAAGAGGATCCAATGGGCACAAGTAGAACCAGATTCAGCCCTCAGAGGAAGACGTGGAGCTTCTGCCATTGGACAACAGGGGGAGCACCCAAGCAACAAATATGCACTTTATCTCTTGTTCACATCTCTGCTTTCACATTGCTTCTTTTTTGAAGCCTGTTGCCCACGCTGGTCTTGAACTCCTAGCCTCAAGGGATCCTCCTGCCTCAGCCTCTTAAAGCGCTGGGATTACAAGCGTGAGCCAGCTTACCTGGCCACATTGCTTCTTTTAACATATATTCTTCATAGGCTTAACAACTGACATATTAACATACTATCTAAACATTCTGATGACTAGTATGGAATATGCTCAGTAGGTGAAAGTGGGTTCAACCTGCTCCCATTTGTGCTTCTGCCCAAGAGTTGGTATCCTGAAACAGTTCCAATGAATCGGAGATATCCTGTGTGATGAAGAGGAAAGAAACTTGAGTTGGAAGTCAAGAAATCTGTATGCATGGTGGTGGCTAGTTTCTTCCTATCATTTACCTCTTCAGACAAATGGACACCACCTGCCCATCAACCACATTAAGGAGAGGAGTGGATAAGAGGAGAGGCATCCACATTCATTCCTTCGACCAAACATTGAACTTCTACCAGGCTCTGCTAGGCCTCATTCATGGTCATGGTAAACAAGACGTCGTAGCCCCCGCTCTCAGGGAACTCTGGCTGGTGGAAATACAGCATCAAATATTCTGAAATAAGTTGGGGGAGGGCTGGGTGTGGTGGCTCACGCCTGTAATTCCAGCACTTTGGGAGGCCGAGGCAGGTGGATCACCTGAGGTCAGGAGTTTGAGACCAGCCTGGCCAAAATGGCAAAACCCCATCTCTACTAAAAATACAAAAATTAGCCGGGCGTGGTAGCAGGCGCCTGTAATCCCAGCTACTCAGGAGGCTGAGGCATGAGAATCGCTTGAACTCGGGAGGTGGAGGTTGCAGTCAGCTGAGATTGTGCCACTGCGCTCCAGCCTGGGGGATAGAGACAGACTCTGTCTCAAAAAAAAAAAAAAAAAAAAAAAAAAAAAGAGAAGAAAAGAAAAAAATAGAAAAAAAAGGAAGTTGGGGGAGTGCAAAAAATAAACTTCACAAATACCACAGGGTCACTTTTCCATATGTCCCTACCATCTCAAAATGATGCTATGTCACTTCTGTCTATAGCTTCTCATGGCACACAAACAGTAAACCTACAGTAGTTGTCCATGAGGATAGATCTTGCTTGGATTCAAAGATGGTTTAGCCAGAGTTGGGAGTGGAGAATGCCTATGTAATATCTTGGACACCTGCCACTTCTCGTTAAAACACTCAGCTCTCAAAGCTGCCACTTCCAGGTTTTTGCTCAGTTCTATGTCCCATACCCTGCCACTATGGAAAGGGGGAGAAAGCCCAGGGCCTTGGGAATTACTGCCCCACCAGTATTTCCCAGTTTCCTTTTTTTTTTTTTTTTGAGACAAGGTCTTGCTCTGTCGCCCACGCTGGAGTGCAGCGGCTCGATCACAGCTCACTGCAGCTTCCACCTCCGGGGCTCAATCGATCCTCCCACTTCAGCCTCCCAAGTAGCTGGGACCACAGGTGTCCACCACCACGCCAGGCTCATTTTTGTATTTTTTGTAGAGATGCGGTTTCACCATGTTGCCTAGGCTGGTCTCGAACACCTGGGCTCAAGTGATTCCCCCACCTCGGCCTCCCAAAGTGCTGGGATTACAGACAGGCATGAGCCATCGCGCCCAGCCCATTTCCTTAAGAAACGTTTTGAGCGTCTGTTAGGTGTCATACGCTCTGACGGGGGAAACAAAAACGAATATAGGACATTGACTATGATTCACAATCTGCGTGGTGGCAGACACAAACTTCTAATTTTATTTCTCCTCTCATACAGCCGAAAAACTGGTTTAACATACACTGTTTCATTTATGCCCCAAAACAGTCCTGTGAGATCAAAACGTCATTCACTTACGCACGGCGGGTGACCGTTCACAAGGCACATGACATCCCTCATCTTGATCTCCCAGTACCCGCGCATTTTAGGAAGAAACATGCTCAAAGGGATGAAGGGTCGGCTCTCAAGCATTTTAGCTAGCGAACTTACAGTCACATCCGGCAAACTCGCACACTGCAGAACTACGACTACCGCGCGCGGCCCCGCCCACTTTCCCAGCAGCGGGAAGCTGTCACCCCGACTCAAGAGCTCCTGGGCCCGCGGGCTCCCGGAAGCTGCAGACCACGTGATTCGCTGGCTCAGCTCACGTGACAAGGCTCCCGGAGGTGGGGGCCCTCGGCCAAAATGGCGGCCTACCTGCAGTGGCGGCGCTTCGTTTTCTTCGACAAGGAGCTGGTGAAGGAGCCGCTGGGCAATGATGGGGCGGCTCCCGGGGCCACACCTGCTTCTGGATCCGCTGCTTCCAAGTTCCTTTGCCTCCCTCCTGGCATCACGGTTTGCGACTCAGGCCGAGGGAGCCTGGTCTTTGGAGATATCCTTCGTTTGGAGCTGTCTTTTCCCTCCCGGGATCCCGAAGAGATCGAGTTAGGATGAAATCTGTTTGTCGGAGGGGTCCGTGCCGCGCGCCTCTTTCCTTTAGCTGGTCATCCAGAGTTGTTCTGTGGTCTACGGGAAGAAAGAAGGAAGTGCATTTCCTAACTTGTTATCAACTGAGCAATCCTGGGCAAGTCATTTAACCTCTCTGGGTTTTAATTTCCTTATCTGTAAGAGAAGTGTATATGCCAGTTTGACAAGGTTAATTTGAGATCAATAAGAAAAAGAATGCAAGTTGGCTTTAAAAGATGAATATGTAAAGTGACATGATCTCCCCTGCCCGTTATCGTTGGCGAGGAGGTAAATGAGCCTGGCAGTTTGTTGCTTTCATCTTCATGTTGCTGCTACTAAACTCTGGCCTTTTTCACTTTTTCTTTTTCTTTTTTTTTTTTTTTTTTTGAGACAGAGTCTTACTCTGTTGCCCAGGCTGGAGTGCAGTGGTGCGATCTGGGTTCACTGTAACCTCCGTCCTCCCGAGTTCAAGCAATTCTCCTGCTACAGCCTCCCGAGTAGCTGGGACTACAGGCGCGTGCCACCACACCCGGCTAATTTTTTACATTTTCAGTAGAGACGGGGTTTCACCATATTGGCCAAGCTGGTCTCGAACTCCTGACCTTGTGATCCACCCGCCTCGGCCTCCCAAAGTGCTGGGATTACAGGCATGAGCCACCGCGCCCGGCCCACTTATTTTTATTTATTTATTTTTTTGAGACGGAGTTTCACTCTTGTCGCACAGGCTAGAGTGCAATGGCGTGATCTGGGCACACTGCAACCTCAGCCTCCCAGGTTCAAGCAATTCTCCTGCCTTAACCTCCTGAGTAGCTGAGATTACAGGCACGCATCATTATGCCTGGCTAATTTCAGTATTTTTAGTAGAGACGGGGTTTTGCCATGTTGGCCAGGCTGGTCTCGAACCCCTGACCTCAGGTGATCTGCCCTCCTCGGCCTCCTAAAGTGCTGGGATTACAGGCGTGAGTCACTGCGCCTGGCCTCACTCTTTTTAAGATAAGGAGTTCCATGAGATGATATGTGGGAACATCCTTGAAAATTTTAGAGTTATATACATGTAATTGTTATCTGAGTTCTGGTCTGAATATAAGTATCTCTCCTTGGAAAGGAGGCTCCTTGACTACCCTGCACATATGGAAGGCCAGATCTGGTTCTTGCCACGTTCCCTACAGCTTACGGGCTTCCAGGCCTACAAACTACGGGTGACACACCTGTACCAACTGAAGCAGCACAATATTCTGGCATCTGTTGGAGAAGATGAAGAGGGCATCAACCCCTTGGTGAGTCCCAGCAGGGAAATGGGAAAGATCCAGAAGCCTAGGAATGATTTTCTGTTGGAGGATGACTAGCATTTACACTTCTGAGGTCTGTCCACAGGTTAAGATCTGGAACCTGGAGAAGAGAGATGGTGGCAATCCACTCTGCACTCGAATCTTCCCTGCTATTCCAGGAACAGAGCCAACTGTTGTATCTTGTTTGACTGTCCATGAAAATCTCAACTTTATGGCCATTGGTAAACAGAAGGCAAAACTAACACTCCTAGATTTGTTATAGATTTTCTTCAGAGTTGCTTCTGCCTCACGTCTTTACTGTTTTCGCAAGACCACTTTGTATTGAACTGAGGCCTTTGAGATATTAAAGTTTGGAATGGGGGCCAGGCACGGTGGCTCATGCTTGTAATCCCAGCACTTTGGGAGGCTGAGGCGGGCGGATCTCCTGAGACCGGGAGTTTGAGACCAGCCTGACCAACATGGAGAAGCCCCATCTCTACTAAAAATACAAAATTAGTTGGGCGTAGTGGCACATGCCTGTAATCCCAGCTACTAGGGAGGCTGAGGCAGGAGAATCACTTGAACCTGGGAGGCGGAGGTTGCAGTGAGCCAAGATCGCGCCATTGCACTGTAGCCTGGGGAATAAGAGCGAAACTCTGTCTCAAAATAAATAAGTAAGTAAATAAATAAATAAATAAATAAATAAAATAAAGTTTGGAATGGGAAGGCATTTAATTTTGTTCTTTGAAAGTGTGTCAGTGAGTACCAATATTCAGGTTAACCATTAGAGAGGTTGGGTATATGGAGAAAGCTTGTCACTTCTGAGTGCCTCAAGTGGTCTTTTTTCCCCTTTCCGCTTCCTGATCTTTTCAGCCTCACTGAAGTAATTTTCTTGTTCTCCTACAGGTTTCACAGATGGCAGTGTTACATTGAACAAAGGAGACATCACCCGGGACCGGCATAGCAAGACCCAGATTTTGCACAAGGGCAACTATCCTGTAACTGGATTGGCCTTTCGCCAAGCAGGAAAGACCACTCACTTGTTTGTTGTGACAACGGAGAATGTCCAGGTATGACCAAGGCCTCCACTCTTAGGAGCAGGCAGGGAGGGCTTCTCCACTGTTCAGGGGGATAGGGTAATGAAGTGACAGGAAAGGTGGGAGTGTTAAAGTTTTAATCATATAATTCAAAACATTTGCCTAGCTTTGTATTTTATTTCTTTGCCTAGGAAGCTGGGAAGAGTTAGACTCTGGGCTTGTAGTAAAAAGATGTGAATTTTCTTTCTTTTTTTTTGAGACGGAGTCTCACTGTGTTGCTCAAGCTGGAGTGCAGTGGCAACATCTTGACTCACTGTAACCTCTGTCTCCCAGGTTCAAGCAATTCTCCTGCCTCAGCCTCCTGAGTAGCTGCGATTACAAGCACACACCAGCATGTCCAGATAATTTTTGTATTTTTAGTAGAGATGGGGTTTCCCCATGTTGGCCAGGCTGGTCTCGAACTCCTGACCTCAGGTGATCCACCCACCTTGGCCATCCAAAGTGCTGGGATTACAGGCATGAGCCACCGCACCTGGCCTTGAATTTTATTTCTAACTAGCTTTTTTTTTTTCGTTTGAGACAGGATCTTGCTGTGTCGCCCAGGCTGGAGTGCAATGGTGCTGTCTCAGCTCACTGTAACCTCTGCCTCCTGGGCTGAAGCGATCCTCCCACCTCAGCCTCCTGAGTACCTGGGATTACAGGCACGTGTCACCATGCCTGGCTAATTTTTGTATTTTTTCTAGATATGGGGTTTCACCATGTTGCCCAGGCTGGTCTCGAACACCTGGGCCCAAGCAATCCACCTGCCTCAACCTCCCAAAGTGCTGGAATTACAGGCATGAGCCACTGCACCGGCCTATTTCTTTCTTTTTTCTTTTTCTTTTTTTTTTTTCTGAGACGGAGTCTCGCTCTGTCACCCAGGCTGGAGTGCAGTGGCGCGATCTCGGCTCACTGCAAGTTCCGCCTCCTGGGTTCACGCCATTCTCCTGCCTCAGCCTCCGAGTAGCTGGGACTATAGGCACCCGCCACCACGCCCGGCTAATTTTTTTTTTTTTTTGTATTTTTAGTAGAGACGGGGTTTCACCGTGGTCTCAATCTCCTGACCTCGTGATCCACCCGCCTCAGCCTCCCAAAGTGCTAAGATTACAAGCGTTAGCCACTGCGCCCGGTGCACCAGCCTATTTCTAACTAACTTTTTAAATGACATTGGACAAGTATCTTTACCTTTCCTGTTCCTGGTGCCCCAGATTTACAACACTCTACTCTCTCAGGAATACTCTTGATAAAACAGTAGATTATTACATTTCTCTTACTTGTAGAATTTCTGTACTAGATAGTGATAACATATACAGAGAAAGAAATTGTGATTTCTGGTTATATATTTTTTTTTTTTTTTTTTTTTTTTTTTTGAGACGGAGTCTTTCTCTGTCCCCCAGGCTGGAGTGCACTGGCACGATCTCGACTCACTGCAAGCTCCACCTCTCGGGTTCATGCCATTCTCCTGCCTCAGCCTCCTGAGTAGCTGGGATTACAGGCGCCCGCCACCACGCCCAGCTAATTTTTTTTTTTTTGTATTTTTAGTAGAGACGGGGTTTCACCGTGTTAGCCAGGATGGTCTCGATCTCCTGACCTCGTGATCCGCCCGCCTCGGCCTCCCAAAGTGCTGGGATTACAGGCTTGAGCCACTGCGCCCGGCCTTTCTGGTTATATATTTAATAGATGGGTGATGGTTAATGAAGAAGGCCAGCAGCCAAGAGAAAGACTTAGAATGCTAAGAGGGAAAAAAGAGCCAGTATGGAGATGGGAATACCTTTGTGAAGGCTTAGTGTTACCTCTTCAAAGGAGCCTGTTAACCCCTTTGTTACTTCTGGCAGTCCTATATAGTTTCTGGAAAAGACTACCCTCGCGTGGAGTTGGACACCCATGGTTGTGGCCTGCGCTGCTCAGCCCTAAGTGACCCTTCTCAGGACCTGCAGTTCATTGTGGCCGGGGATGAGTGTGTCTACTTGTACCAGCCTGATGAACGTGGGCCCTGCTTCGCCTTTGAGGGCCATAAGCTCATTGCCCACTGGTTTAGAGGCTACCTTATCATTGTCTCCCGTGACCGGAAGGTTTCTCCCAAGTAAGGACTCAATGAGAAGGGACAGGGAGAGGGCTGGACTTGTTCCCCAGAATCCGCCTGATTTTAAAATCCTAATGCCTGGATCCTGCCAATCTCCTACTCCTACTCTGGTGTTATGTAGGTAACATTTCTCTTTTTTTTTTTTTTTTTTTTTTGAGATGGAGTCTCGTTCTGTCACCCAGGAGTGCAGTGGCGTGATCTTGGCTCACTGCAGCTGCCACCTCCTGGGTTCCAGTGATTCTCCTGCCTCAGCCTCCTGAGTAGCTGGGATTACAGGCATGTGCCACCATACCCGGCTACTTTTTGTATTTTCAGTAGAGACGGAGTTTCACCATGTTGGCCAGGCTGGTGTCAGACTCCTGACCTCAAGTGATCTGCCCACCTCGGCCTCCCAAAGTGCTGGGATTATAGGCGTGAGCCACTGCACCCGGCTGCTGACACTTATAGCTAGAGTTGGTTATAATTTTTTTTTACTGAAAAATGGGTGTTTTTACTGCAGGTGTTTGCTACATAGCCCTAGCATACTAGAATGCTCCAGGGAATTTGGACCTGCTTTTTTTGTTTTGTTTTGTTTTGTTTTGTTTTGTTTGAGATAGAGTCTCGCTCTATTGCCCAGGCTGGAGTGCAGTGGTGCGATCTCGGCTCACTGCAAGCTCTGCCTCCCGGGTTCACCCCATTGTCCTGCCTCAGCCTCCCAAGCAGCTGGGACTACAGGTGCCCGCCCCCATGCCCGGCTAATTTTTTGTATTTTTAGTAGAGACGGGGTTTCACCGTGTTAGCCAGGATGGTCTCGATCTCCTGACCTCGTGATCCGCCCGCCTCGTCCTCTCAAAGTGCTGGGATTACAGGCGTGAGCCACCGTGCCCGGCCTTGTTTTGTTTTGTTTCGTTTTTTAACTCTTTTGTCAAAATAAGTTGGGCAGAAGAACAAGGGATTCAGCAGTGGAGAAATTAGAAAGTGCTGGGAAATGTAGGATGCAAGTTTTTTGTTTTGTTTTGGTTTTGTTTTTTTAAGGGGTAAGTGGGGTCTTCTGCATGATGAAAGTACTCCCTGTGAGATGCTGGTTTGTTTTGCTTTCATTTAGTTCCAGGCACAATGTTTTACATATACCATGTATTGGATTATTATTTTCTAAATGAATGGATATCTGAGTGTACTTAATTTTCTAATCTGTTGCTTGGGTTAATTGTAGGATCCTAAAGGGTAAGATCAGGTTTATGTGTTCTCTTTCTACAACTACCGGCACAGCGCTGCATGTTATGGGATGGCAGGGACCAGAGAGGTGATTTGTGCTGGGTGAAATGTGCACCAAAGCTATCATGGGAAAGGAAATAAAGGGGAGATAAGACAGAGATGTCCAAATATCTGGTGCTTTTTCTTTCCTATGCAGGTCAGAGTTTACCAGCAGGGATTCACAGAGCTCCGACAAGCAGATTCTAAACATCTATGACCTGTGCAACAAGTTCATAGCCTATAGCACCGTCTTTGAGGATGTAGTGGATGTACTTGCTGAGTGGGGCTCCCTGTACGTGCTGACGCGGGATGGGCGGGTCCACGCACTGCAGGAGAAGGACACACAGACCAAACTGGAGGCAAGGCCACCAGGCTCCCAGAGCTGGCCACAGGCACCTAGAAGCAGTTGCAGGAGCAGGTTCCCCAAGTCATATTGGCCAGGGTGTTTCCCTCCTTGTGGGTCACAGCCTTACTCAGCTTCCTTAGGGTAGGATTATAAGGTAAATGGCTTGGGATGGGGCTTTAGAGGGAAGTAGTGGCTGGGAGCCTGAGCCCACTCTAAGGGTTCACTTTGTTTCCAGAGAACCTTATGAAATAAGGTGATACTGATGTTGGGGATATCTGGTAGCTCTTGGTTTGTCTAGGATCTAGGCAGATCAGAAATCCGGGACTTTTTGTTTTGCGTGTTGTGCGCACATTTTGGGAAAGTGTCTTCCTGGGACTGCTTCTACCAATTTTCTAATCTCTCTTCCCTTCTAGATGCTGTTTAAGAAGAACCTATTTGAAATGGCGATTAACCTTGCCAAGAGCCAGCATCTGGACAGTGATGGGCTGGCCCAGATTTTCATGCAGTATGGAGACCATCTCTACAGCAAGGGCAACCATGATGGGGCTGTCCAGCAGTATATCCGGTCAGTCTGGAGGCACTTTGGGATATAGCTGTGAATTCAGGGACAGGCAGCTAGATAGCTAAAGCCCATCCGTGCTCCAGGTAGGGGCTAGAATTCTACCAAGAACTGTTTTTGGTTTTGGTTTTTTTGTTTGTTTTTGCTAGTTTTTTTTTGAGATGGAGTTTCACTCTTGTTGCCCAAGCTGGAGTGCAGTGGTGCGATCTCGACTCACTGCAACCTCCCCTCCCGGGTTCACATGATTCTCCTGCGTCAGTCTCCCGAGTAGCTGGGATTACAGGCGCATGCCACCACACCTGGCTAATTTTTTGTATTTTTAGTAGAAACGGGGTTTTACCATGTTAGCCAGGCTGGTCGTGAACTCCTGACCTCAGGTGATCTGCCCGCTTCAGCCTCCCAAAGTGCTGGGATTACAGGCATGAGCCACTGCACCCAGCATTTTGTTTGTTTGTTTGTTTTTGAGACAGATTCTCGCTCTTTCACCCAGGCTGGAGTGCAATAGTGTGATCTCGGCTCACTGCAACCTCTGCCTCGGGTTCAAGCAATTCTCCTGTCTCAGCTTCCCAAGTAGCTGGGAATACAGGCGCACGCCGCCATGCCTGGCTAATTTTTTGTATTTTTAGTAGAGACAGGGTTTCACCATGTTCTCTAGGCTGGTCTCTAACTCCTGAGCTCAGGCGATCCACCTGCCTCGGCCTCCCAAAGTGTTAGGATTACAGGTGTGAGCCACAGTGCCCAGCCTTTTAAATTTTCTTTACAAGAACTATGATGCCTTAAATGAGAGGACAAGATTCCTTGTTGAAAAGGGAATTTTAGGGTCAAATATTATATGACCAGTATGCAGTTGAGCTGATGATTACCTCTCATTTTAACCTTTAGCTTGGCCTTTGTAAATATTCACTTTGACCTGGTTCTTTAAGGAGGAAAAGATATTCATCTCTTGCTTCCATAATTCCTTCCATCAGTACTAATTCTTGGAATTTTCTGCCTTGAGAAGGGGTTTTAGAAACCTGTCTAAGGTGGCTGGGCGCAGTGGCTCACGCCTGTAATCCCAGCACTTTGAGAGGCTGAGGCGGGTGGATCATGAGGTCAGGAGATCGGGACCATCCTGGCTAACACGGTGAAACCCCGTCTCTACTAAAAAATACAAAAAATTAGCCGGGCTTGGTGGCAGGCGCCTGTAGTCCCAGCTACTTGGGAGGCTGAGGCAGGAGAATGGCCTGAACCCCAGAGGCAGAGCTTGCAGTGAGCTGAGATCACACCACTGCACTCCAGCCTGGGTGTCAGAGTGAGACTCTGTCTCAAAAAAAAAAAAAGAAACCTGTCTAAGGCTGGGGTGCAGTGGCATGTGCCTGTGATCCTATCCCTTTGGGAGACCGAGGTGGGAGGATTGTATGAGCCCAGTCTGAGCAACATAGCAAGACCCCATTTCTAACAATAAATAAATAAATAAAATTTAAAAGTAGTGGCTGGGCGCCATGGCTCATGCCTGTAATCCCAGCACTTTGGGAGGCTGAGGCAGGTGGATCACCTGAGGTCAAGAGTTCAAGACCAGCCTGGCCAACATGGTAAAACCCCATCTCTACTAAAAATACAAAAATTAGCTGGGCATGGTGGCGGGCACCTGTAATCCCATTTAAAAAAAAAAAATTAGCTGGGTGTGGTGGCATATACCTGTAATCCCAGCTATTCGCAAAGCTGAGGCAGGAGATTCACTTGAACCTGGGAAGCAGAGGCTATAGTGAGCCAAGATCGTGCCACTGCACTCCAGCCTGGGCAACAGAGCAAGACTTCATCTCAAAAAAGTAATAATAGATAATAATAATAATAAATTGCCAGGTGCAGTGACTCATGCCTGTAATCCAAACACTTTGGGAGGCTAAAGTGGGCGGATCACGAGGTCAAGAGATTGAGACCATCCTGGCCAACATGGTGAAACCCCGTTTCTACTAAAAATACAAAAATTAGCTGGGCGTGGTGGCATGCACCTGTAGTCCCAGCTACTTGGGAGGCTGAGGCAGGAGAATAGCTTGAACCCAGGAGGCGGAGGTTGCAGTGAGCCAAGATCGTGCCCTGCACTCCAGCCTGGCGAAAGAGCGAGACTTCGTCTCAAAAATAAATAAATAAATAAATAAAGACTGAGAGTGGTGGCTCACGCCTGTAATCCCAGCATTTTGGGAGGCTGAGGTGAGTGGATCACCTGAGGTCGGGAGTTTGAAACTAGCCTGACCTGGCCAGGCGCGGTGGCTCACGCCTGTAATCCCAGCACTTTGGGAGGCCGAGGCGGGCGGACCACGAGGTCAGGAGATCGAGACCATCCTGGCTAACACGGTGAAACCCCATCTCTACTAAAAATACAAAAAATTAGCCAGGCGAGGTGGCAGGCGCCTGTAGTCCCAGCTACTTGGGAGGCTGAGGCAGGAGAATGGCGTGAACCCCGGGGGGCGGAGCCTGCAGTGAGCCAAGAACACGCCACTGCACTCCAGCCTGGGTGAAAGAGCGAGACTCCGTCTCAAAAAAAAAGAAACTAGCCTGACCAACATGGAGAAACCCTGCCTCTACTAAAAATACAAAACTAGCTGGGCATGGTGGCACATGCCTGTAATCCCAGCTACTCAGGAGGCTGAGGCAGAAGAATCGCTTGAACCTGGGAGGCGGAGGTTGCGGTGGGCTGAGATCGTGCCACTGCACTCCAGCCTGGGCAACAAGAGCGAACCTCCATCTCAAAAAAAAAATTAATTAAATTAAAAAATAATGTATAAGAAAAAGAACAAAAATACAACAATAAAACAACAAAATAATAATAATATAAAAAGAAACCTGTTTAGCCTCTTCCCCGTTCTGTTTAGAATTCCTATTTTTAGCCAAATTTAAGAAGCAGTGCTCTGGAGCCTTGTTACCCAGTGTGGTCCACAGTCTAGTAGCACCGATATTACCTGGGACTTTGTTAGAAATGTAGAATCTCAGGCCTCACTCCAGATCCACTGAAATAGAATATGCATTTTGAGAAGATCTGCAAGTGATTCCTGTGTACATGAGCTGGAAAAGTACACTGATTCAGATGCTATCTGGTGCACATGTCTCCCTAGAACCATTGGAAAGTTGGAGCCGTCCTATGTGATCCGCAAGTTTCTGGATGCCCAGCGCATTCACAACCTGACTGCCTACCTGCAGACCCTGCACCGACAATCCCTGGCCAATGCCGACCATACCACCCTGCTCCTCAACTGCTATACCAAGCTCAAGGACAGCTCGAAGCTGGAGGAGTTCATCAAGGTGCAGGATGTTGTTGGTGGGGAAGTCCTGGAGGCCCCCACTGAGCATGAGGTGGCTCCACTGGGACTTGTTCGTTTCAGCAAGACATAGGGAGAGGAAAGGGCTGACCTTATTTAGAGGAGTGGCTGTTCCTGTTAGTTCTGTGTCATCTCCCCTCTTGTTTTATGATTCTAGAAATTCCCATGGTATCTAAGCCCAGAGTGGTGGCACTGGGGAAGCCCTGTCCCTAGCAGTGTCCCTCTAATGGTAGGGGCAGAGGAAAACTTTCGTCAGAAACTCCCACAGGCTGACTAGCATAATATTTTCAAAGCGTGAACTTTATGATATCACCTTAGGAATCTGTGTGAAAGTCAGAGACCTGTTTCCTCTCCCTTCTCTAGCTACCTCTGTGTAAGTGATTTCATGTCTCCCTGGCAGACAAAGAGTGAGAGTGAAGTCCACTTTGATGTGGAGACAGCCATCAAGGTCCTCCGGCAGGCTGGCTACTACTCCCATGCCCTGTATCTGGCGGAGAACCATGCACATCATGAGTGGTACCTGAAGATCCAGCTAGAAGACATTAAGGTAGGTGAGACTCTGTCTTTTTCCACCAAGAGACAGGGTCTCGCTATGTTGCCCAGGCTGGACTTCAATTCCTGGGCTCAGGTGATCCTCCCACCCCATGCTCCTGGGTAGAGGTGAGACTCTCAACTTGGGCAGAGCCCTGTTGTTTTTGAAAACATCCCCAGAATGACGAAAGTGCTTCCTGGTGGCTGAGGAAGGAGTATACACTACTCTGCCCTTTACTTTTCCACAGAATTATCAGGAAGCCCTTCGATACATCGGCAAGCTGCCTTTTGAGCAGGCAGAGAGCAACATGAAGCGCTACGGCAAGATCCTCATGCACCACATACCAGAGCAGACAACTCAGTTGCTGAAGGGACTTTGTACTGATTATCGGCCCAGCCTCGAAGGCCGCAGCGATAGGGAGGCCCCAGGCTGCAGGGTGAGGCTGCAGGGAAAAGAGCTTCAGACAGTGGGGATCACCTTAAGGGCTTCCTGTATATCACATCCACTCATTCAGCCTCCTTTTTCCTCCCTTGCCATCCTAGGCTAACTCTGAGGAGTTCATCCCCATCTTTGCCAATAACCCGCGAGAGCTGAAAGCCTTCCTAGAGCACATGAGTGAAGTGCAGCCAGACTCGCCCCAGGGCATCTACGACACACTCCTTGAGCTGCGACTGCAGAACTGGGCCCATGAGAAGGATCCACAGGTGAGGCCTGGCCAGGGTTGCAGGAGAAAAGACAGTTCATATCGTCTCCATTCTTCCATCTTGGTGGCTGCCTTTCACTGCATTCCTTAGACCAGTAACACCTTACCTCGGGGCTCAATGGTCCTCTGTGAAGAGGGAATGGACTGAGGGAAAGAGTTGACTGGCCTTGTCCCAAGAGACCTTGTGATTTTCCCCTTTTGTCCAGCAGCTCTGCCCTCCTTCCTCTCCAGGTCAAAGAGAAGCTTCACGCAGAGGCCATTTCCCTGCTGAAGAGTGGTCGCTTCTGCGACGTCTTTGACAAGGCCCTGGTCCTGTGCCAGATGCACGACTTCCAGGATGGTGTCCTTTACCTTTATGAGCAGGGGAAGCTGTAAGAGTTTGGGGAATTTCAGGGAAAGGGGAAGAATCCAAGTCATTTTCCAGAGACAGCCACTGAGGTGTGCCCTTGCCCCGGCCGCAGGTTCCAGCAGATCATGCACTACCACATGCAGCACGAGCAGTACCGGCAGGTCATCACCGTGTGTGAGCGCCATGGGGAGCAGGACCCCTCCTTGTGGGAGCAGGCCCTCAGCTACTTCGCTCGCAAGGAGGAGGACTGCAAGGAGTACATGGCAGCTGTCCTCAAGCATATCGAGAACAAGAACCTCATGCCACCTCTTCTAGGTACTTGGGAAGACAGATGGGTGGGTGACAAGCTGCTGACAGCTGGGCTTTGTGGCAGGGGCCCTTCAACTCTATCCAGAGAGTGCCACACGTGGTTGATTGTCTTGTTTCTTCTTGGACCCCAATCTCAGTGGTGCAGACCCTGGCCCACAACTCCACAGCCACACTCTCCGTCATCAGGGACTACCTGGTCCAAAAACTACAGAAACAGAGCCAGCAGATTGCACAGGATGAGCTGCGGGTGCGGCGGTACCGAGAGGAGACCACCCGTATCCGCCAGGAGATCCAAGAGCTCAAGGCCAGGTACCCGGGGCATGGATATGTGGAGGAGTCCAGGGGATAACTTGCCCTTCACAGGGTATTTATTACTAAGTACTTTCCGTAGAGGATTCTATGGAGTGCTTTTGAGCATTTTGATTCTTCAAGATGTGTTTTAATTGAGGAATTCCAAAAAATGGTTTATTACATAGATCATTATTTATTGGGCTTTGGATGATATTATTTTGTAGCAGGTACTTTTTGTTCTTTATATGCCTGTATTCTACCTTTTCTAAACACATCCATATTGTGGTTGGAAGCCGTTCTGGTGTTTTTCTTTTTTGAGACAGGATCTTGTCACTGAGGCTGGAGTGCAGGAGCGTGATCACGGCTTATTGCAGCCTTGACCTCCTAGGCTCAAGTGATCCTCCCACCTCAGCCTCCCGAGTAGCTGGGATTACAGGTGTGTGCCACCAAGCCCAGCTAATTTTTGGATTTTTGGTAGAGATGGGGTTTATAATGTTGGCCAGGCTGGTCTCGAACTCCTGGCCTCAAGTGATCCTCCCACCTTGACCTCCCAAAGTGCTGGGATGAGCCACGGTGCCCGGCCATAATCCCAACTCTGAAATCTTACGTGCCCTTAACATTCTGTAAAATATTTATTAGAGAACAACAGTTTCTTCATTCTACAAATACTGAGCCTCTGTGATGTCCCAGACACTACTCTGAACAGCACAGACAAAAAGCCTTGCCTTCATGGAGCTTTATGTTTTAGAAGAGACAGACAGCAAACATGTTAAATAGGCAAACTTTTTTTTTTTTCTTTTGAGATAGAGTCTCACTCTGTCACCCAGGCTAGAGTGCAATAGCGCGATCTCAGCTCACAGCAACCTCTACCTCCTGGGTTCAAGCGATTCTCCTGCCTCAGCCTCCTGAGTAGATGGGATTACAGGCGCCTGCCACCATGCCTGGCTAATTTTTGTATTTTTGTAGAGACAGGGTTTCACTATGTTGGCCAGGCTGGTCTTGAACTCCTGACTTCAGGGGATCTGCCTGCCTTGGCCTCCCAAAGTACTGGGATTACATGCGTGAGCCACCGCACCTGGCCAAATAGGCAATTTTTTTTTTCTTTTTTTTTTCTGTTTTGAGACGAAGTCTAGCTCTTGTCCCCCAGGCTGGAGTGTGATGGCGCGATCTCGGCTCACTGCAACCTCTGCCTCCTGGGTTCAAGCGATTCTCCTGCCTCGGCCCCCCGAGTACCTGGGATTACAGGTGCCTGCCACCATGCCTGGCTAATCTTTGTATTTTTAGTAGAGACCGGGTTTCACCATATTGGCCAGGCTGGTCTAGAACTCCTGATGTCAGGTGATCCACCTGCCTCGGCCTCCCAAAGTGCTGGGATTACAGGTGTGAGCCACTGTGCCCAGCCAAATAGACAAACTTTTGTAGTATGTTAGGTGGTGATAAGTTCTGAGTGGCAAATGAATTGAGCAAGGGGAGTGGGAGAAGAAGTGTGTTAACAAGTTTCGAGAAGATGGCCAGGAAAGGCCTCACTGAAAGGGTCACATCTGAGTATAGACATGAAGGTTAATTTAGTGGCAGTTGTGAAAATGGAGCCAGAGGAAACAATCCCCAGGCTGAGGTGGCCTTGTTGGGAGCATGCTGAGACTCACTGCAGGTCCAGGGCTGTTGTAATCACTTGACTCCCTTAAGGCAATAAGAGCAGGGCAGGGCCTTCAGGGGCCTTACCAGGGACCTTGCCCTGTGCACTTCAGCTGCCTTCTTTCTCATCCTTGACTCCTGGCCTTGCCCTCACTTTTGCCACTCACTTCTGGTCTTTCTTCCCTGTAGTCCTAAGATTTTCCAAAAGACCAAGTGCAGCATCTGTAACAGTGCCTTGGAGTTGCCCTCAGTCCACTTCCTGTGTGGCCACTCCTTCCACCAACACTGCTTCGAGAGTTACTCGGAAAGTGATGCTGACTGCCCCACCTGCCTCCCTGAAAACCGGAAGGTCATGGATATGATCCGGGCCCAGGAACAGAAACGAGATCTCCATGATCAATTCCAGCATCAGGTGGGGATGAGTGGGCTAGATGGGCCAGGGCATTCCCACTAGTGTCACAGAGTCACTGGAGGCTTGTTTCCTTATCTCCTCCTCATTTAAGAAACAAGTACTTTGATTCTGATTCGTACTCCTTCCCTCCTCTTCTCCTGCAGCTCAAGTGCTCCAATGACAGCTTTTCTGTGATTGCTGACTACTTTGGCAGAGGTGTTTTCAACAAATTGACTCTGCTGACCGACCCTCCCACAGCCAGACTGACCTCCAGCCTGGAGGCTGGGCTGCAACGCGACCTGCTCATGCACTCCAGGAGGGGCACTTAAGCAGCCTGGAGGAAGATGTGGGCAACAGTGGAGGACCGAGAGAACAGACACAATGGGACCTGGGCGGGCATTACACAGAAGGCTGGCTGACATGCCCAGGGCTCCACTCTCATCTAATGTCACAGCCCTCAGAACTAAAGCGGACTTTCTTTCCCTGCCTTCTTATTTAGCCAGCCTGCCATCCCTCCTCTTCACTAGCAGTGTAGATCATTCCAGATCAGTGGGGGAGGGCACCTCAGCAACCTCTGAGTGTGGACAATAGCTGCTTTCTTCTCTATCCAAGAGCACCAGGCTGTGCTTGGGTCCTTGCTCTCAGAGTCTATAAATAAAAGAATATAATGATTTGGGAGCTTAAGGATTTTTTTCTGGGGACTTCCTGGTGATTCTTAACTGCATGATGGACTTCCTTCCCTCTGCTCTCCTGGCGTTCCACTTCCCTCCTATGGTTTTCTTGGAGACCATGTTGACTCAGTCTCGTTCTGGTAATGGGTGGGGCCTGTGGCATCACATACAGTTCAATTTACTGAAGAACCTCTGCAGAAGACCTAATGACTGAGCTCCAGGAGCAGCTCCAGGAAACAGCTCTTGCTCTTTCCTCTTCCTGGTCTCTATGGCTGTAGTTTGGGCAAAATATTCAAGCAGGAGGCAGATTCTGGTAGGGAGCTTTGGGCTTAACCTACCTTAAATAATGGGTAGGTTGGTGTCTTGCTATACTTAATACCAGATGATAAACAGGATAAAAGGTCCTTTCTGGAAACACCTTTCCCTCTCTGAAATTGTCAGCTAAAGTTTATGTTGCTAGGTGTCCCTGTGTAATTTGGGTGGTGCTGCCTGTCTGAAAATTGCTTGTATGTTGTTTTCCCCACAGCCTCACCTAATTTCATCTTCTATGTTGTTTAATTGGAGGAAGTAAGTTTGACATTGTGGTTTAGGTAGTATTTAGGATTGCCATGGGCTGGGCGCAGTGGTTCATGCCTGTAATCCCAACACTTTGCAGGGCTGAGGTGAGAGGATCGCTTGAGTCCAGGAGTTCAAGACCAGCCACCCAGGCAACATAGTGAGACCCCATCTGTGCAAGAAATAAAAAACTAGCCCAGCCTGGTGGCGCTTACCTGTGGTCCCAGCTACTCAGGAGGCTGAGGTGGGAGGATTGCTTGAGCCCAGGAAGTTGAGGCTGCAGTGAGCCTTGATCACACCACTGCACTCCAGGCTGGGTGACAGACACCCTGTCTCAAAAAGTAAAAAAGAAAAAAACAGTGGCAGTATTGTAGCTGCTATGCTATGAGTAGACTTTGCATCCACTGAGCTGGGTTTGAATCCTAGTTGTGCTGTTTGACTTAAGGCACATCTTACCTTCTCAACCTGTTTTTTTTTTTTTGAAATGTATTTTTTTCAGTGGGTTTTTGGGGAACAGTTGGTATTTGGTTATGTGAATAAGTTCTTTAGTAGTGATTTCTGAGATTTGGTGCCCATCACCCAAGCAGGTGTGTGCCGCCACACCTGGCTATTTTTGTATTTTTTGTAGAGATGAGGTTTTCACCATGTTGCCCAGGGTGGTCTCAAACTCCTGGGCTCCAGCAATCCTCCTGCCTTGGCTTCCTAAAGTGCTGGGAATATAGGTGTGAGCCACTGCACCCAGCTGGGTGATTATTAATAATCATGATTGTTAATTATGTTCATGGGAGCCAGGCGTGGTGGCTCACGCCTGTAATCCCAGCACCTTGGGAGGCCGAGGTGGGCGAATCACATGAGGTCAGGAGTTCAAGACCTGCCTGACTAACATGGAGAAACCTCATTTCTACTAAAAATCCAAAATTAGTCAGGTGTGGTGGTGCGTGCCTGTAATCCCAACTACTTGGGCTGAGGCAGGAGAATCACTTGAACCCGGGAAGCGGAGGTTGCAGTGAGCCGAGATCGTGCCATTGCACTCCAGCCTGGGCAACAAGAGCGAAACTCCGTCTCAAAAAAAAAAAAATTATGTTCATGGGAAAGCACTTTTCCTAATAAGCCCTTTTCTCACTACAAGTATGTAGCGTTTGTGCTCCCACTTCAGTTACTTGTCTTTAGGCATGACCTTTAATCTCTCTGAACCAGTTTCCTCATTTTAAGAATTGAAATGCTGGCTGGGCCAGTGGCTCATGCCTGTAATCCCAGCACTTTGGGAGGCCAAGGCGAGATGACTGCTTGAGTCCAGGAGTTCGAGACCAGCCTGGGCAACATAGTGAGACCACCTCCCCGCTGTCTCTACAAAAAATCTAGAAATTAGTCAGTCCCACGTGGTGATGTGCGCCTGTAGTCCCAGCTGCTTGGGAGGCTGAGGTGGGTGGATCGCTGGAGCCGGGAGGTCAAGGCTGCAGTGACCCGTGGTCATGCCGCTGCACTCTAGTCTGGGGACACAGTGAGACCCCGTATCAAAAAGAAAAATGCCTACTTCAAGGTTGTAGCAAAGCTCAGTTTGAACAGAGCAAAGGAAGCGCCATACAAGCCGCACTACTTGCTCATGTCACAGCTGGGGAATGGAGAGGTCGAATGGGGAGGTCCACTCTGTCGCAATGTTCCAATTCCCGCCCAGAGGAAGGGACCTCCCCTTCGAGGGAGGGCGCCGGAAGTGACGCGAGGCCCTGCGGAGACCAGGAGTCAGACTGTAGGACGATCTCGGGCCCCACGTGTCCCCGGTACTCGCCGGCCGGAGCCCCCGGCTTCCCGGGGCCGGGGGACCTTAGCGGCACCCACACACAGCCTACTTTCCAAGCGGAGCCATGTCTGGTAACGGCAATGCGGCTGCAACGGCGGTGAGTGCTGAGCCGGTGACCAGCACACTTTGGGCTTCTGGACGAGCCGTGCAGCGATTGGCCCCAGGTTGCCATTCTCAGTCGTCTATTGGTCAGAACGGCTATCTATTTTTTTTTTTTTTTTTTTTGGTCCGAGTAGCTTTTAAAGGGCCAGTAGCTCGGTTGCCCTCCGGAAGGAATGGGGAAATCAGAGCAGTGATGCTGGGTTAAGAGTGGAAGGATTGTCTGGAACGGAACTCCGGTTCCTGCGGGCATCTGGGTGGGATTCCCATCAGGTCTGGGATGCCAGGCTCTAGATTTAGTGACCCAGACCAAGAACGTTCGTCTACACAGACGGGGTCCTTTCATTCGAGGCTGGGCCGAGGCGGATGCAGATACGGCCCCTTTGGGAAGACACGTTCCACTTTTGATTCATAGGAGAGAGCATAAGCCAAGCCTCCGAACTGCACACAAACGTCTTAGAAGTGCGTCTTCTTTTTGTGTTACAGTGGTCTCCCAGCCACAGCCAACGCTCCAAGTCCCCAGCTGAGACACACCTACTGAATTACTACCGTGGGTGGGAGGCCGCCGTGGGCCCTTACATTACGAGCCTGCTTGCCGAGCCCTGGGCTTGTGCACAGACAAACTGCAGAGCTGGTGGAGGCCACTGCCACGCTGAGATAAGAAAGAGATGGGGAGCTGCTAATCTCCCCCTGTCCAGCCAGTTGGTGAGGGCTGGGATCTTTGCTCTTGCAGTCATTCCAGAGCCCTGGACTACGAGTAGGAAGATCTGAATTGTAGCCCCAACTCTCTCTCGGTTATTAGCTCTGTGACCCTAGGCAAGTCACCTCATCCCTTGGTGCCACCCGTTGCTTCTGTAACATGGTCCCAAAGATGCCTGTCTTGTCTACCTGATAGGATTTTTGAGAGGACAACAATATGCAAAAGCAATAGCTTCAACATAGAAGTGCTCAGTGTTTTATTTTTTAATGAAACAGTTTGACTTGAATATGCTGTGCACATTCAATGAACTTAAGGAATTGTTTGAACCTAGTAGTTCTGGGACCTTAGAGTCCTTTCTGTGGGCTGCCTGTGGCCCAGAATTTTGGTGGCCACGTTTAATTTCAAGCCTAGCCTAAGTTGCAAAGGGTCTCCCAGGGTTAATTTATTGGAGTGATCACATGGAGTAGACCACAGTCTGAGGGCAGCAAGCTGTCACCTGCTCCGGCAATAGAGGCCCCAGATGTCTGGGTGCAAAAGAACTCCATAGCACCCCGGCCAACATGGTGAAACCCCGTCGCTACTAAAAATATAAAAATTAGGCCGGGCACAGTGGCTCATGCCTGTAATCCTAGCACTTTGGGAGGCCGAGGCAGGTGGACTGCCTGAGCTCAGGAGTTCGAGACCAGCCTAGGGAACACGGTGAAACCCCGTTTCTACTAAAAATACAAAAAACTAGCCGACGTGGTGGCGTGCGCCTGTAGTCCCAGCTACTTGGGAGGCTGAGACGAGAATCGCTTGAACCCAGGAGGTGGAGGTTGCAGTGAGCTAAGACCGCACCATTGCACTCCAGCCTGGGCAACAGAGCGAGACTGCACCTCAAAAAAAAAAAAAAAAAAAAAATATATATATATATATAAATTAGCTGGGCATGGTGGTGTGCGTCTGTAGTAGTCCCAGCTACTTGGGAGGCTGAGTCAGGAGAATCGCTTGAACCTGGAAGGCAGTGGTTGTAGTTAGCTGAGAACATGCCACTGCACTCCAGCCTGGGCAACAGAGGGAGACTCTGTCGCAAAAAAAAAAAAAAAGAACTCCATAGGATGAACATCCCAGATCAGGGAATGTCGACTGTCGACAGTATCAGTATCTACAGTGGCTACTGTCTGATGTAGAAAGAAATGGGATCAGGCTAGGTGTGGTGGCTCATGCCTGTAATCCCAGCACTTTGGGAGGCTGGGGCAGGAGGATCACGAGTTCGAGACCAGCCTGGCCAACACAGTGAAACCCCGTCTCTACTAAAAATGTGAAAATTAGCTGGGCATGGTGGCACATGCCTGTAGGTCCAGCTTGAACCCAGGGTTGGAGGTTGCAGTGAGCCTAGATCACACCACTGCACTCCAGCCTGAGCAACACAGTGAGACTCTGTCTCAAAAAAAAAAAAAAAAAAAAAAAACAAAAAAAAAAGAGAGAAATGGGACCTCCGTCTTAGACTGAAGAATTCAGTTCTACCTGCTTAGCAGTGAATACTTTTGTCCAAGGTACTCTGGCAGGAGGAAGAGGCGTGTCCTCTTGAGTTCTTGACTTGGGCTCTGGCCTGTCAATATTTCCATGTTGGTGAAACCAGAGGCAGCACTCTAGGTGAACGAACTTTAGGCAGCGCAGCCTCCTAGTCTTATGGAACATCTGAGGCAGAAGAAACCTGAGTCCAACCTCTTCATTTTATAGATGAACAAACAGATCCTGATGGGACAGTGTACCCAAAGTCACCCAGCCAAGAGGCTGAGCAGGACTGTACATCAGATCTGTTTACCTCAGTCCTTAATGCATGCAGTCCAGCCAGATTAAGGGACCCTTAATACTGTCAGCTTTCCCCACTGTGGGATCTTCATCCTCTTGAGTTCTTTTGTAGCCAGACATCTGGGCCTCTTGCTGGAGAAGGTGGCAGCTTGCTGCTCTTAGACTCTAGTCTACTCCATGTGGCATCTGGATGGCACTGAAATTTCCTCAAGTGCCTCGTCTGTTGTAGATAATGAATCTTATCCTCCAGTGACTCAGCACAGGTTCTCCAGTGTGGTCCTGGCTGCCCTGCCCCTGCCAGCTGCAGGCCCCACCCTTCCTGTGGCCAGGCTGATGGGCCTTATCTCTTTACCCGCCTGGCTGTGCACAGCACTCCCACTGACAACTGCCTTGGCCAAGGTGGGCTTCAGGGCTCAGTGTCCTGGTTACTGCAGCGGCAGCAACAGCAGGTCCTACTATCGCCTCCCTCTGGTCTCTGCTTCTCTGGATCCCTGAGGAGGGCAGAAGGTACTGAGGAAGGTTAAAGGGACCAGCCTTGGAGTATTTCCCTGCTGTGAGACTCAGCTGGCCACAGGCCAGGTTCTGAAGTTCCTTTCTTCCAAGCCAGTGATTCTGGTTCTTGGACAAGGTGTTGAGGAACACTAGGAACAGAGGGGACTGTGACCTGGGGACTTTTTCTGCAGGAAGAAAACAGCCCAAAGATGAGAGTGATTCGCGTGGGTACCCGCAAGAGCCAGGTGGGTGCAGGAGCCGGGGTGGAAGAGGTTTGTCAGAACAGTTATGATGCTCACAGCATCACAAATTGGGGGACTCGGAGGGTTAGTTCCTAGCATGAAGGAGATGGGGTGGCTGGGCGTTAAGTTCCCTGGGGAATGGCAGATTACATTCTATGGCAAGATCGTCCCTAGGCTGGGAAAATTGTTGGAGTGCAGAGGGCTCCCAGGCCCCTTCTTATTCTCAGATGGAAATTCCAGTCCCTCAGGGTCTGCCTAACCTATGAGAGTCTGAAGAGTCTGAGCAGTGGCTGGGAAGGGCAGGACTAATCCAAATCTCTACCCGCAGCTTGCTCGCATACAGACGGACAGTGTGGTGGCAACATTGAAAGCCTTGTATCCTGGCCTGCAGTTTGAAATCAGTGAGTTTTCTGGAAAGGAGTGGAAGCTAATGGGAAGCCCAGTACCCCAAGAGGGGAGAACACAACATTTCTGGCTTTGCCTATAGCTAAAGCCCGTTCCGCTGCCCCGAGATTCCCTCTGGGCTGCTCCCAGTTCCAAAGGTGCTTTCCTCTAAATATCTCCAGCTCTGACTACCTGGGTTAGCCTGCCATTTAACATCTTGAGCTTTGGGTCTTTTTATGAGTGTTTCTGGTCTTCCTGCTCGATTGTATATACTCAGAGGGCAGGAACCAGGGATTATGTGCCCCTGTCCCCATCATGAATCATAGCACAGTGCTAGGCTCAGTAAATGCTGATCAATAATGAGCACCTGATTGATTGACTCTCTCCTCAGTTGCTATGTCCACCACAGGGGACAAGATTCTTGATACTGCACTCTCTAAGGTAAGAACATCTTCCTCCCCAGTTCTTGTCCCCACTCTTCTTTCCTTCCCTGAAGGGATTCACTCAGGCTCTTTCTGCCCAGCAGATTGGAGAGAAGAGCCTGTTTACCAAGGAGCTTGAACACGCCCTGGAGAAGAATGAGTAAGTAAAGATAGGAGAGTGTGGTGCCCTCCCAGTCTCTTGCTGGGACCCTAGAATGCTAGGTCTCTTGCTGGGACCCCGGGTGTCAGATAGGCTGCTGGGCTTAAATCCTCAGAGAGGCTGAAGGTGGCTCATAGGTGGGTTTTTTCAGGCTTCAGAAAAAGAGAGTGTCTGGTTCTGAGCCATCTGGCTGCCTGGACTGCAAGAATGGCCAGGGAGGGAGGGCAGGAGGCAGAGTGAGAGGACAGCAGGTTTCATGCTTCTGAGATCTTGGGAAGGCGTGCTTCCTGAACTGCCCTAGGCTCCACCACTGAAGTACAGGCAGGTGGGTGGAGAAGGGGTGAAGGCTGACTGCTCATACTCTTTCTCTTTGCCCCCCTTTTCCATCTCTGTAGAGTGGACCTGGTTGTTCACTCCTTGAAGGACCTGCCCACTGTGCTTCCTCCTGGCTTCACCATCGGAGCCATCTGCAAGTAAGAGTCTTGCAAGTAAGGGGCTTGGGCAGGGGTAGGCATCATGTGAAACTTTGTCTTTCCCTTTGGGACCTGACCCTCTGCTTCAGGGTTATCTCCTCTGCCCTGAGGAGTGTTGACTGGTGGCAGAAAACTCAGGAAATACCAGTGAGTTGGCAATCGAGAGAGAATAGAGGTGATCTGAACTTAAATGTCTTCCTTCATTCTATGCCCTTCCCTCCTCCCCCAGGCGGGAAAACCCTCATGATGCTGTTGTCTTTCACCCCAAATTTGTTGGGAAGACCTTAGAAACCTTGCCAGAGAAGAGGTAAGTGGGCCCTGGATAGGCAGCTTGGTGGGATGTGCCCAGAAGATGCATGGATGGGAGGAGGAGGAAAGGAACAGTGACCGCCTAGTGTTAAAATCTCATTGTAACCTCTCTCTGGGCAGTGTGGTGGGAACCAGCTCCCTGCGGAGAGCAGCCCAGCTGCAGAGAAAGTTCCGGCATCTGGAGTTCAGGAGTATTGTATCCTTCTAGAAGAGTGATGGGTCCTTTTAGAAGAGTGACGGGGGCAGCAGCCAAGGAAAAAGACAAGGTCTAGAGGGCTCTGGGAGTCCAGAGAGTGGAAGGGGCTTCCAGCAAGCAGCCCGTGGGGTCAGTGGCCTGTCTGTCTTTCCATGCACTCATCCGTCCACTCATTTATAGTCTAATGTTTTCTTAGCCCCAGACAAGTGTTTGGAGTGCAAGGCATTGGGGATAATGGTGAGCAAGATAATCATTCCCCTGCATATGTAGAGTTTACTTCTTACTTAGGAATAATGCAGTTATACTGAACTGAACAGTGACTACTTCTGGAGGGATAGGGGGTACTTCTTTTTTTTTTTTTTTTCTGAGACGGAGTTTCGCTCTGTTGCCCAGGTTGGAGTGCAGTGGCGCAATCTAGGCTCATTGCAACCTCTGCCTCCTGAGTTCAAGCAATCTTCCTGCCTCAGCCTCCCAAGTAGTTGGGATTACAGGTGCCACCACACCTGGCTAATTTTTGTATTTTTAGTAGAGACCGGGTTTCACCATGTTGGTCAGGCTGGTCTCAAACTCCTGACCTCAGGTGATCCACCAGCCTCGGTCTCCCAAAGGGCTGGGATTACAGGCTTGAGCCCCGCACCTGGCCAGTACTTCCATTTTTATATGCTACTATATTATTTTGACTTTTACAATGAATATGTAGTACATTTCATAAAACTAAATTTAAAAATAGTATGTGCTAAGTGCCCCAATAAGTGAAGTTGGGAATTTTCTGGAAACTTCTAGTTGGAACATCTAAACACAGAAGTCTGGGGGGTCAGGGAAGGTTTCTCAGTGGTCTTGTAACCTTGGCAAGTTATTTAGCCTCCCTATGTCATTTTCCTTATCTGTAAAGTGGGGATAATAATACTACCTTCCTCACAGGGTTGTTGTGAAGATGAAATGAGCTGACATATGGAAAGTACTTTTAAAGCAGTGTCTGGCATGTAGTAAGTATGATGTAACTGTTAGCTGTTACCATTAAGCTGAGAGCTGGAAGATGACTGAAAGTCAGCCAGCTAGAGAGGGAAAGACAGACTCAGGCAGAGGGAACCACATGAGGCCCCAGATTGCCCGACACTGTGGTCCTTAGCAACTCTCCACAGCGTGGAAACCTCAACACCCGGCTTCGGAAGCTGGACGAGCAGCAGGAGTTCAGTGCCATCATCCTGGCAACAGCTGGCCTGCAGCGCATGGGCTGGCACAACCGGGTGGGGCAGGTAGGGCCTGCCCCTATCCTCTCCCCAGCTCATCTGCATCTCCTTTCTGCCTTACAGTTATCCCCAATTTAGGATTTTTAGACTTTATGATTGTGTGAAAGTGATATACGTTCAGTAGAAACTGTACTTAGTACCCATACAGCCATTCTGTTTTTTACTTTCAGTACAGTATTCATTACATGAGATATTCAACACTTTATTGTAAAATAGGCTTGGTGTTAGATGATTTTTTCCAACTATAATAGGCTAATCTTAGGTGTTCTGAGCACATGTAAGGTAGGCTAGGTGTATTAAATGCATTTTCAGCTTATGTTTTCAACTTAACAATGGGTTTATCAGGATGTAACCCCATTGTAAGTCAAGCACCATCTGTCTTCACTTCTTGATCACCCCACCTCTAACACCATAGGCTGGGAAGATTGTGAATCAGAGGCCAGACTCTAGGCTTTCATGGAGAAAATTTACAAAAAAAAAAAAAAAAAAGAGGCCAGACTCACACTTATGCCTACCCAGGCTTTCTAGATGATAGGGAACCCCCATCTCACTGCCAGGTGTTTTTAGACATCCCCATATCCACCCTTTTGACTACCTGTTCCGCCTCCACAGATCCTGCACCCTGAGGAATGCATGTATGCTGTGGGCCAGGTATACTTGACCAGGGAAGCCACATGGTGACATATCCCTTCCCTTTGTTCTCAACCAAGAAGCTAGTCTCACAACCTTCTGCATCTGCTTCCCCAGAATAGCATTCTCAGGGAGGGGCAGGCCTTGGGATGCTACCGGTCCAAAAGGCCCTGGGGAGCAAGTAGATAGAGGTGGTCCCATGCTTTGCACCATTGGTTGGGGAAAGATCAGGCCTGATGTCCTAGGCTGTTTTTCCATCAGGGGGCCTTGGGCGTGGAAGTCCGAGCCAAGGACCAGGACATCTTGGATCTGGTGGGTGTGCTGCACGATCCTGAGACTCTGCTTCGCTGCATCGCTGAAAGGGCCTTCCTGAGGCACCTGGTAGGGCCTGTGCTCCACCTGTGGAGGGCTGGGGACTTGGAGAGCTGGGAAAGGTGGTAGGGAAGATTTCTCACATGAACGCTCTGTATATAGTGCTAACTCATTCTTGTTGAATGTTGTGTATGGAGAGGACCAGGTCTGGGCCCACAGTTGCCTTTTCAGTGATGTCCTCAGGTCTGTGGTCACAGGGTGGTGTTAAGAGACCTTGCAGCTCACAAGAACTTCTCGTTACAGGAAGGAGGCTGCAGTGTGCCAGTAGCCGTGCATACAGCTATGAAGGATGGGCAAGTAAGTGGGGGGAAATGAGTGGGAAGCCAGGGAGGGAGGACTGTGACATTTCTTCCTGTGCATCCCAGGTTTCTAAGTAGTCCCCTCTCAGATTGTGCTGAGGCAACTGTTTTCTTCCCCAGCTGTATCTGACTGGAGGAGTCTGGAGTCTAGACGGCTCAGATAGCATACAAGAGACCATGCAGGCCACCATCCATGTCCCCGCCCAGGTACCAAAGCTGGAAGGCGAGGGAGTAATAAACAAGAGTGCGTATCATCTCTTTTGTTCTCACCAAATCCCACCTCCTTCCCTCATACAGCATGAAGATGGCCCTGAGGATGACCCACAGTTGGTAGGCATCACTGCTTGTAACATTCCACGAGGGCCCCAGTTGGCTGCCCAGAACTTGGGCATCAGCCTGGCCAACTTGTTGCTGAGCAAAGGAGCCAAAAACATCCTGGATGTTGCACGGCAGCTTAACGATGCCCATTAACTGGTTTGTGGGGCACAGATGCCTGGGTTGCTGCTGTCCAGTGCCTACATCCCGGGCCTCAGTGCCCCTGCTACCTGGGGAGTGATTACCCCAGGAGACTGAACTGCAGGGTTCAAGCCTTCCAGGGATTGCCTCACCTTGGGGCCTTGATGACTGCCTTGCCTCCTCAGTATGTGGGGGCTTCATCTCTTTAGAGAAGTCCAAGCAACAGCCTTTGAATGTAACCAACTCTACTAATAAACCAGTTCTGAAGGTGTTTTGTGTGTGTGTGTGTGTGTGTGTGGTTGGCGGGAAGATATGAACAAACACAAAGCCCTTTCATCCTTACCTCAGAGGCTGGGACTTTTGCCCAAAGTTCTCCTGGTACATCCTTTCTGCTTCTGCCTCAATAGTTTTCATTTCACACAGAATAAATTGTCTCCCAGGAACACCAAGAAACACAGCCATAATCTTAAATTCCTATGGTTTGCCCCTTCTTCAGTTAACAGTGGAGCCTATTTATATTGCATGGCCCCTCCCACCCCTACTATCAGGAAAGTATATAAAGTCACTAATCCTACAACTCTCTTGCAAAATGAAAACAAATGCTCCATTAAAAAAAAAAAACAATCCTTTAATAAAATTAGTCCATCTAAAACTCCCCAATGCCTAAGGTTCTAGTCGTGGAAGGGTTAGCTGCAAAATTCCAGTTCGGAAGCCAACGGAGGCTCAGTCCAGACAGGGATTAACCGACTTGTGCTGGTATCTAGGTGCTTGGATTGCCGAGTTGAGTTTGCTGGAAGGGAAATGGGGCGGCGTGGGGGGGCCTGACAGGCCTGGCTGCCAGTCGGCTTCCGCGAAAACGACTCTTGCTGTCCACATAGCCAGCCGTGAAGCCAAACTGCAGGCCTCTGCCCTCCCCTAAATGTCCGGAGGCAGTCACTCGGGAGGAAGATGTGCCTGTTACCAAGCGCTTCGTCCCGGCCCCAGCGCAGACCTATGAATGAAGATGGAGGGAGAGCTGATGTGAAAGGCCTGGGTCCCGGCCGCAACGGGGGCGCCAGACCGAAATCAGCGATCGTGTCTCTCCCACCAAAGCCTCCAGGCCAGCGGCCACGTCTGGAAGTCCTGGGCTAAGCACCACGCCGGGGGAGTACCACACACCCCGGCTGCAGCTGCCGAGGGCCTCACTCACCTTCAGGGCCGCCGGCCTCTCGGCCTGGACTGCCCACCTCGGCCCTGCGTCGGAGCGGAAGGCCAAGTCTTCCAGAAGGTGCTGCGGCCTCCCCGCAGCCCCTTAGCGACTCGGGATGGGGCGGCTGAGTCACGAAAGCCGAGGCGGGCAGGTGCGGCGCCGCCGGCCCCCCCCCGGCAGGCTCGGGTCTTCCGCGCCACGGCGGTCCCCGAAGAGCGCCCAAGCTGCATCTGGAAGGCCCGAGCCCTACCGGAGGGCGGACAGCGTACGGGGCAGGGCCCGAGGCCGACGCGGCAGGCGGTGCGGGCCAGGAGCGGGGGCGGGCGGGGACTCGAGGCCGGGCGGCGAAGGCGGGCGAGGGGAGGGGAAGGGAGCCGGGAGCCGCGGCCCGCTTGCCCCGCAGTCTGAAGTGGCTCAGCTCTTTCCATGAGGGCGGTGGTGGCCCTTAAAAGGGCCTTTGTGGTGGCATGGGGAGGCCTGGCGGCCGGCCGCGGCGCGAGCCCTCTTAGTACTCCTGGGAGGCCTGGGTGGCCTTCTTGCCGCCCGAGGGCGCCTTCGGCCCCACGGTGGCGCTGGTCTTCTTGGGCAGCAGCACGGCCTGGATGTTGGGCAGGACGCCTCCCTGGGCGATCGTCACGCCGCCCAGCAGCTTGTTGAGCTCCTCGTCGTTGCGGATGGCCAGTTGCAGGTGGCGGGGGATGATTCGCGTCTTCTTGTTGTCGCGGGCCGCATTGCCCGCCAGCTCCAGGATCTCAGCGGTGAGGTACTCCAGCACTGCCGCCAGGTACACTGGCGCGCCGGCGCCAACGCGCTCGGCGTAGTGGCCCTTCCGCAGCAGCCGGTGTACACGGCCCACTGGGAACTGGAGGCCGGCGCGCGACGAGCGCGACTTGGCCTTGGCGCGGGCCTTGCCGCCAGTCTTGCCGCGGCCCGACATGCTAGCGAGGTAGACCGGTGAAGAACGGCTCAAACACTCGAACAGACGCCCGCCGCAGTGTAACTGCTGTCGCGCGCGCGCCGCGAGGCCGCCTTTATAAGCCCCCAGGACACACCTCCGCGCCCTCCTGATTGGCTCTTTTCTCCAATACCCGCCTCCGGTTGGTTGCGGTTAACCCTTGGGTATGGCGGCTCGGCTGAGGGAGCGCGCCCGCTGATTGGTCGAATTTGAAAACCTTTTGCCCGGGGAGAAAAGGCGAGGAGGAGGGGTGGCACGCAGACTGCCAACTACCCGTTGATGTAGCCAATCCTTGTAAAGCGCGCGAGGTTTAAACACTACAGTCGGAAACCAGAACCGGAAGACCAAAGGGGTGGAGTCTGAGGCCACCTAGAGAGCTTCTGGGAAATCTGTGCCGGCGTAGGATTTTTAAAGGAAAGGGGTCAACATTATAGCTACTGCAGCCCTCCCTTCCAGGTCCGGTCACTCCCTCCTCCCTTCTCCTACCTGACAAAGGGAGAATGGAAAACGGGAAGAAATTAGACCCCTTTTCTTTCTTTTTTTTTTTAAATAGACCGGGTCTCACTCGCTCTGTCAGCCAGGCTGGAGTGCAGTGGTGTGATCTCAGCTCACTGCAGCCTCGAACTCCTGGGCTCCAGGGATCCTCCCTGCTCAACCTCCCGAGTAGCTGGTACTACAAGTGCTCCACCACACTTGGCTAATTATTTTATTTTTGTAGAGACGGCGTCCCGTTTTGTTGCCCGGGCTGTCTTGAATTCCTGGGCTCGGGCAATCCTCCTGCCTCAGCCTCCTAAAGTGCTGGGATTACAGGCATGAGCCACTGCACCCGGTGACTCTTTGAAAGTTTGATCCCATGCCAGGAAACAGGATACTTCAATTTTGTGGCCCTCCATGCCACCTGAAGTATCAGGATATTTATTCAATATGTTCTGTTTGGTCTCAGTTCTGTTCACTTCTTGTTAGGGTCTGATGGGGCAGAGAGATAGGCATTCTGTTGGAGGAAGTACCCCCACCAACCCTCCCAAACTACCCAAAAATGCCCATATAGGAAATATACCTACAGGAACAATAAGAAAAAGACAACGCTTTATTGTCTCCATTGAGAGCATGTGGCCCCCTGCTTAGTTCTTACTAATCAGAACACTTAATTTACAATCAAATGACATGTCACTGTGGAGCCTGTGTCCCTAGCCTTGGCCCAAGTTCTATCCCAAAAACCAGTAGTTCCTTGAGAGTCAGGACTCTGAAACGTGAGTGTGGATAACTGCAAAAAAAGCTGCTGTATCCCACCCTATGAGGCTGCAAAGATAGGATGGAGAGGGAGAGAGTAGCAAGTTGCAGAAAGCCATTGGTAAAATCCAATCAGTAGTCAGCAGAGGGCAAGAAACGCCCAGGATGCCAATGATCACAGGGAAAGGAAAATGCTGAGAACAAAATCTGGAGGAGTACGAAGAGTGAGAGAGGCCTGGGCAAGGAGGCAGTCTGGGACCAGACAGAGGTCAGCCTGAGTTACGAATCCTAGAGACTGTGAGGTAAAGGACAATGATCAAGGGACTCAGACATCATAGAAGAGTCGAACGAGCTGATATCGAATGGAGAAGGTGATGGCACTGCCCACGATCTGCAAGGAGAAATGGACTGGAGTAAGAATCACGCAGAAAGGGAGACAAGGAGGTATAAACTTGATCCCCATCCTCACCTGCAGCAGCAGCAGGAGCAATGTGAGGTTTCTCTCATGTATGGGCCCAAAGATTTTAAGTAGCAGATTGATGAGGGTCATGTTGTTACATTCAGTGAATTCACCATCCTCAGTCTCACTCTGGTGTACTGCCACCAGCCGGAGGTTCTCTGCCACCTGGAGGGACCAGAGGTGAAAAGAACCTCAGCTAATACCTACGCTTTAGGAATGTGGATCTATTTAATGCTTTCAAGTTCCCCTTGGATTTGATATAGGCCTAGGTTCCCCATTCCTCAAGGTCAGGATGGCAGCCTAGGGCCTTACCTCCTTGTTACCCTGTTACCTTTAAAATAAAGGTGCCCAAGAAAGAGAGGCTCTTGGTCTTGAACTTGGAATAGCTCATCTCCAGTTTGCCTGTCTTGATATTGAGTCTGCGGGGGGAAGATAGCTTCATGTGACTGGGCCACTATTTGAACCCTCCTCCCTGTGGCTAATAGGAAGAGCATTGAATGTGGAGTCAACCTGAGATCTATTTCTGGCTCTGCTGCTTACTGTTATCAGAACCACTGTATCATATTATGCAAATAAATGTGCTTTGTAAGTTATAAAGGGCTACTCACATGGAAATAGCCCTTCTTTGGGCCCACTCCCTTTGTACAGCAAATGTATAGGCTGGCATTAGATATCCCAAGTGAAAAGGCTATGATGTCCATTTCAAGCCCCAAAGCAGCTACCTGGGTATGCGGTGGCGAGGGCAGGGGATGATATGCAGGAGCTGAGGCAGTGAGTAGAGGAAGTTGAACACCTGGGGCATGAAGAATAGTAGCATGGTCTTGCTGAAGTGTCCCAAGATGCCCACCACGGCAAAGGTCATGCCAGCAAAGTAACAGAAGGTATCTCCCACAAACACCCGTGATGGGTACCTGTGTGGGGGAGAGGATCCGAGCTAGTGGCAAGAGGCATTACCAATCCTTTCTCTCACATCACACCCTATGGGCACTGGACTAGCCCTGACCCTAGTTCTGACTCAGAGGAGACTCCAGTTGTGCAGCAACTCTGCAGGATCCAAGGCCCTGAATTCATCTATTCCTGGGGCCTCCACGCACTCATCCCTAACTACTGCTGGGTAGAGAGAAATTTCAGAATGCGACCAACTGAAGACACAGAAAACTCCATAGAGGTATGCACAGGTTTAGCTTCACCACCACAAGGTGGGTTATGATAAGGGCCATCTTTGCCATGTGTTCAGGTAGTTGTCTCCTTATCCACAGGCCTACTTACCAGTTGTGGTAGAGCAATCCCAAAGTGGTGAAAAAAAAGGGTATCATGAAGTAGAGGGAAAAGACATGATCATCCCGACAATCACCTTTGGAAGCAAAGAAGAAAGAAGGGAAAGTTAATACCCACTTCCTCTGCATACCTTGGTCCTATTTTTGTCTAAGTTCTGTTTACAGCTGTATCATACACCTCACCCAAGTCACTTTTAAGAACTCAATACCCCTTTTATGTCACCCAAGGCAATTCCCAATATTCCACCTCTTTCATGCAGCCTTCCAAACTAGTTACTATCTTAAATTTGGTTTAGCCCATTCTGATGTAAGTTTGGATACCAACTTTACTTCTTAGCTTTGTGACCTCGATCTTGATCATGACACATTTAACTTCTCTAAGCCTGTTTTCTCATCTGTAAAACAGGGCTGATTATAACATCTGCCACACAAAACCATTACAAGATTTAAATAAGATAGTGTTTAAAAAGTACTTAGCTTTAATAAACACTTGTTGATGTTCATCAGCCAAAGACCACCAGAAACACATCTATAGTTCAAAGCTAGGTTTAATGACTTGTTGTAAAAAGGGAGACTTCAGAAACCACACACCATTGGGAACCACGGAATGTCTCAGTAAGAGGGTGTTAGGAGGGGCTTGTAGTAGCATTTGTTTTGGGTATTTTGGGAGAGGGTGAAAGAAAGTAGTTTTGCTCCAGACTGGGTGCTGTTAGAAAGCAGGAGTAATTCATGGCTGGGTGTGGTGACTCACGCCTGTAATCCCAGCACTTTGGGAGGCTGAGGCGGGCAGATCACCTGAGGTCAGGAGTTCGAGACCAGCCTGACCAACATGGAGAAACCCCGTCTCTACTAAAAATACAAAATTAGCTGGGTGTGGTGGCACATGCCTGTAATCCCAGCTACTAGGGAGGCTGAGGCAGGAGAATCGCTTGAACCTGGGAGGCGGAGGTTGCGGTGAGCCGAGATCGCACCATTGTACTCCAGCTTGGGCAAGAGCGAAACTCCGTCTCAAAAAAGAAAAAAAAAAAAGAAAGCAAGAGTAATTCTATGATCAAGCATTTTAATGTTTATCTAAGAAGTGGTAGGAACTGGCTGGGCACAGTGGCTCAAGAGTGTAATCCCAGCACTTTGGGAGGCCAAGGCTGGCAGATCACTTGAGCCCAGGAGTTCAAGACCAGCTTAGGCAACATGGTGAAACCCTGTCTCTACAAAAAATACAAAAATTTGCCAGGTGTGGTGGTGCATGCCTGTAGCCCCAGCTACTTGGGAGGCTGGGACAGGAGGATCGTTTGAGTCAGAGGTTGCAGTGAGCTAAGATTGCACCACTGCTCTCTAGCCTCTGTGACAGAGGGAGACCCTGTCTCAAAAAAAAAAAAAAAAAGAAGTGGTAGGAACTGAGTTGTTATTGGAGAGCAGCAGCAGTCGCTCATGTTAGCTGAGAGAGGGGATCTTGGCCAGTCTTTAACACTCAGACTTCTCTCTCCCCACCCCCAATCCCACCTACCTTCCAACTCTACCAGGTTGAAGACAATGATGGAAGCAGAAATGACTAGTGACTGGCCAGCCTCTAGGCCGTTAATTCCTGCTAGGATATTGATGGCATTGGTACAGAACACTGCCAGCAGCCCCATGTAGACATAGTACAGGATTCCTGGAGGGAGAGATGGTAGGAAAAGAAGTAGTGCCACCTAGGGAAGGAGGATTTAAGAATTTTTAGAGAAGTGGTGAGGACAGGATACGATGAAGGGCTACCAGAAAGGATCTAGGAAGACACAGAGACAGAAAAGGAACACTTGGAGGAGAATGTGGAGCACCAGGAAGGGTTCCCTGAAGTAGGTGCCATAGGGGCAGCAGTGGCAGGACTACCTACCCAAGTCCAGATGCAGGCCAAGTATCGGGCGGAAGGGCTTGGGCACCACAATGGTCGTGTTGCCAAAGTTGGTGAAATAGACCATGAGGAGAGGTAGTGAGGCAGCTGTGGGTAGCAGCAGCTTATGGCGCCAGCGCAGATTCAGTACATCATCCGCAAAGCCCAGGAAGATCATGCAGCAGATGGCAAGGAGGGCACCTATCAGGGCCACAAACTGGGGGAGGCTCGGGCAGGTCCATGACTCAAGCCTGCTCCCATTCCACCTTTTAAGAATTCCTGTCTTTTCTGATCATTTCTTGGTCCCTCCCCACAAGCCCAAATAACCCCAATTCTCTCAGGTACCTCCCAGGTCCCAGCCACAGGCAATCACCCCCACGAACCCACTTACTTCATGGTGGGGGAATGCCTTACACTGCTCCTTCACAAAGCAGTTCAGGAAGGGGAAAGGGATGAAGCAGAAGAGGATGATAAGGAAAACAGCACCGCTGATCACTCCCTGGGATTCTGGGCTGTGGCCCAGCAGCAAGGGGGCGAGGGGGAAGAGGAAAGGGGGCGTGGTCACTCACTAGTACAGGTGTTACAATAACCCAAAGTGGTCTTCTCATTCCCGGTTTTTTATTTTGGTAAGTGGTGAGGCGGGCGGAGGGAGGAAAGCACCACTGCCAGAGTCCCAGATATACCCAAGGGTCCCTACCCATCCTTTCCCCAGTGCGAGTAAGTTCTGCTCATCACCTCTCCGAGTTCCAGGCTGCCTGGGTTAGTTCTGAGTCTTCACGTGTGGTCAAGCACCCCGGTCCCCGCCCCTGCCCTAGCCACTCCTTCCTTAGCCCTTGCCCCCTGCCCGGACCCGTGTGCCGCTGCTCACATCTGCTGTCGGCTGGTTTTGTTGAGGTCCTGACCACAGAGGCGCGCAGCAATGAAGTGGCCCCGGAAGGCCGGGATGAGGGTGACTGTGGCCACAAATCCCAGCAGCGAGACGATCAAATTGATCAGCAGCGGCATGGGCAATTCCGAGAAGGCCCACATGGTGACCGGTCAGGGGCCCGGCTCCGCCGCCGCTTCAGGTAACGGGCAAGCTGAGCAGCAGTCCTGAGGCGTCAGCAGTATGGAGTGGCCGCTCCCCACAGGCAGGCTCTTCCCACACCAATCTGAGCAAAACCCAACAACTCTGACTTGAGCCGCCCTCGGGACACCGGAGAACCTCTCTAAGGTAACCTAGGTTCTGCCCTGCTGCACCGGCCTACCTACTGTTTCCGCCCGGATCTTGTTCGCTGAACAACTATCACTGCGGAAGGCGGCGGCCGCCATTTTTAATATGGGCATAGGAGGTAGGGGAGGGGTGGAGGTGGAAGATAAGTGTGATTCTAAATTTCATCCTATGTTCGAGAGTAGAATCACCGAGAGAGTACTGGAAACGCAATTAAAGAAAGGCAGCCAAGAACGGATACTTCCCTAACATTATGTTAAAGATGTACTACCCAGAGCAGAAATGCCAATTGCCTGGTTCCAAGATGAATGCCTCCTTGTACCACGTGTCTGACACCGCTCACGTTCCGGTTCCACGTCAGTTTTAGCTCCGTCCGCCTCCGTAGGTCAAGCTTAAAGGGCCCGTACCTCTCCCTTAATCTGGGATGCCTCTGGCTCCAGGAAGATGGCTATTGAAAGGCAGGGGGTGGGGAGGGGGAACGAGGGTGTGGAGCCGCCCCTGTTCCTTGCAGGAAACGTGTTGCCAACATAGTCGGAAGCCAAGGTAAACACAACTCAGTTCCCGGAAACGCAGCTACGATTTGGAAGTATAGTGTCAATTCTAAAGCGTAGATCCTTGAAAAGCCCTTCCCACTCTGTTTTTCTTGTCCTCGATTCTGGTATTTATTTCTCAGCATCCCACCCACCTTCTGCCCCAGCTGTAGCAGTTAGTTGCCCGGCAACCCAGCGCAGCACTTCACTGAGGGATTGGGAGTACCCTCAGGTCTTGGATTTAACTCGGGACTTGAGCTTGGCCCTGGATCACTGCATTGTACCTAGCTCCCACAAGGAGGAGATGGAGATTTCCAGGCTGAGGCTCTGGAAAGAGCTGAGGAGGGAGAGGAATCAGACCCACAACTGACTTCCTGTGAGTCTGAGGAACTCCCAGTCAGGTTTCTTCCTGTAGGTCACTATGCATTTTGCTTGGCCTCCTGCAGGTCGCTGAGCATTTTGCTTGGCCTGTTCCCCTGCAAACAACAATTCACCAGCTTTTTTTTTTTTTTTTTTTTTTGAGACGGAGTTTCGCTCTTGTTGCCTAGGCTGGAGTGCAATGGCGCGATCTCAGCTCACCGCAACCTCCACCTCCTAGGTTCAAGCGATTCTCCTGCCTCAGCCTCCCAAGTAGCTGGGATTACAGGCAGTAGCTGGGATTACAGGCATGCGCCACCACGCCCGGCTAATTTTGTATTTTTAGTACAGACGGGATTTCTCCATGTTGGTCAGGCTGGTCTGGGACTCCCGACCTCAGGTGATCTGCCCGCCTCGGCCTCCCAAAATGCTGGGAGTACAGACGTGAGCCACTACGCCCAGCCAGTTCACCAGCATCTTTATTACCTTTCATTCCCCGACAGGCTCTTAGGCGGCAAATGATTTCCATTTGTCAGAGAGGAAGTCACCACCAGTGAGTTAGGAAAAGGACTCCAATAGCCTAGCGCTTTGTCCACTCTTCCTTCTATGGCATGTTCCAGGAGTCAGGGTCATGTTGACTTTTTTTAAGCCGAAGATAGTTTCTTCTTTCTCTCAAAATCAGATGTGTGGCCGGGCGCAGTGGCTCACGTCTGTAATCCCAGCACTTTGGGAGGCGAAGGTGGGTAGCTCACTTGAGGTCAGGAGTTTGAGACCAGCCTGGCCAACACGGTGAAACCCAGTCTCTACTGAAAATACAAAAATTAGCCGGGTGTGGTGGCACATGCCTGTAATCTCAGCTACTCAGGAGGCTGAGGCAGGAGGATCGCTTGAACCTGGGATGTGGAGGTTGCAGTGAGCCGTGATCATGCCACTGCACCCCAGCCTGGGCAACAGAGGGGAAACTCTGTCTCAAAACAAACAAACAAACTAAATCAGATGTGAAATGGCTTTTCTACTTGAAAATGGCTCTAATTAACAACAACAAAAACCCAGATATGTATAAAATACATAAATTTTCGTAATTTACTTGCTAGTATTCCACCAGATTTTCAGTACTTATCCCACTGCTATTATTTTTCCGTGTGTGTGTTGTGTGTATGCACGTGTGCCTCTCTTAAACTAGAAACTCCCAGGAGGCAAGTGTTTTCTCTTCCACAGGGTGTCCCCATGGGGCTAGGAACACAGACATCTGTGTACAAGGAAGGCATCATCACACATAATGAGGCCGAGGCTGAAAGGAGGACTGACAGCAATAGGTGCATATGGAGGGAGCAATTAGTTGTGACCAGAGTAAGTGGTCTTGAGGAAGAGAAGTATCATTTCAGTAGATTATAAGAGTAGAAGGACCTTTCACAGGCAGTGACAGTGAGGCACCAGAAGCAGGTGGAAAGGAGGAGCTTGTGGGATCCCAGAGGAGGCAGCATTCAGTTATCTTGTTGATGACGAGTATACTGAGACTCCCTGGAGGTCTGAGAGCCAGTCTGTATCTATTTCCTTTTTTATTAGGAGGCCAATCCTAATAAATCTTCCTTCCCAGCCTGGTATTGGGAAGCTTTGTCTCTTTCTTCTCCAGAGATCATTAGCCCTTCCTACCACCACCCTCCTGTGGAGGGTGGGAGGATGTAATCAAAGACAAGAGATACTAAGCATTCATCATCCACATATACATGTTACTATCAGAAAATGGTTACTAAGATACTTGTCAGATAATCTGAGTATTTTTGTTCTCATGATGGTAAAGGCCCAGTTGATGATCAGACTAATCAGAAGGAGAAACAAACACACACATGACTTTTGGCTTCACTTGAAATTGTGTGCCTTTCCTGGTAAAAGTTCAAAGCATTTTCCTGAATGCTGAAGCAGGCCCTAGGATTCACAGACCAGCTGACTTATCAGTGGCCCCGGACTGAGCAGACAGTGTTTGAGATGCACATCTCTTCTAAGTAGCCCTGAGTGGCTCCCAATGAGCAAGGCCAATCCACTAAATCTGATTGCTAGACAAAGCCTGTCCCAAAAATGTTTCATAGTGCCACAAAGACAATGAGACCCCTCTGGACAGTCTGGGGCTGTGATACTTGCAGGACTCTATCTGTGGCTCTGTCCAGGCAGCTGAATCACTCTTTTTCCTTTTCCTCCCACCTCTCCCCTCTTAGTCTAGAAAAAAGTTGTTAATTAAAAGCAAGCCCCAGGATTTCCCATTCCACTGGTATGGCATGAATGATATTTCAAAAGACAGAAATGGCATAGAAATTCTCAAAGCATACTTGAGTATTTTCTGTTAGACTTCTTAAAATTACAAAGTTTGTTAATCCCTACTATGTGCATAGGAAGCTCTTCAGTACTGTGGAGGATACAAACTAATATAATTGCAGTTGCTTGCCCCAGGGAGTCTACTTCAACATATTTAGAGCATCTTGGTTGAATTTGAGGGAAGAGAGATGACTAAGACATGGTTCCCACCCCTAGGCAGCTTCCTGATGCATGGAAAAAGCAGACATATAAACAATCAGCTAGACTCTAAGGCAGAATGAGGTAAGTGCTAGAGGTCTAAGTAATGGATGAAAGAGGGAGGACTAGGCTGGGCACAGTGGCTCTCACCTGTAATCCCAGCACTTTGGGAGGCTGAGGCGGGAGGATCACCTGAGGTCAGGAGTTCGAGATCAGCCTGGCCAACATGGTGAAACCCTGTCTCTACTAAAAATAACAAAAATTAGCCAGGCATGATGGCACATGCCTATAGTCCCAGCTACTTGGTAGGCTGAGGCAGGAGAATCGCTCAAACCTGGGAGGTGGAGGTTGCAGTGAGCCAAGATCTAGCTACTGCACTCCAGCCTGGGCAACAGTGACTCTCTGTCTCAAAAAAAGAAAAAAAAAAAAAAAGAGGGAGGACTAACTAGGGAGACTCATGTAAGACTGAATTGTGAAGCAGTATCTGGCAGCATAGGACCAAGCACTCAGTGGAGAAGTTGAGGGAATAAATCAAAGAAGTCAGAGAATGGAGATCACTGGGGGGTCTGAGGGTTCCTGAAGGATTCTTGGGGGAAGAGGGTCTTCACAGGGAAATCTTCTACCTGGACAACTTCCTGCATAACCTGCTCCCCTAAACCCTAGCTGCTCTTCCCACTGACAGCTTCCTCCTGCATCCCTGGGTTCTGGCCCTGAGTTCTCTCCTCCCTTGATTTCATGCCTTCTCTTCCCTTTGAGATTAGAAACCCAGACTCTAGGAATCTCCACTGATTTGGCAGTCCAGTGACAATGCATGGGCAGGGCCACAGGAGGTTACCTCATTCACCCCCACCTCTCCCCATCATTCCTTACAGGGAAATCCAGGGAGGCCCAGGCTACCCCACCACCTCCTCTGGCTCAGACAAACCGGTTGCTGACCTGTCAGTTTCTGTCTAGCCCTGCAACCCCACACTTTAGAAGCCATTGTTTTATTCTCTTATTCTCATGTGCTCATTCCTCAGACAACTACTTGGGTTTGGGAGAAAGATACTTAACACCCTTCCATCCTACCTCTTTAAGAAAGGGACTATGTGCCAAAGAGCTTCCCACATGTATGAAGAAGGGGCTCTTGGGAGAATGTGAATTCCCCCAGGATTCCTTTGAATCCTTTTGCAGGTATTTCCTTCCCCTGTCCTCAGCAAGCATTGATGAGCCCCAGTCCTGTAGAGGTTGAATCAACTCCTTGAGTCTAGGAAAAGATGGCTCCTGAGGCCAGAGGTTGGGCAGTGTACCTACAGCACCATTTCTTGGGAGCTTGTTGGGATATCACATACTTGGAGTGGCAAGGTCTTGTGGCTGAATCTATTGATAGTCCAGTGCTACATTGCCAGCTCCCCTGTCATTACCACCCCCTCTACACGTGCTCCATAGGCAGGAGCTGTTACTATGGAAATACATTATTTTTAAAAACAGACACACAGCCTGGGCTTGGGAATCTCCAGAACAAACCTACATGAGCAAGGAGGTTAATGGGGCTGTTTCTGGGTCCAAGCTCCAAGAGGAAGGAGGGTGATGATGGTGGGGGGCATTCAAAATTCGGTATTCTACTCTCAACCTCTCCCAGCTTCAGGTTCTGCTTTCTCTCTGTTGACATCAGCTGGACCTCTGCCAGACACTTCTATCTGGGAGGGATGCTCTGCATCTCTTTACCCTGGGCCTAGCTCCCCCCAGGAAATGGGAAGCTAGAAGTCGCTGAGTCTGGGGGTGTTGGGAGAAGGGGGCGGTGACTTCCACAGGGGTCACCTCCTTCTTAACCTCACAGGCGTCCGACCTGTGGACATCTAACAAGCACAGGGGAAAGCAAAGGCAGCATCTTAGGTAAGTGAAGTTGCTCTTGCCTTGAGCTGAGTGTGGGAGCACCGCGATTGCAAGATGGGGCGAGGTGATCAAAGATCCCGCCTATTTTCAACCCCGGAACCTCCTCCGCTCGCTGCTCGCCCTCCCGCCCTCCTCCAGCGAGGGAGCGCCAGGATGTCCTGGCCCCGCCCGGCGCGGGTGCGGCTCCTTTAAGGGCGGGTGGGGGCGGGGCGCCGGCGGTGTTGTCAGTGTCAGCTCTGCGCACGCAGCCCTCCCGGAGCCGGTGCCGGCCCGCGAGCCCCAGGGTCTCTGCAGACCAGTCCCCTCCCGGGTCCGGCGGGGCCCGCGCGGTGGGAGGAGTCGGGCACTGGCCGGCGACTAACTGGGGTCCGACTGCTGACCAAGCTAGGAGGGACCCGGACCACGGAGACAGAGACCCCGGCGTCGCGACCCCCGAGGACCTCCTCTCCTCGCTCTGTGGCACCCACTAGTCCTGGGCACTCAGCCGCGGAGAGCCCCCGACCCCGCGCGCCTAGCCCCGGGGGAGCCCGCCTCCGCCCCGCGGCCAGCCCGGGCCATGCTCCCCCGGGGCAGCGGCTGAGCCCCAGCGGGGACCGGGACCGGAGCCCGCGCGGAGCATGGATCCGGGCTGGGGGCAGCGGGACGTGGGCTGGGCGGCCTTGCTGATCCTCTTCGCCGCCTCGCTGCTCACGGTGTTCGCTTGGCTGCTGCAATATGCCCGGGGCTTGTGGCTGGCGCGGGCCCGCGGGGACCGGGGCCCGGGACCCGCCTTAGCCGGGGAACCCGCGGGTTCCCTGCGGGAGCTGGGCGTGTGGCGCTCGCTGCTGCGGCTGCGGGCGACTCGGGCTGGCGCCGCCGAGGAGCCAGGAGTCCGGGGCCTCCTGGCGTCACTCTTCGCCTTCAAGTCTTTCCGGGAGAACTGGCAGCGGGCTTGGGTGCGAGCGCTGAACGAGCAGGCCTGCAGGGACGGGGTGAGTTGGACCAAGCGCTTGGGTGGTCCCTTCAGCCTTTCCTTCCAGGGGAGGGACTGACTGCTCGTGCTAGGAGGCCAGATGAGGGTGGGCATAAATTGGGGAACCCTATGGCTTCTCTTCCCCTCCTGGATCAGAGAAAAGGGTGCCGCTAAGGCTGGGAGTTGTAGAAATCCAACTGGGTCCCCAGACCTCCATTTCTGTGGGCAAGGTACTCTGGCTCCAAACCCATGCACAAGTTGCTGTTCTCATAGCAACGCTAATCCCTGTGCCTGAGGGCACTTCCGCCTTGCCTGGGTGCTGGTTGTGTTGGGGCATGGGAGACAGGTGCACCTGCAGAAGGAATTTGCCTGCTTCTCATGCCACCACACCCATTTAACATTTCATGCCCCAAATCCCTGGTGTGGTCAGGCAGATCCCCAAGGAGCCTGAATCACCCCCCTACCCCACAGTAATTTCACTGCTACAGTCAAACACATCCTTATCCTCCATGCTGGCCTGTGGTTCATGGGGGGGTTGGGGAGTGTTCAGGTAGAGAGCAGATTGACAGTGCCCTTACCAGTAGATGAGCTTGGAGCTGCCCCTTGAGGGTCAGTCACAAACCAGTCCAGCCTACTTCCTCCCATTGCACCATGGGCAGCTGGCCTCCCAGGAAGTGGGGCAGGAAGCATGGTCATGAGACAGAGATAAGGTGGGAGGTAGAAGTCTCTCTTTTCTGGAGCTCCCTCCCATCCTGGCCCAGCAATCTCTCCTTGCTCTCACAGTCCATCAGCTCCTTGCTCAGAGGGTTCTCTATTTCCAGCCACTATGAGTTTGGAGGCTTTACCTTACTAGTTCCCCAGATGCTGGAAACAGAAATGGCCACAAGAAATTGCTCTATTTCCTCTGTCCAGCTGGTCGGCTGAAAGCCAGATGGCATCTGTCAGTTTACACCTTGAACCCACCTCTTCATCCAACTCTCCCTGTACCTTGTCCCTCGGTCAGAAGCAACTCCCCAGGATAGCTGACTCAGCTGGACATTGGCCTCCCTTGCAGAGGGTGGGGAGATTGAGGTTTCAAGCATCCGTCTCCCCATCTTCCTTAGCCTAGCCTTTGAATGAGACAGCTACCAGAGCAAAGGAGTTGGCTTCCCCTGGTTTGCCAGGCAAATGAACCCTATGGATTTGTTTCCTCCATCTCAAGACCCAAGGAAGAGTTGCCAGCCAATTCTGTGTCCCTTCCTCAATTCTATGTCCGCACTGCTCTCCAGGTGGGGCTGCGGAAGGTTGCTTCCATTACTGTGGACGAATTAGGGAGCAGCTCTTTTGAGATCTAAGCAGCTTTCTGCTAATACCATCCTGCTATCTGCCTTGAGGAATTAGCCAGGCCCCTGGACTCTTGGGTCCTCTGAGCTTGTGTCTCTTCCCAGTCCCCCTGGTACAGATCCCCAAGGCCATGCTAGTCTTCATCTCCAAGAATATGAAGCATCATACTCTTGAAGCCTCCACATCTTATTTATTTGGAAGAAGGCTTAGCTTCATTTCTCCAGCTCTTATTTTGAACAAAGTGGCTCTACCACCTTTACCCGTGGCTTAGCCCTTTCCCTCTCTGCCCAGCTATTATATATAGGTGGCAACCAGCACCTTAACCTTTTTCTATGTAGGGTTTTTTGTTTGTTTGTTTTTTGTTTTGTTAGGGGGTAGGGTAGGGGATGAAAGGGATTGCGGGGAGAAGAAGAAGGAAGCTCCTGGTATTCCAGGAGGAAGCCAGGGTCTTCAGCTTAAGGTGACCTAGTCTCTGAGGTGGACTAACTCCCCATTGCTCCATGGCTCCTAGCAGCTAAGGCCCCTGGAGAGGGAGGCTTTGAGGGGACTACCTCCTGTCTTAAAGCCCTGAGCCAAGGAGGGGCCAGAAGCCAGCCTGCAGCTGAGGCCTCCGCAGTGGCAGAGTCCAGCCAGCAACTGAGCAGGCCAGCCCTGTGGGGGGCAGCTCCAGAGACCTGATCCTATGCCCACATTACTCCCTCAGAGCTCCATCCAAATCGCCTTTGAGGAGGTGCCCCAACTCCCACCCAGAGCCAGCATCAGTCATGTGACCTGCGTAGACCAATCTGAGCATACCATGGTAAGGGTCTGATGGGCACTGCCCTCTTTGGGGTCCAAGAAGGACTGACCCCAAGGGCTCCCTTTAGTCCAGAGGTTCTTAACCTGGAGTCTGTGAATGCCTTATGGATCTAAGGATTGGCTTCAGGAAGTCTGAGAATCCCATTGAAGTTACGTGCAAAATGTTGGATATGTGTTTGTATGCATTTTTCTGGGGAGAGGAGTCCTTGGCATTTATCTGATTCTTTTAGGGATTTATGATCCTGAAAACATGAAGTCCTTAGGAAAATGGAAGTGGGGAGGGGTCTGCTGAACTATTATAGGGCAGTTCAAAGCAGGGTGAGCACCCTTCCCCCACATCTGACCCACCTCGCTGGTCTCAGGTGCTGCGTTGCCAGCTTTCTGCTGAGGAGGTGCGGTTCCCAGTCTCTGTGACCCAGCAGTCCCCCGCTGCCGTCTCCATGGAGACCTACCACGTCACTCTGACACTGCCACCAACACAGGTAGAAGGGGATGTGGGAAACCCGAGTTGGGCAGGGGGCGGTTCCGTTGGTTCGGCTTCTTCCATTTGTTTCCTGTCTGGGATGGAATTCAGGAAGGGAGGGTCTTCAGGAATTAGGAGTCCTTGGGGAAATGGGGCAAGTCAGCCCAGTCACTTTGTTCCTGTCTGTAGTTGGAAGTCAACCTGGAGGAAATCCCTGGTGAGGGGCTGCTCATATCCTGGGCCTTCACTGATCGCCCAGATCTCAGCCTAACGGTGCTTCCCAAGCTTCAGGCCAGGGAGGTAAGGAGGCAGGGCTGGCAGAGAAGAGGCAGAACGGGGAGGGAGGCAGAGGTGGGGGATCCACCTCCTTGTTGTTCCCTTCTTCTCTCTGCAGAGAGGTGAAGAACAAGTAGAGCTCTCCACGATTGAGGAACTGATCAAGGACGCCATAGTCAGCACCCAGCCAGCCATGATGGTCAACCTCAGGGCTTGCTCTGCCCCAGGAGGCCTGGTGAGTTGGCACCCAAAGCAAAAGATTTGCATGCATCTTGTTCCCAGGGTGCTATGTCAGGATTCTTGCTCTTTGGACCTTCTTCTGCTCTTAGGTACCGAGTGAGAAGCCACCCATGATGCCCCAGGCTCAGCCAGCCATCCCCAGACCTACCCGGTTATTCTTACGGCAGCTTCGGGCATCTCACTTGGGAAATGAGCTGGAAGGTGAGAGCTAGAAGTGGCTGCGGGACTGCCAAGGCTAAGGCTATGGTTGGTTGCAGATGCTCTCTGCCCCTCTGCCAAGGGTACAGCCTCTTTATTCTGCAGTGACTTCCCATCTTTGATCTGAGCATCTTCTAACTTCTGGTTCCTCACAGGCACCGAGGAACTGTGCTGTGTAGCTGAACTTGACAACCCCATGCAGCAGAAGTGGACCAAGCCCGCGAGGGCTGGATCTGAGGTGGAGTGGACAGAAGACCTGGCACTGTAAGGAGTAACCCTGCCCCGACCCCATGCTCCAGAGCAGAGAGGATCAAACCCTTCCAGCACAGTCCTTGCAGGAATCAGCTCTGTTTTCAGTAGTCTTTGGCGTGAGCCCCTGTTGTATGCCAGGCCCTGGCATGGGTCTTAGGGATACGGACTTGACCAAGATACAGCCCCCACCCCTAGATCAATGACAAGCTTGAAGCAGAGACAGGTGTACATATAGAAGATGGTACAACCGCTCCAGTTGAGGTTTATATAATGTGCCGTCAGGGTGCCTAGGTGAGGGGGAAATTAATTCCCATGAGGGAATAAGGATCAGAGTAGGCTTCATGGAGGAGATGGCATTTAAACCACACTTTAGAGCAAGAGTAGGATTTCTTCAGAGTGTGAAAGTAGTCTCGGCAGAGGGAAGAGCTGGAGCAAATGAAAGAGGGTGGCTTGCAACTGAGAGACTGGCAAGACGGGAGGAGCAGGACCAGGGAGGATTTGAATGCACAGCTGAGAAGCATGGTTTCCACTCAGGCCCTGTCCCTTTCTCTTGGGACGAGAGAGAATTTGGAGGCCAGGAGAATCTGATTGGAGCATTTGTGCCGTTTTATTTATGTACACAGCTCTCTGCCTCTGGCCTATGATCCACTCAAGTGTGGGTTCAGCTTGCTAATCTTCCCCTTCCTGCCCCATCTCCTCTTGTCCCACAGGGATCTGGGCCCCCAGAGCCGGGAGCTGACCCTCAAAGTGCTGAGGAACAGCAGCTGTGGAGACAGTGAGTGAGGGGTGGGAGGGGCACCCCTGGGTGGGTGCAGAGTGGGGTCTGGCCATGGGCCCAGCTCACAGTGCTATCCCTTTCCCCAGCCGAACTCCTAGGCCAGGCCACACTGCCTGTGGGCTCCCCCTCCAGACCACTGTCTCGAAGACAGGTGTGCCCACTCACCCCAGGGCCAGGGAAAGCCCTGGGACCAGCAGCCACCATGGCAGTGGAGGTGAGAAGCTGACCCCTGGCGTAGGTGGGAGGACACAGGGGATAGGCAGTCTCTGAGGCTCTGTCTCTTCTCTCTCCCACCCCTGGGCAGCTTCAGTACGAGGAGGGCTCTCCCCGGAACCTGGGTACTCCCACCTCCTCCACTCCACGCCCCAGCATCACACCTACCAAGAAGATTGAGCTTGACCGGACCATCATGCCCGATGGCACCATTGTCACCACAGTCACCACCGTCCAGTCCCGGCCCCGTATAGATGGCAAATTAGGTAAAAAGAAGGAGCCTGGGAGCCCAGCTCTAGCCAGGGGCCCAGGACTGCAGACCCAAGGCAGGACAGTGAAAGAGGAGAGAAAGCCTTAATTCCAACTCCCCCTGTTTTCAGACATTCCATTCCAGTCCTACCACATCTTCCTCCCAATCTTTGTCTCTTTCAAACTTTCCCTTACCTCCTGCCATTTCCCCAGCAATTCCTCTCACTCTGCCACCCTTCTGGATCCTCCTGCCCCTCCTCACACAGGACTGTTGCACTCCCACCTTCCAGCTTCCCCTCTGGCTTTTCACAGGTGTCTTTGGTCCCAGCTGACTATAATTGTCCATCCTGCTACCCTCAGCCCTCCAGCTCCCCCTGGGGTCCTCCAACAAACCCAGAGGCCTCTGTGGCATTTCTACCCCACTCAGTGGGCCCCCATGGCACTTCTGCCATTATAGGGGCCCCACTGAATTGCCCCAACTTCAGGGGGCCCCAGTACCCCCCTGTTCCCCCTCCATATTTTCGTAGCATCTCCCCACACCCTCAGCAGGCCCCGTGGCACTTTCCTACACTCCCATTAGCTCTTGGGGTGTCTTTTAGTCCCCATGGCATCTTAATCACCCTTGCGATTAATCACCCCTTAATCATTCTTGCCCTCTGAGTCACCCAAAGTCTGCATCTCAACAAAGACAGTAGGGGTGGGGGCCACTCTGAAGCACCTCCCAGCTCACTGACCCTCCCCCACCCACCAGACTCCCCCTCCCGCTCCCCGTCCAAGGTGGAGGTGACCGAGAAGACGACAACTGTGCTGAGTGAGAGCAGTGGCCCCAGCAATACCTCCCATAGCAGCAGCCGTGAGTGGGGAATGGGGTGCATGAGTGTGGGTTGGCCCTCGTGCCCCAGCATCAAAAAGTACTCTGGGTGGGATAGGAGGAGTTCCAATCCAAGAAAAAGCCAGGGGAAGTCAGGTTATTCATTCTCTGCACCCCTAGCAGGGGACAGCCACCTTTCCAACGGCTTGGACCCTGTAGCAGAGACAGCGATTCGCCAGCTGACGGAGCCCAGTGGGCGGGTGGCCAAGAAGACACCCACCAAGCGCAGCACTCTCATCATCTCTGGTGTTTCCAAGGTAACAGGGCTCTGGGGAGAGCAGCTGGGATGGGGAGAAAGCCCTAATGGGTCAGTCACTCCTGCCCATTAAAACTCATCCCTCCTGCCAGGTGCCCATTGCTCAGGACGAGTTGGCACTATCCCTGGGCTATGCGGCATCCCTGGAAGCCTCAATGCAAGATGATGCAGGGACCAGCGGAGGTCCCTCTTCACCTCCCTCAGACCCACCAGCCATGTCTCCAGGACCCCTAGATGCCCTCTCTAGTCCCACAAGTGTCCAGGAAGCAGACGAGACAACCCGTTCGGATATTTCTGAGAGGCCATCTGTGGATGACATTGAGTCGGAAACAGGGTCCACTGGTGCCCTGGAGACCCGCAGCCTCAAGGATCACAAAGGTAGGGGGACGTTGGCAGGGTGCCCTTCATCTCTTCTTTTATACACATGTCATGACCTGGGAGACCTCAAGCCAGCGTGCCTTCTCCTTCCTCCCCTAAGAGATAGCCAGAGTTCCTAGCCTAGTTCAGCCAAGCTAGCCTAGAGGGGGATCTTGGTGCCTTGGTTCCTGGCCTAGATCTGACATGCTTGTGATAGGAAGGGATGCCAAAGTATTTCCCTTTACCTCCATTGTTCTTTCTTCCTGAGTCTGAGTGCCAGTTTTCCTGCCCTTTAAAAAAAAATTATAAAAATTTATTCCCAGGCAGGGTGTGGTGGCTCACACCAGCACTTTGGGAGGCCAAGGCGGGCGGATTACCTGAGCCCAGGAGTTCAAGACTAGCCTGGGCAACATGGTGAGACCCCGTCTCTACTAAAAATACAATAAATTGGCCGGGCATAGTGGCACACACCTGTAATCTCAGCTACTCAGGGGGCTGAGGTGGGAGGATTCCTTGAGCCTGGGAGGTTGAGGTTCAAGGAGGTTGAGGCAGTGAGCCATGATTGTGCCACTGCACTCCAGCCTGGGTGACAGAGTGAGACCCTGTCTCCAAAAAAAAATTTTTTTTTCCATGGCCGGGCGGGGTGGCTAATGCCTGTAATCCTAGCACTTTGGGAGGCCAAAGCGGGTGGATCACGAGGTCAGGAGTTCAAGACCAGCCTGGCCAACATGGGAAAACCCCATCTCTACTAAAAATACAAACATTAGCCAGGCATGGTGGCAGGCGCCTGTAATCCCAGCTACTCGGGAGGCTGAGGCAGGAGAATCGCTTGAACCTGGGGGGTGGAGGTCGCAGTGAGCCCAGATTATGACACTGCACTCCAGCCTGGGTGACAGAATGAGACTCTGTCTCGAAAAAAAAAAAAAATTCTTCCCTTTCATTCTGCACCCTCTCCCCCATGAGTATAAGAAATCCTACCCTTGGGTTGTCCATCTGGCAGCAAGACAGGCAGTGACCAGTGGTGGTAGTTCTTCTAACTTTAAAAGATGAGAGGCTAACCCTAAAACATCTTCATTCCTCTACCAGTGAGACTATCAACCATGGATTGATCTATCTATTTTTTAAGCCTGCATCACTTCTTGAGATAATGAGGTTTCTACCTCCAAAGCCTGCTGGGTGAGCACCTTGCTCATTATACTGGTTCTGAATTTACCTCTTTGAAGTTTCTAGTTGCACCACTTCCTGCTCACAGCCTGGAATTTGGTTAACAAGTCAGTGTCAACCCACCTTTCCCTTCATGATTTATAGGCTTTTGGGAGTACCTTCTGGTAGCTTTTGTCTTCCCATAGGAAAGAGGCCCAATCCCAGTTTGTCCTCACAAAGCAGCCAGCCCCATGATATCTCTTTTGCAGGCAGAGTTAGGAGTGTACACAGATCCCCACAAGTACCACGATTTTTGCCTCAGGAAGGATAAAGCACATGTTTGTTTCTGCTTTCGTTTTCTTTTTTCTTTTTTTCACGAAGTCTTATAGAGAAGTATGTTTCTGCTTTCTTTCCTGAGGAAGCCTGGCTTCTGGGCCACGGGACTGATCCTGTCCACATCCTCTATCCCTCCATTCTCGATCGTGTCTCTGCCCCCGTCTCACCCCATCCCGTGCCCCTCTCTGCCTCAGCTTCCCCCTCTTCCCCTGCAGTGAGTTTCCTGCGCAGCGGCACTAAGCTGATCTTCCGCCGGAGGCCTAGGCAGAAGGAAGCTGGCCTGAGCCAATCACACGATGACCTCTCCAACGCAACGGCCACGCCCAGTGTCCGAAAGAAGGCGGGCAGCTTTTCTCGCCGCCTTATCAAGCGCTTTTCCTTCAAATCCAAACCCAAGGCCAATGGTAACCCCAGCCCCCAGCTCTGAGGACCCAGCTCTGAAAGGGCACGAGTTCTCTCAGCCCATTCCCCACTTCCCCTTCCATACCCCTTCCTGGATCTCCAGTGCCTGGGCCAGGAAAGCCCTCTGGGTTCCGGGAAGCCCTGTCCACCCTGGGCCATGGGGCCGGTTGGAAGGATACTTGGAATGGGAAGCACATGAGAGGTGGACACCCGTTGCCGAGGACATGGACGAGGGACTGGTGGCTGGGAGGGAGAGGAGGGCCCTGTCCGGCATGTGTGGGCATTCCCCAGAAGCGTTTGCCTCCTGCTGAGCCTGGTCCCTGAGCGGAGTCCCAGCGTGCTCAGCTCTTCAGCTGACCCTTCCTCCCTTATTTATTCTCTTTTCTATTTATATGTGTGGCTTAAGACCCTCTGTGAACAGATGATAGAGGGCATCTCTCCCAGGTGACCCTTCTTTTCTGTCCCAGGAGGGTGGGTAATTCCCTTTGGGATGGGGCTCCCACACCTCCCTCAGGTCCCCACTCAGACCAGCACCAGTGTCTGCCTCTGAGAATGTTGGCAGCTCACAGAGAGCAGGGCCGGCCTGGGATGGGGGGCAGGTACTCCCCACCTCCCTGCCTCCCCTCCTGCTCCTCATCCCTACCTTCCCCTTTATTACCGTTTTTTGTACTTGATGCCTTCTCTGTGAGCAGTGGCTCTGTGGGAAGGAGGGAGCCGGGAGCCTGGTGGGAAGCCTTCCCCAGAGAGATGGTTTTAGGGGCTTTATTTAAAGACTGTGATGATGGAGCCACGCAAGGCTGCACCTCTGTGTGTTGGGAGACGATGATGATGTCCATTGCTGTGTGATGGCTTGGAATTTAATTTATTAAAGTCAAATGGAGTTTATAAACTGGACAACTGGTTATCCTTTGAAAGGCAGTAGGCAGCCAGGCTATGACATGGATGGTGTGGGAAGATGAGAGACAGGGGCCCGGATAATGAGGTTGGGTAGATGACACACATTGTGGATCTGCTAAAAAGTTCCTGCAGGGAAGAAGGGGTGTGCAGAGAAAGGATGGAAGAGATAGGAGGCTCTGGAGTGTGAAATTGTAGCAAAAAAGTCAATCGACTAGTACAGGTTAGTCTTCATTCCCCTTGCTGGAACAGGCTACTCCTTCTAGGATGTAATGGAGATCAAAGCTTGGACCCTGTAACTAGACTGCCTGCCTGGGTTTGAGTCCTAGCTTTTCTAATTACTTGTGTGACCTTGGGCAAGTCATGTAACCTCTAAGTGCCTCAGTTTTCTCATCTGTAAAATGGGAACTTCAATCATCATGGCTATCATTTGGTTGTAGATGAGAAGTAAATGAAGTGCTGAGTAAGTGTTAACTGTTGCCTCAGAAGAAACTGGGAGGGGGAAGTCTTAGAAGTGTTTCAACATAATAAAAGCTCTCTCATTCTGAAATATGGGCAAATTTCAGGGATTGATAGATCCTAGCAAACTCTGTGTCCCTGGTTCCCGTGCTTGAGATCTTACACAGGACTTGAACCAGGTAAGCTGCTACAGGATATTGGGCAGAATGCAGGACCAGGAAGCAAGAAAACTGAGTCTGCCACAGACAAACCAAGTGATCTTGAGCAGGCAACTTCTCCTTTGGGGACCTCAACTTCCTCATATCTAAAATAAGGGTGACCTGGATAATCATTCAGGTCACTTTCAGCCTTGACATTCTATGACTACCTACATCTCAGGGTGTTTAGGGCACATGCCTTTGGGTAGATAGCATGTGGAAATTGTTACTATTCCCCATGCTCCTGTCCACACTACTCACCAAATATGAGATATCTGGGAAGAATGGAGGGTATAGATATTTTTTTTCAATTTAGTTTTATATATCTGGGGGGACAAGTGCAGGTTTCTTACATGCATATATTGCATGCATAGAGGTGAAGTCTGGGCTTTTTTTAGTGTACGCATCGCCCAGATAGTGAACATCATACCCAATAGGTAGTTTTTCAACCTTCACCCTCCTCCCACCTTTTCACCTTTCGTAGTCTCCGATGTCTTTTATTCCACTCTATATGTCCATGTATACCCATTATTTAACTCCCACTTATAAGTGAGAATATGCCATATTTGACTTTCTGTTTCTGAGTTATTTCACCGAGGATAATGGCCTCCAGTTCCATCCATGTTGCTGGAAAACACATGATTTCATTCTTTTTTATGGCTGAGTAGTATTCCACTGTGTGTGTGTGTGTTGGGAGATGATGAGGATGTCCATTGCTGTGTGACAGCTTGGAATTTAATTTATTAAAGTCAAGTTGGAGTTTATAAACTGCATTTTCTTTGTCACTCACTACATTCACTACGTTTTCTTTATCCAATCCTCCATTGATGGACACATCGATTTGGTTGATTTTTATGTAGTGAAATGTTCAATTCTAGGTCATGAAAATTCAAAGAGATTTTTCAAGCTGTTTCCCCAATCTAAGAAATGTAACTCTTAGTGGTTCACAGAGGAACAGTTTTTCTACCAGTATGACACGACAACCAAACACAGTGAACTTGTGATTGCACAAGAAACTTTTGTTGATGGGAGAACAGGTATTCAGATTTCTACAGGACCAGGGGATTGAGTAGATGGTAACTGGAATCTGTATTGAGCTTCCAGTGCTGAGCTGCCCAGAGTTCCATGGAATCACATATTTTAGTGAAGAAGAGCCTAATCACGTTTCAAAAATAGGGAATTTTTAAATGAATGAAAAAATACGAAACATATTTTCATCAACTTAATCCATTTCACACTTTCAGAAGAGATCCACAGCTTTTAATGAGTATGAATTATGCTTTCAGTTTTTGTGGCAGCTTTTAAAGAACAAATCTCAGGATATGTCTGAATTACCCAGCCAAAATTGTGGCTTATTTTCAAGAGAAGCAGATTGAGATAGAAGTAAACTATGCTAGACAGAATGACACTGCTTTAAATTTTGGAAACATATATATGGATCCCAGAGCAATCCTGAAATTTTTGCTCTGTAACCTATGTTTGAGTTTACACAGCTCTGTGTGAAGAATGAACTTTTTCTTCATAAAATTGCTAAATAAAGATAAAAGCTATTTTCAGTGGTGTAAATCTGAATTAAAATGAGGTTGGCATTTCATGAAGTACTACTATATGCATTTTTGTTACTTTTGAATTACATTTTTTAAAACGCTTTTTTTTTTTTTTTGAGACAGAGTCTCTCTCTGTTGCCCAGGCTGGAGTGCAGTGGAGTGATCTTGGCTCCCTGCAACCTCTGCCTCCCGGATTCAAGCGATTTTCCTGCCTCAGCCTCCTGAGTAACTAGCACTACAGGCACCCACCACCACACCTGGCTAATTTTTGTATTTTTAGTAGACATGGGGTTTCGCCATGTTGGCCAGGCTGGTTTCGAACTCCTGACCTCATGATCCGCCCGCCTCGGCCTCCCAAAGTGCTGGGATTACAGACATGAGCCACCGTGCCCGGCAAAACCCTATTTTAAAATAGGGACCAAGTTATAACTCACTGTTGTTGAAACCAAAATTTATGCACAAGTGTGACTTTACTATCTTAATGGCATTTTAAATTTTATTTTATATATATTGAACATTTAATGTGTTTTCTGATTACACAAATTATATAGGTTTATTTTTAGATTAGAAGATACAGGGCCGGGCGCGGTGGCTCGCGCTTGTAATCCCAGCACTTTGGGAGGCCGAGGCGGGCGGATCACGAGGTCAGCAGATTGAGACCACGGTGAAACCCCGTCTCTACTAAAAATACAAACAAAAATTAGCCGGGCTTGGTGGCGGGCGCCTGTAGTCCCAGCTACTCGGAGAGGCTGAGGCAGGAGAATGGCCGGAACCCGGGAGGCGGAGCTTGCAGTGAGCTGAGATCGCGCCACTGCACTCCAGCCTGGGCGACAGAGCGAGACTCCGTCTCAAAAAAAAAAAAAAAAAAGAAGATACAGAAAACTACAATGCAATAAAATATCAATCTTAACGAACTTTATTAAGGTATATTATTTAACAAGTATGTCTTGAACCCTTACTGAGTTTCAGCCACTGGGCTAAGTGAGTGATGGGTTTTTTGTTTTGTTTTTGTTTTGTTTTGAGACAGTCTTGCTCTGTCGCCCAGGCTGGTGTGCAGTGGTGCCATCTCAGCTCACTGCAACCTCTGCCTCCTGGGTTCAAGCGATTCTCCTGCCTCAGCCTCCCGAGTAGCTGAGATTATAGGCCTCTGCCACGATGCCCAGCTAGTTTTTGTATTTTTAGTAGAGACGGGGTTTCCCCATGTTGACCAGGCTGGTCTTGAGCTCCTGACCTCATGTGATCCACTCGCCTTGGCCTCCCAAAGTGCTGGGATCGCAGGCGTGAGCCACGACACCCAGCCCACTGATGGAGTTATAAAGGTGGAGAACTAGTCTAGTGCAGAATGCAGACTGAGAGTAAACAGACAAATACAATGTGACTGAGCTGTATTGTTAAATACAAGAAAGGACTATCAGGAAGACTTTTTGGAAAAAGAAGCATCTACACTGAGACCATAAAAATTAGTAGGAATCAGTCAAATAAATGTGGGAGGAGGAGAACGAGATTATTCCAGGTAAAGAAAACAAGTTCAAGGCTTGAGAGGTAAAAGGTGGCTTGGTGTGGTGGAAAAGGTGAAAGAAATTTGCGACTGGAGAGCAAGAAATACGGTCGAGAAGGACTAAAAAAAAAAAAAGTAGGCCGGGCGCGGTGGCTCAAGCCTGTAATCCCAGCACTTTGGGAGGCCGAGGCGGGCGGATCACGAGGTCAGGAGATCGAGACCATCCTGGCTAACACGGTGAAACCCCGTCTCTACTAAAAATACAAAAAATTAGCCGGGCGTGTTGGCGGGCGCCTGTAGTCCCAGCTACTTGGGAGGCTGAGGCAGGAGAATGGCGTGAACCCAGGAGGTGGAGGTTGCGGTGAGCCGAGATCGCGCCACTGCACTCCAGCCTGGGGGACAGAGAAAGACTCCGTCTCAAAAAAAAAAAAAAAAAAAGCAGACAGGGAGAGCCCAGATGCTCAAGTGTCTAGAAAACCTCAGTATGGTTTTGGAGCTTTGCCCTGAAAGCAATAGAATGCCTTTGAATTGTCTGAAGCAGGTGGTAACTTGATCAGGTCTGCTTTTTGCAAAGCGGAGAATGCTTTGGAAGAAAGCAAGTGTGCACGCAGCGGGACCCATTAGACTAATGTATAAATCCTGCCTAGAGGTCATCACTGGACAGGGGAGGTGGGGGAGGCGGTGAAGATAAACAAAAGGGGATGAATTTGAAATATCCTGTTTTAAAAGGAGGTAGAATCCACAGAACTTGGCAATGGACTGGATGTGACAAGTGAGAGGAATCAGTGATGACTGCTAGCTTTCTGACCTGAACGAGCGAATGGATGAAGGGAAGCCGAGTTTTGGGGGGAAAGAGAAACACATAATACCAACATTTAAAACATAATAAGACTAAGAGGCTGAAGGAAAGGGTAGAACCTTCAATCTGAGCCGAGCGGGGCCGACAGCGCTGGGCAGCCTCCCACGCCTTTTTCTCCGCGAGGCCCACGCAACCAGCCAACTAAAGCGAAGAACCACGTGAGGGAGACCCCACTGGGCACCAGGCGCGAGCCCTGCGCATGCCCGTTGGGTCCCGGAGGCCGAGTCTGCGCAGTTAGGGGAACTCAGGCCCATAGGCTCCCCGCCTTTGCGTCGCCCCGAGCATCGAGGCGCGGTCATGTGCTACCTTTTGCACGTATCCGGTCGCGCCTCTGTCCGTCCGGGACGCCTAGCCCCACCCACCGTTCCCGCCCCTTCCGTGTTTTGGTGCGCACGGGTTCCGCCAGACACAGCTACCATTGGCTGTCAGTCGGATCCGAGAACGACGATTGGCTTTCCTTGACTGTCCCTCAAGCGCCTCTCCGGAGATGGTCTGAGGTGGGAGAAGAGCTGAAGAGACCTGGAGCCGACAGACGGTAAGCTGGGGTATGTGCTCTGCAGCGGCTGCAGTAGGCCAAGCTCTTCCCGAGCCACCTCCGCGAGTATTCTTGCCGCTTGGCCACGCTGGTCTGCCCTGGTCCGGTCTCCTCACCCCGACTCGAACCTCCCAGCTTTCTAGTCTAGGGGCTTCGCTGCGGCTGAGACTCGGTCGCCGCCACGCCTTAGCGGGAAGGATTCCGGGAAGCCTGCGGGACTGCGAGTGGAGAGGTTTTGCCCAACGGGACGGTCTCCTTCCTTCTGTCCAAATTCTACCTGTCCTTCGAGGCGTGATGCGGGACCCAGTGCTTAGGGGAGCCTTTTCGCCTGACCGCGGAGGTGTCTCTCTGTCCTGGTCTCCCTCATCGCGTACTTGGTTTTGGTTGTTGTCTTCACGTATCAGTCTTATATTTTTGGCCAAATTATGAGTTCTTAGGCGTTTAGGACCCTCTTTTTCTTGAATACCACAGTTCATTCATTGTCTTGCGTTACAATATATGCCCTCTTACGTGTTAAGAGGATAGAGTGAAGATCATGCTCCTATCTCCTCAGAGTAGAAACAAGCGACACAGAAAGAGAAAGTAAAGAAGGCAGGAGGACAGTCAGAGAGAGTCAGGGAGTTTTGCCTAGGTTTCAGATCATTCTGTATCGCCAGCTAGCTTGCCTCCCTGGACTTACCCACCAGTCTAATAGCAAGTGTATGTTTAGAATATTTGTGCTCGGCACAGTGTAGGGACACAGGCAGGTGTGATATGGTTTCTGCTCAGAAGCTTCTTATAGTCCAATTGGGTAAACGAGACCAGAACACATAAAACGACCATGGCAACATAAAAATAGGGTTGTGGTTTTATGGTGTCAGCTGTGCCAGCCATAGAACTAAGGAGCAAGAGTAGATTCAGGGATGGGGTAGTTTAGGAAGGCTTCCCGGAATGTGATTATCTCCTGATACTTATTGAGTACCTGGGGTGTGTAAAGGTCTGTGCTGAATCTGAGAATGAGAAGTGAATAAGTGATGGCCACTGTCCTGAGGAACTCCTAGTCTAGGGGAAACAAGTTTCATTGCATTGATAGCAAAGATGTGTGTGGATGCCGTGGGCAAGAGATGGGATATGCCAGCTGTACCTGGATGAATTGGGAAGGGGGTCATCAAAGAGAGGACTTTTGGGTTTGAAGGGCGAATAGAAGTTGCATAGGCAGGCCTGTCGCGGTGGCTCACACCTGTAATCCCAGCACTTTGTGAGGCTGAGGCGGGAGGATCACTTGAGGTCAGGAGTTTGAGACCAGCCTGACCAACATGGCAAGACCCCATCTCTACTAATAGTACAAAAATTAGCCGGGCGTGGTGGTGCGTGCTTATAGTCCCAGCTATAATACTTCGGAGGCTAAGTCACGAGAATCGCTTGAACCTGGGAGGCGGAGGTTGCAGTGAGCCCAGATCACACCACTGCACTCTAGCCTGGGCGACAGAGCAAGACTCCGTCTCAAAAAAAAAAAAAAAAAAAAAAAAAAGTAGGCAGAGAGTTTTAGGAGAATGTAGAGTATTCAGAGACAAAGATGACTGAATCAGAGGAAGAGGGAATGAAGTATGGGTGAGGAAGCCAGAGAACAGCATCATGTGGGAGAAAGAGCATGATCTTTGGATTGGAATGAGGGTGCTCTTACATCAGATGAAGTGTAGAGAGGACTCACCACAGGGCTGACACTCTGTAGCTTCTCAATAGATGTTCGTTTCCCTACCTAGACCTGGAGAAGTAAAATTGAGACCACTTTGAGAAGAGCCATTTCAGGCTGTAATAGTCATAGGAGGTGTGGGATTTTATGACTTTTGAAGCTTTTTTCTACTTTTCTTACCCCAACATTATAAAAGCAGTCAATATTCAATATTTCTTTCTTCCTTTTTTTTTTTTTTTTTTTTTTTGACAGGGTCTGGGTCTGCCGCCCAGGATGGAGTACAATGGTGTGATCTTGGCTCTTTGCAACCTCTGCCTCCTGGGCTCAAGCCATCCTCCCACCTGAACCTCCCAAGTAGCGGGACTACAGGTGCATGCTACCACATCGGCTGATTTTTTTTTTTTTTTTGAAATGGAATCTTGCTGTGTCGCTAGGCTGGAGTGCAATGGCGCAATCTCGGCTCACTGCAACCTCTGCCTCCCGGGTTCAAGTGATTCCCCTGCCTCAGCCTCCCTAGTAGCTGGGACTACAGGCGTGTGCCACCACACCCAGCTAATTTTTTTTTTTTTTTTTTAAGGTTACTTTTGTACAGACTTTTTTTTTTATTAATTTTTTTTGCTCACAAAAAAACAATAAACATTTTCTAAAAATACATACAAACAAAAAGATGCGTATCAAACATATTAGGAAGGTTGCACATGGGAAGTCGGGGAATAGAAACGGGGGGTGGGAGTTAAAATAAATGAGAGAGGGACTTTATATGGATCAGTGATAATAACTCAATCCTCTATTTGACAAAGAAGAGGGAGAAGGAAGAGGAAGAAAAAGAAAGTGGGATAAAGGATCAGAAAGGGAGGAAAATAGAAAAAATTAGAGTATGACTCCAGGGTAGACCTGTTTTGTTGTCACTGAGTTGGTTGGTTGGTTTGTCTGTTGTATTTTTCATGTTTCGCCAAGTTGGCCAGACTGGTCTCGAACTCCTAGCCCGAAGTGATCAACCCGCCTCGCCCCCCAGAGTGCCGGGACCACAGGCGTCAGCCACCATGTCCAGCCCCCACATTGCTTCTGGCCTCCGTGGTAGACCTCCCAGACAGAGCGGCCAGGCAGAGGCACTCCTCACTTCTTCCCAGACACGGGGCGGCCGGGCAGAGGCGCTCCTCACTTCCCAGACGGGGGGGGCCAGGCAGAGACGCTCCTCACTTCTTCCCAGACGATAGGTGGCCGGGCAGAGGCGCTCCTCACTTCCCAGACGATGGGTGGCCGGGCAGAGGCTCTCCTCACTTCCCAGATGGGGCGGCCGGGCAGAGGCGCTCCTCACTTCTTCCCGGACGGGGCAGCCGGACAGAGGCGCTCCTCACTTCCCAGACGGGGCAGCTGGACAGAGGCGCTCCTCACTTCCCAGACGGGGCAGCCGGGCAGAGGCGCTCCTCATCTCCCAGACGATAGGTGGCCGGGCAGAGGCGCTCCTCACTTCCCAGACAATGGGTGGCCGGGCAGAGGCGCTCCTCACTTCCCAGACGGGGCGGCCGGGCAGAGGCGCTCCTCACTTCTTCCTGGACGGGGCAGCTGGACAGAGGCGCTCCTCACTTCCCAGACGGGGCGGCCGGGCAGAGGCGCTCCTCACTTCTTCCCGGACGGGGCGGCCGGGCAGAGGCGCTCCTCACTTCCCAGAGGAGGCGGCCGGGCAGAGGCGCTCCTCACCTCCCAGAGGGGCGGCTGGGCAGAGGCGCTCCTCACTTCTTCCCAGACGGGGCGGCCGGGCAGAGGCGCTCCTCACTTCCTCCCAGATGGGGCAGCCGGGCAGAGGCGCTCCTCACCTCCCAGACGATAGGTGGCCGGGCAGAGGCGCTCCTCACTTCCCAGACAATGGGTGGCCGGGCAGAGGCGCTCCTCACTTCCCAGACGGGGCAGCCGGGCAGAGGCGCTCCTCACTTCCCAGACGGGGCGGCCGGGCAGAGGCGCTCCTCACTTCCCAGACGGTGGGTGGCCGGGCAGAGGTGCTCCTCACTTCCCAGACGGTGGGTGGCCGGGCAGAGGCGCTCCTCACTTCCCAGACGGGGCGGCCGGGCAGAGGCGCTCCTCACTTCCCAGACGGGGCGGCCGGGCAGAGGCCCTCCTCACTTCCCAGATGATGGGTGGCCGGGCAGAGGCGCTCCTCACTTCCCAGACGGTGGGTGGCCGGGCAGAGGCGCTCGTCACTTCCCAGACGGTGGGTGGTCGGGCAGAGGCGCTCCTCACTTCCCAGACGGTGGGTGGTCGGGCAGAGGCGCTCCTCACTTCCCAGACGGTGGGTGGCCGGGCAGAGGCGCTCCTCACTTCCCAGACGATGGGTGGCCGGGCAGAGGCGCTCCTCACCTCCCAGACGGTGGGTGACCGGGCAGAGGCGCTCCTCACCTCCCAGACGGTGGGTGGCCGGGCAGAGGCGCTCCTCACCTCCCAGACGATGGGTGGCCGGGCAGAGGCGCTCCTCACTTCCCAGACGGTGGGTGACCGGGCAGAGGCGCTCCTCACCTCCCAGACGATGGGTGGCCGGGCAGAGGCGCCCCTCACCTCCCAGACGATGGGTGGCCGGGCAGAGGCGCTCCTCACCTCCCAGACGATGGGTGGCCGGGCAGAGGCACTCCTCACCTCCCAGACGATGGGTGGCCGGGCAGAGGGGCGGCCGGGCAGAGGCGCTCCTCACTTCTTCCCGGACGGGGCGGCCGGGCAACACCCAGCTAATTTTTTGTATTTGCTCAGGATGGTCTCAATTTCCTGACGTTGTGATCCACCCTCCTCGGCCTCCCAAAGTGCTGGGATTACAGGCATAAGCCACTGCGCCCAGCTGATTTTTGTATTTTTAGTAGAGATGGAGTTTTGCCATGTTGCCCAGGCTGGTCACAAACTCCTGAGCTCAAGCCGTTTGCTCACCTCAGCCTCCCAAAGTGCTAAGATCGTGAGCCACTGCGCTCGGCCCAGCAGTCAATATTTGTAATAGGTATTCACTATTAGTCTGTGAGCAGCTCAGCAACTCCATATGCACCCCAGAGTGTTAAGGATGACTGGATTCTTCTTTGAGGAGGAGAAAAGGCTATGTAGGTACAGTAGGTATAGTGGGTTCAGAAAAGCTTGTATTGGAGGCATGAAGGATCTTCTGTTTTTTTTTTTTTTGTATTTTCTGTTTTTTTCCTTTTAGTATTCAGTAAAGGCCTTTTTTTCAGAGTTCCCACCTGTCTCAGGTAGGCCAGAGAGAGCAACATGGTGGGGTCAGCAAGAATCAGTGAGAATTCCTGAGGAGAAGGTGACACTCAGGAGACAGAGCCAAGGTCGGCTACTGTCCTCTCGCTAGCAGAAGTTTTGCTTGCAATGTCACCCTCTGTTCTGTGTTTCATTTATTCTTTTATTGTTACTCAAAGTATGCTTGTGGAACTGCTTGCATCACAACTGGGGTGCCGAGTAAAAAGGGCAGATTTCTAGGCTTAACCCCTGCCTTCCTGAATCCGAACTTCTCAGGCAGGCGCTGGATGACTACATTCGTGTGCAGATCTAAAATTGAGAACCAGCCGGGCATGGTGGCTCACATCTGTAATCCCAGCACTCTGGGAGGCTGAGGCGGGTGGATCACCTGAGGTCAGGAGTTCGAGACCAGCCTGGCCATCATGGTGAAACTCTGTCTCTACTAAAAATACAAAAATTAGCCAGGCGTGGTGACACACCTGTAATCCCAGCTACTCAGGAGGCTGAGGCAGGAGAATCTCTTGAACCCGGCAGGTGGAGGTTGCAGTGAGCTGAGATTGCGCCACTGCATTCCAGCCTGGGCGACAGCGAGACTGTCTCAAAAAATAAAAATAAAACAAAATAATCTTTAGTTTTTTGTTTGTGTGTGTGGTTTTTTTTTGTTTTGTTTTTTTTGAGACAGAGTCTTACTCTGTTGCCCAGGCTGGAGTACAGTGGCTTGATCCCGGCTTATTGCAGCTTCTGCCTCCCGAGTTCAAGCGATTCTCCTGCCTCAGCCTCCCGATAGCTGGGATTACAGGCTTGTGCCACCACGCCTGGCTAATTTTTGTATTTTTAGTAGAGACGGGGTTTCACCATGTTGGCCAGGCTGGTCTCGAACTCCTGACCTCAGATGATCCATCTGTCTTGGCTTCCCAGAGTGCTGCGATTACAGGTGTGCACCACTGTGCCCGGCCAAGAACCTTCAGTTTTGTGTTTGTCTTTCTTCAATAAATATTTATTACAGACTGGGTGCAGTGGCTCATGCCTGTAATTCCAACACTTTGGGAGTCTGAGGCAGATGGATTGCTTGAGTCCAGGAATTCAAGACCAGCCCGGGCAACATGGCAAAACCCTGTCACTACAAAAACAAAACAAAACAAAAATTATACAGATGTGGTGGCGCACGCCTGTGGTCCCAGTTACTTGGGAGGCTGAGGTAGGAGGATCTCCTGAGCCTGGGGAGGTCGAAGCTTCAGTGAGCTGTGATTGTGCCACTGTACTCCAGCCTGAGTGACAGAGTGAGACTCTGTCTCAAGAAAAAAAATATTTATTACATGCCTAAGCATGCCTAGCAGTGTATAGACACCCAAGGTGCAGTATAAACTACACAGATACGGCTTTTATGTTCAAATGGAATCTACATTTTAACAGAAGGTATTAGCAGAGTGGTGGAGTAAATCATTGGATAGGTTAGGTAAAGGCAGATTGTATGGCACTTTGAAAGTCTGGCAGGGGACTTATGATTCAATAAGAAGGAGCTTCTGGGCTCATCTGCAGGCTATATGGAGTAGAATCATATATGGACTAGAGTCAGCCCAACATGACCCTACCATTACCACTAGTGTGTGGCCGTGAGCAAGTCAGTTGACCTCTGGAACTTCAGGTGTTTATCTATAAATGAGGTTAAAAATAGCACCTACCGGCTGGGCGTGGTGGCTTACGCCTATAATCCCAGCACTTTGGGAAGCCAAGGTGGGTGGATCACCTGAGGTCAGGAGTTTGAGACCAGCCTGACCAACATGGGGAAACCCTGCCTCTACTAAAAATATAAAAATTAGCCTGGCATGGTGATGGGTGCCTGTAATCCCAGCTACTCAAGAGGCTGAGGGAGGAGAATCGCTTGAACCCAGGAGGCGGAGGTTGCAGTGAGCCAAAATCAAACCATTGCACTCCAGCCTGGGAGCTGAGCGAAGAAACTCAATCTCAAAAAAAAAAAAAAAAAAAAAAAAAAAAGCACCTATGGCAAAGGGTGGTGTTGGTAATCAAATGACATAATGCAAATAAAATGCTTACTGTGGTGCTTGACATATAGTAAGTGTGAAATTAAAAACAGATTTATTATCTTGATTTTGCAGATGAAAGTATTCAGAAGTTAAGAGTTAAGTTCTTGACAAAGGTCATACAGCTAGTAGGTGGTAGACAGTGGAGCCAGGGTTTGAACACTGATCCTTCTCTTTTTTTTTTTTTTTGAGACGGAGTCTTGCTCTGTCGCCCAGGCTGGAGTGCAGTGGCGCGATCTCGGCTCACTGCAAGCTCCGCCTCCTGGGTTCACGCCATTCTCCTGCCTCAGCCTCTCCGAGTAGCTGGGACTACAGGCGCCTGCCACCACGCCCGGCTAATTTTTTTGTATTTTTAGTAGAGAGGGGGTTTCACTGTGGTCTCGATCTCCTGACCTCGTGATCCGCTCGCCTCGGCCTCCCAAAGTGCTGGGATTACAAGCGTGAGCCACCGCGCCCGGCTAACACTGATCCTTCTCAAAAGCCATCTGTTTGAACCTGAGCATTGTTCTGCCTCACATAGGAATAATTCCTTCTTGGTGGGTTGCTCTGAAGCTTCATGAGAAAATGTTAAAGCGTTTAGCTCAGTGCCTGGCACACACTCAATAGTGTTAGTTTTTGTTTTCCCTTTCTACAGACACCAGACATCTTCCAGGGATTTAAGGAATTACTCCATCCTTACTGTAAAAGCGCAGGGTTTCTCATGGGTCACTGGAACAACACGTGCTGATTCTAGGCAGGCTGCCTGCCCAGCTTTTTGCCCCCAGCAGCACCTGGGTGGAATTCTTGCAGCTGTGGATTTCTTCCTCTTTCTCTAGGGTGAAGGCCATGCCGCCTCCTGGGAAAGTTCCCCGGAAGGAGAATCTGTGGCTACAGTGTGAGTGGGGGTCCTGCTCGTTTGTGTGCTCAGCCATGGAAAAGTTCTTCGAGCATGTCACTCAGCACCTGCAGCAGCACCTGCATGGCTCTGGGGAGGAGGAAGAAGAGGAAGAGGAGGATGACCCACTTGGTAAGCGAGCAGGACACAGGAAGGGGAGGAGCTCAAGGAAAGGTGGAAAATCTGACTTTCTTTTCCTTAGAGGGAGAAGGCGGCCTAAGAGAATGGTGGTTTATTTTCCTAATTGTGTTTTTGTTGTATATGAAAACATTGTAAACTCATTTATAGAAAACTCAGTCAACAAGGATATAAGGAATAAATATGCCGTCCTGCCATCAAGAAGTAATTGTTGACAGTACTTTAGTGAACATTATTTTTGACATCTCTCTGCATGTGTTTACATATATTTAAGTACAGATGAATGTGCTTTTTTTTTTTTTAAATCATTCTGTACAAGTTGCTGGCAACCTGTGTTTTGTCGTTGTGTGTGGTTTGTTTTTTTTTTTTACTCTTCTAGTATTCCCAATTTTTTTTTTCTTTTACTGCAACCAGTCAGAAATACATCTTACTTTTTAGAGACAGGGCTTCACTTTGTCACCTAGGCTGGAGTCCAGTGTCATGATCATAGCTCACTGCAGCCTTCAACACACAGGGGATCCTCCTGCCTCAACCTCCCGAGTAGCTAGAACTGCAGGCATGTACCACCACCACAAGCCAATTTTTTAAAAATTTTTTTATTTTTTTTAGAGACAGGATCTTGCTTATGTTGCCCACTGATCTCAAACTCCTGGCTTCGAGCAATCCTCCTACCTCAGCCTCCTGAGTAGCTGGGACTATTGGCTCGTGCCACCAAGCCCAACCCCACTCCCACCTCCCAATTTTATTTATTTATTTATTTATTTTGAGACGGATCTTGCTCTGTTGCCAGGTTGGAGTGCAGTGGTTCGATCTCTGCTCACTGCAACCTCTGCCTCTCCCAGGTTCAAGCAATTCTCCTGCCTCAGCCTCTCGAGTAGCTGGGACTACAGGCACGCTCCACCACGCCCAACTAATTTTTGTACTTTTAGTAGAGATGGGGTTTTACCATGTTGGCCGGGATGGTCTCGATCTCTTGATCTCATGATCCACCCACCTTGGCCTGCCGAAGTGCTGGGATTATAGGCGTGAGCCACCACACCTGGCCCCATCTCACACTTTTTAACCTTTGTCTGACTTATGTTTTAAGTATGCCTTTTATCAATAGCAAATAACTGGGATTTTAATAAAATCCAATCTGAAAACAATAACAGTAGTGAACTCTTCTATAGTACCTACTGTGTGTCAAGTATTGCTGGGTACTTTATGTTTTTTTTGAGATGGAGTCTTGTTCTTGTTGCCCAGGCTGGAGTGCAGTGGTGCGATCTCGGCTCACTGCAACTTCTGCCTTCTGGGTTCAAGCAATTCTTCTGCCTCAGCCTCCCGAGTAGCTGGGATTACAGGCGCGTGCCACCACGCCCGTCTAATTTTTTGTGTGTTTTTAGTAGAGACAGGGTTTCACCATGTTAGCCAGGATGCCCGATTGGCCAGCCTGGTCTTGAACTCCTGACCTCAGGTGATCCGCCCGCCTCAGCCTCCCAAAGTGCTGGGATTATAGACGTGAGCCACCACGCCCGGCCAGTACTTTTTTAAACCTACATTAAAGCACTATTTCCCAAAGACCCTATGAGATAGGCACTATTATTATTTTTATTTATTATTATTATTATTTTTAGATGGAGTCTTACTCTGTCGCCAGGCTGGAGTGTGGTGGTGCGATCTCAGCTCACTGCAACCTCCACCTCCCAGGTTAAAGCAATTCTCCTGCCCCAGCCTCCTGAGTAGCTGGGATTACAGGCACATGCCACCATGCCCAGCTAATTTCTTTTTTGTATTTTTAGTAGAGACGGAGTTTCACTGTGTTAGCCAGGATGGGATAGGCACTATTATTATGCCCATTTTACAAATAAGGAAACGGAGGCACAGAGGAATAAAATAACTTGCCCAAAGTCACAGTACTAATAAGTGTGGCAGGATTTAAAAGAAAAAGAAAAGAAAAGGTTTTTTTAGTTTTTTTTTTTTCTGGAGATGGAGTCTTACTTTGTTGCCCAGGCTAGAGTGCAATGGCATGATCTGAGCTAATTGCAACCTTCGCCTCCCGGGTTCAAGTGATTCTCCTGCTTCAGCCTCCCTAGTAGAGGAGATTACAGGCGCCCGCCACCATGCCCGGGTAATTTTTGTATTTTTAGTAGAGACGGGGTTTCACCATATTGGCCAGGCTGGTCTCAAACTCCTGACCTTGTGATCTGCCCACCTCAGTCTGCCAAAGTGTTGGAATTACAGGCGTGAGCCACTGCGCCCGGCCAAAGCAACTTTTTTTTTTAGAGACAGAGTCTTGCTATGTTACCCAGGTTTATCTTAAACTCATGGCCTCAAGTGATCCCCCTGCCTCAGCATGCTGAGCAGCTGGGACTATAAGCATAGGCCACTGCATCTGGCAGGAATACATTTTTCTTTTCTTTTTTTTTTTTTTTTTTTTTGTGGGAGTGCAGTGGCTGGATCTCTGCTCACTGCAAGGTCAGCCTCCCGGGCTCACGTCATTCTCCTGCCTCAGCCTCCCAAATAGCTGGGACTACAGGCGCCCACCACCACACCGAGCTAATTTTTTTTTGTATTTTTTAGTAGAGACGGGGTTTGACTGTGTTAGCCAGGATGGTCTCGATCTCCTGACCTCGTGATCTGTCTGCCTCGGCCTCCCAAAGTGCTGGGATTACAGACGTGAGTCACCGCGCCTGGCCTTTTCTTTTCTTTTTTAATTATATTTTTATTTTGCCTGTGACTCAGCCCTCAGGAGGTTCTGAGAACATGTGTCAAAGGAATACATTTTGTATCACAACCTTGTACACCAAAGTTAAAGAAAAAAAAACTTGAAATAATACTTTTTTTTTTTTAACTGAATGCTTTCTGCAATGTTCTATCCTATTCTCTTTTATTTAAAAAGAAAATGTGGCTTTTTTTTTTTTTTTTTTGAGACAGAGTTTCCCTCTTTTTGCCCACGCTGGAGTGCAATGGCGTGATCTCGGCTCACTGCAGTCTCCGCTCATTGCAATCTCTGTCTCCCGAGTTCAAGTGATTCTCCTCCCTCAGCCTCCCGAGTAACTGGGATTACAGGCATGCGCCACCACACCCAGATAATTTTGTATTTTTAGTAGAGACAGGGTTTCTCCACGTTGGTCAGGCTGATTTCGAACTCCCGACCTCAGGTGATCCACCCACCTCAGCCTCCCAAAGTGCTAGGATTTCAGGCGTGAGCCACCGCGCCCGGCCCAAAATGTGGTTTATAGTTCACTGAACTGATTTCATCACCTGCTAGTGGGTCACAACACAGTCTGAAAAACTCTATTCTACAGGAAATATGGAGGCAGCTCTCCTCGCACCCCAAATTCTGTTTTAAGTCTGATGACTATGAACCATGACTGATAGTTTCAAAATTCAAGTCATATTTATACAAAAGCAAAATTGGGGAATGATTATATTTTCTAAAGTATCTGTGTTTCAAAACAAGTTAACTTATATAAAGCACTGAAAATACAGTGCTTAGGGATGCTAGAGAGATAGGAAATGGATTGGAAGAGTTGATGGGGCCTTCTTGGAGAAGGCAGATCTTGAGCAAAACATGAGGGGAAGGAGAACTGGTGATTTTACAAGGAGAAGTGGGAGGTGTCAGATCAAGAGGCAGCATCTTCATCAGAAACTGCAGAAACTCAAGTCAGAGGACTTGCATGCCGGGCATTTCTGCTGTCTGTTTCTGGCATAGGCCTTGCACACACTCTCACCTCTGCCTGGACCACACTTCTTCACCTATTTACAGATACTCATCCATCGTCCTTCAGAGTTCAACATGGAGATGCTTCTCAGAACACCATGTCAAATTACCTCTGTTTAATACTTTTATAGCACCATGTATATCCCCGCTTTGTAACACTCATCACTGGTTGCAATTTTATATTTATAGATCTGATTATTTGATGAATATGCTTTCTCCCTGACAGAAAGCTATGTGAGGGCAAGGAGTGGGACACTTTTTACTTGTTATAGTCCCTCTACCTGGCGCACAGTTTATGGTCATTAAATACTGGTATTTGCTAAATGAACTCCTGGTAATTTGATTAGAGTCCAGCCTCCTCACTCTCTGTTTAGTGCTGCAGGTGGAAGGTGACCTGAGCCTTGGAAAGTGTCAGACTCTTCCTTTTAAACCCCTTTCTACAGAGGAAGAATTCTCCTGCTTGTGGCAGGAATGTGGCTTTTGTTCTCTGGACAGTTCTGCTGACCTCATCCGCCATGTCTACTTCCACTGCTACCACACCAAGCTGAAACAGTGGGGGCTGCAGGCCTTGCAAAGCCAGGCTGACCTTGGCCCCTGCATCCTGGACTTCCAGAGCCGGAACGTCATCCCTGATATCCCTGACCACTTCCTGTGTCTGTGGGAGCACTGTGAGGTCAGCAGGCAGTGCCAGTAATTGGGGTGGAAGGAAGCTGGGGGTCTTAATTCTGATGCCTTGTCCCTTTCAGGGATGCCTTATGTTTCCAAGATTCCTGCTAGTATCTCTCTTCTATTTCTTTTGCTCTCTTTAAAATTTATTTATTTTTTACACACAGGCTGTTGATCTGAAGCCCAGGCTAGAGTGCAGTGGTACAATCATAGCTCACTGTTACCTTGAACTCCTGGGCTCAAGCAGTCCTCCCACCTCAGCCTCCCAAGTAGCTAGGACTACAGGCATGTACCACCATGCCCTGCTAACTTCTAAATTTTTTGTAGAGACAAGGTCTGGGTATGTTGCCCAGGCTGGTCTCGAACTCTTGGCCTCAAGTGATTCTCCTGCCTCAGCCTCTCAAAGTGCTGGGATTACAGGGTTTAGCCACCACACCTGGCCACTCCTCTATTTCTGTGTAGTGCTTTTCCTCAAAATTTCCCATCTTCATCAAGTTAATTTGGGAGAAAGCCAAGAATTCTTTGGGCACATAGGGGTGAGTCCCTCTACCCACCCTCAGTCCTCACCCCAAGTTGCCCCTGGCACAGAGTTCCTTCGACAATCCTGAGTGGTTTTATCGGCATGTGGAAGCACACAGTCTGTGCTGTGAATACGAAGCAGTTGGCAAGGACAACCCGGTGGTGCTGTGTGGCTGGAAAGGTAGGGCTACTTCTTAACTTCTGGCCTCTGGAGGAAACCCTGGGGTTGCTGAAGAGCTGGGACAGAAAGGGATAGGGGTCCTGCAGGGGCAAGGTTAGCTGCTGGCTGGAGAGACTCGGGGGTACCAGATCCTAGGCAAAACTGGGGTTTTGTGGCTGGAGACTGACAGGGCTTCCTTCCCAGGCTGTACCTGCACCTTCAAGGACCGCAGTAAACTTCGGGAACACCTCCGCAGCCATACCCAGGAGAAAGTGGTAGCCTGCCCAACCTGTGGGGGCATGTTTGCCAACAATACCAAGTTCTTAGATCACATCCGTCGCCAGACCTCATTGGATCGTAAGTAGTCAGAGGAAGTGGGGTGGATGCAGGCTGTCCTGCGTGGAATGGGTTAGGGGCATGTTTCTAGTGGGGGTGGCCACTGAAGAGACCTGCCTTTTGGCTCCCTCTTCTTTTTGGGCTCAGGCACCTCCCATAGTCTCTTTGCTGATTCAGATTCATAGACATTGTTATTCAGTACTTACTGTATGTCGTCTCAGTTACTTAGGGAATCCTCACAACAGCCCCATGAGGTAGGCTTCTTATCCCCCTTTTTGCAGATGAGGAAACTGAGGCTCAGAGAGGTTAAATCACTTACCTGAGATCACACAGCTAGTAAGTGGTGAAGCTGGAATTCTAACTCAGGTCTCTAAGTCCCATGCTCTTTCCATGATACTGTGTCCATTCATAGCTCCCTAAGCTCTCCTTTTCTCCTTGGGTGGTTCCCTTCTGCCTGGGATGGTTCCCCTCTCCTTTCTGTGCCTCTCCACTATCCCCTACAGCCCTCCTTTCTTCTGCCTGCCCACCCCAGAGCAGCACTTCCAGTGTTCTCACTGTTCCAAGAGATTTGCCACAGAGCGGCTGTTGCGGGACCACATGCGCAACCATGGTGAGTGGCCTGTGGCCCCCAGCCTCCCTGCTGCCCTCCAAGTTTCCACAAGTTCTCACATCACAGCCTCCTCTCTGCTTCTCTCAGTGAATCACTATAAGTGCCCTCTGTGTGACATGACCTGCCCGCTGCCTTCCTCCCTCCGCAACCACATGCGCTTTCGTCACAGTGAGGACCGGCCCTTTAAATGTGACTGTTGTGACTACAGGTAAGGGGGTCCAGAGACCAGAAAACAGCTCATGTTCCAGTGTTCCCCATGTCCTCCAATCCCTCCTGATTTCTCATGGCAGCTGCAAGAATCTTATTGACCTCCAGAAGCACCTGGATACCCACAGCGAGGAGCCTGCCTACAGGTGTGATTTTGAGAACTGCACCTTCAGTGCCCGATCCCTCTGCTCTATCAAGTCGCATTACCGCAAAGTACACGAAGTGAGTGGGGCTGGTGTTGAGAAGGACTAGTGGAAGTACGGGGGACCCTGGGGTGAAGAGCTGGTCTCATTTCTCCCTTCCTTCCCCATCAGGGAGACTCTGAGCCAAGGTACAAATGTCATGTGTGTGACAAATGCTTCACACGGGGCAACAACCTCACCGTGCACCTTCGCAAGAAGCACCAGTTCAAGTGGCCCTCAGGGCATCCCCGTTTTCGGTATGTCTCTCAACCCTCCTTCCCAGATTAACACACTTGTTTTTATACCTTTTCAACAAATTTTAAAAACCTTAATTTGGGTCGGGTGCGGTGGCTCACACCTGTAATTCCAGCACTTTGGGAGGCCAAGGTGGGCGGATCATGAGGTCAGGAGTTCGAGACCAGCCTGGCCAACATGTGAAACCCCATCTCTACTAAAAATACAAAAAGCCGAGCATGGTGGCACATGCCTGTAGTCCCAGCTACTTGGGAGGCTGAGGTGGGAGAATCATTTGAACCCGGAAGGCGGAGGTTGTAGTGAGCTGAGATCACACCACTGCACTCCAACCTGGGTGACAGAGCGAGACTCCATCTCAAAAAAATAACTAAATAAATAAAACCTTAATTTGATGGTGGTTTTATGTATACCATTTCCATTTAGATTCAAAGAATCCTAAGAATAATGGTGGAGCAAAGCTTATTTTTCTGTTTTTTGAATCTTGTAAGGTATGGTGCCAAACCCAATAAATGGTGCCAAAAAGTCCTGCAGCCGGAACTAGAGCTAGAGTCTAACGATTCTGATCCTTAGCTCCAAGGCCTTCTCATAAATCCTTTGACACTTTCACCCTCCGACACAGTCAGTCAGTCTCTGTTTTTCTGGTTGGGTTTCTACATAAAACTTTCCATTTTGAGTAATGATCTTTCCCTCTTGCCTTTTCTTCTACATATTCCAATAAAGACCTTTTTTGTCTTCAACTCCTGTCACTTGGAATCCAGGACTTCTTCCATCCCTCATATTTGTTCCTTACTTTGCCAGCCTCCAGGCCATTTCTGTATCCCCCTGCCTGGGTTTGCTGCCCTTTATGCTCCTACCTCACCAGGTACAAGGAACATGAAGATGGCTATATGCGGCTGCAGCTGGTTCGCTACGAGAGTGTAGAGCTGACACAGCAACTGCTGCGGCAACCACAAGAGGGATCGGGCCTGGGAACGTCGCTGAACGACAGCAGCCTGCAGGGCATTATTCTAGAAACAGTGCCAGGGGAGCCAGGACGTAAGGAAGAGGAAGAGGAGGGCAAGGGTGGCGAAGGCACAGCCCTCTCAGCCTCTCAGGACAACCCCAGTTCTGTCATCCACGTGGTGAATCAGACCAATGCCCAAGGCCAGCAAGAGATTGTCTACTATGTGCTGTCTGAAGCCCCAGGAGAGCCTCCCCCAGTCCCTGAGCCACCTTCAGGGGACATCATGGAAAAGCTTCAAGGAATAGCTGAGGAGCCAGAGATCCAGATGGTTTGAAGGCTGCAGAGCCAGACCATTTCTTCCCCAGGTCCTGGAGTTTGAGCCAGGCAAGTGGCAGTGCCCCTAGTGGGCAGCCATTGCCAATGGATGCCTTTAGGAGTGGTGCTGAGAGCAGTGTGGTCCACTCTGGCCGGGGTTTGCATCATTCTGCAGACTCTAAAGATTTCCCTTTTTTGCCAGACTGCATTTTGTGGGGAGCCTGAGGACTTTGGATTCTTTGAGGGGATCCTGGATGTGTGTGTTCTTGTTAAAGAGGCTGTTATCAGGCTTAACCGTAACCCTCAAGACATGCTTGACAGTGATTAAATCCTTAGCTCACATCCATTCCCATTTTTCGGGCTCCTTAGGCCCAAGGATGGCATGTGACTGGTCCCTACAAGGGTCCTTTCTTTGTCACCAGCCAAGGCATTGAGAACCAAGTAGCCATTTTCCTTTTAAGGTTTACTCTACAATCCCAAGGACTTTCATGATTATCCTCAGGGACAGGATTGGAGGCATTGAGCGTGTTTATTAACAAATTGTTTTCGGTAATAAAAGAAATGCTTGGACTCTTATTTATTTATTCTTACATTTGGTGGCACTTTGCTAGGTAATGAGCAGATATAGCCACCCAGAAGAGAAGCTGAATAGTTAGGCTTGTTCCCCTTCTGGTGACTCAGGTGGTTTGTTTTTTGTTTGCTTAACTGTCCTGTTGTCCTCTCCTCCTCCCCTTGATGAAGGTTTGCTATTTCTTCTCAGAGCATATGCCATTTCCATGGAGGTCCCAGGTCTTTGGCTGTGAGTGGGCAGTAGTGGTGCTACAGAATGAACAAGAATGGGCTTACTGGGAGGATAGGGCAGCTGACCGTGGCCTCACTCTGAATACTGATTAGAACCCAGTGCCTCTAGGGTAGGGGTTCTTTACGTGGGAGTGGGAAGGAAGCAGGAGGGTGGAGAGTGGATTGGGAAGCCTCCCAGGGAAGAGAGGCAATCAAGTGGTCCAGGAGCCAAACTAGAAAATTGTGTGTCTGAATGTGCATTTTCCTGGGGAAAGGATCTGTTTTTCGCTAGGTTATCAAAGAGATTGAAACCTCCCAAAATAAGAATCATTATTTAGTCTGGTTTAGTTACTTCTCAGCACCGTGTGTCCATTTTTATGGTCTACTGCTATGCTGGAGAGGTCAAGGAAATAGTCTTGGGGACAAGAAGCTACCCAAAAAGGATCTCTGGGCCTTTTTTTTTTTAAGACCTAATTCTGTTACTAGAAAAACTAAGGCTGGACGCAGTGGTTCACGCCTGTAATCCCAACACTTTGGGAGTCTGAGGCGGGCGGATCACAAGGTCAAGAGATGGAGACCATCTTGGCCAACATGGTGAAACCCCATCTCTACTAAAAATATAAAAATTAGCTGGGTGTGGTGGCGCACATCTGTTGTGCCAGCTACTCGGGAGGCTGAGGAAGGAGAATTGCTTGAACCCGGGAGGCTGAGGTTGCAGTAAGCCGAGATCATGCCACTGCACTCCAACCTGGTGACACAGCGAGACTCCATCTCAAATAAATAAATAAATAAGTAAATGAAAAATTGTGTGTGTCTATTTGTGGAAAGAAAAGGATCTCTTCATTAATCCCATCGGCCATTTATTGAGTTCCTACTATAGTCCAGGCACAGGTGCTAAGGATACAAAGATGAATAAAACCCAGGACCTTCCCTGGAGGGACTTGCAATGTAGAAGCAAGGAAAGACTAGGTAAGCTGAGTGATAGAAGTTTATCAGGGTACATTTAGAAGGCTCCAAATAGGAGTAAATGGTATTACCTGGGCAAGGGATCAGGAAAGGTTTCATCCAGGAAGAGATCTTCCACTTAACCAAGACTAGATGAAGACTTTAAAGGTTCTAAACTTTGAAAAGATTGTGGTGTCCCATTTTTCATATGTAATCAGAATGAAAATATTAAGTCATGAAACATGTAAAGTTCAACATGATTATACTTAAAACACATACTGTATGTAGATTAACTATCAAATTCTGTTTCTAATTTTTTCTTTTATTTTTCAGTTCCCCTGTTTTGCTGGTGTTCTAAGCACTGGCGTGGGGTGCCCCTTGAGTAATGCAGCACTAATGACTTTATCCATTCTTCCATGAGCAGTGTCTTCGGGAGCAGGCCAGCATTCTATGAAAAGGACCTTCCCTACTAGTCTTCTCAGTCATGCCCACACCAAATCGCATTGCTCTATCTGGACCATGGAGACAGCAGAAGAGATTCTGGTCTGTTACCATGTGATTCCATTCTTTAGGAGGAGGGGTGACTTGGGATCCTGGACTCAGTATGCATGGCTTAGAAAGTACTGGACGAGGAGTGAGGGGTCATTGTTGAGTAGTCTAGGCAGCCAGAGGCCTCTGGAAGGGTACTAAAGGCTGTGGTGGGTGACAGTGGGCTCCTGGAGGGAGGAGGGCGATGATACTAATTTGGTTACCTTAAGAGTTTCACCTAGAGTCAACCCTGGTCCCAGCATCATGGTGTCTGAAGATTAAGGAGACAGTCTGTTTTAGTCTTCCTTAAAGGGGGTAGGGATAGGAGAGAAGGCAGGTGGCCCAGGAGTTGGCAGCAGATAACTTCTTTTCTCTTATTTGTGGCAAGTCCACAACCACAGAGGACTTAGAAGAACTGGGTGGATATAAAAAAGTGTCAACTATGGCCAGGTATGGTGGCTCACGCCTGTAATCCTAGCACTTTGGGAAGCCGAGGTGGGCAGATCACTTGAGGTCAGGAGTTTGAGACCAGTCTGGCCAACATGGGGAAACCCTGTCTCTACTAAAAATACAAAAATTAGTCGGGCATGGTGGCACATGCCTGTAGTCTCAGCTACTCGGGAGGCTGAGGCAGGAGAATTGCTTGAACCTGGGAGGCAGAGGTTGGAGTGAGCCGAGATCATGTCACTGTACTCCAGCCTGGGCGACAGACCAAGACTGTCTCAAAAAAAAAAATTGTCAACTAAAAAGGAAAATTGAAAAAGAGGCTGGGTGCAGTGGCTCATGCCTATAATCCCAGCACTTCGGGAGGCTGAGGTGGATGGATGGCTTGAGCCCAGGAATTCGCGACTAGCCTGAGCAACATGACGAAACCCCAACTCTACAAAAAATACAAAAATTTAGCCCAGGCGTGGTGGTGCATGCCTGTAGTCCCAGCTACTCAGGAGGCTGAGGTGAGAAAATTGCCTGAGCCTGGGGAAGTTGAGGCTGCAGTGAGTTGTGATTGTGCCACTGCACTCCAGCCTGGATGACAGAACAGTGTCTCAAAAAAAAAAAAAAAAAAAAAAAAAAAGAAAAATGATTTCTCCAAGATGAGAAGAGAGAGGAATGATGAATGGTCATGGGGAATAAATAATTACTGTAAGATTATGACCTAGTGAATTTGGACACTCAGTGCATGTTAAATGAATACATGAATTTTGCTCAAGATCAGGAATCAAATGAGGAACATATCCATTTCAAATGAGGAACATATCCATTTCATGTACAGTAGCAGAGAGACTTAAGGCTGAGAGGGAAGGGTGGAAGAGGTGAAAACTTCTTCATACCGTGCTAAATAGCTTGGATTTCTTGGCTAGGGAGGGAATGTGGAGGACAAGTAAGTAGATGAAACTTGGAAAGGAATGGGGATGTCCCCACCCTGGTGGAACTTAAGGCTAATTTCCTGAGGGGAAGAGACTAGAGGCCAAGGGGAAGAAGCTAGTGAGAGAAGATTTCAAAAATACAAGAGAAGCCTGGCGCGGTGGCTCATGCCTGTAATCCCACCACTTTGGGAGGCAGAGGCAGAGGCAGGGGCAGAGGTGAGAGGATTGCTTGAAGCCTGGGAGTTCAAGACCAGCCAGGGCAGCATGGCAGAACCGAGCTACAAAAAACTACAAAAAGCAGGGCATGGTGGTGCGTGCCTATAATCCCAGCTACTCGGGAAGCTGAGATGGGAGGATGGCTTGAACCTGGGAGGTCCAGGCTATAGTGAATTGTGATCGTGCCATTGCACTTTAGCCTGGGCAACAGAGCCAGACTCTGTCTAAAAAAACAAACAACAACAACAACAAAAAAAAAGAGAGAAAAATACAGGAGAGAGGATATTTGACAGGGTAAAGCCCCTAGATTTGGGGTGGGAAGAATATACAGAACAAGTAGATAAATAAAACTTGGAAAGGAATGGAGTAGAGAGAAGAAGGTAGGAATGGGAGTAGATACGGATTTTGTTCATAGGCATAAGGGGGATTTCATGCTTGGTGGTCTCTATTTCACTGATAAAGTAGGAATTAAAGTTATTGAAGATAATCTGTTGGATTAAGGATTTATACGAATTGACACATTTTAGAAATGCCATTAACAGATGTAAGAATGAGATAGAAGACCTGACGACCCAGCTGAAATTGAAGACCAAGATTGGGCAGGGGCAACTTCAATACAACCATACAATTTTTTTTTTTTTCAGCAGACAGGAGCACCCCTGGAACAAAAACAGAAAACAGACCACTGCGTGTATCACAGCAATGGCGTGGCGGCCAGGACCTGGGTTGCACAGGGCCAAGGAGCAAGGCAATTAGAGCAGCTAGAGATGGATCATGAAGTCCAGACTGGATGGTGAGGGCCTGGGGAGCTGGAGGTAGTACAGCAGTTAGAGTCACACCACTGGAGGTTCCAGTGAGGCTTCTGAAGATTAGTGGGCAGAAAGGAAAGGTTGTGGTCAAGAAGGGAACTTTTGTTTAATTGATACATAATAAGTATACATATTTATGGGTAATATGTGATATTTTGATACATGCATACAATGTGTAATCAAGGTAATTAGGATATCCATCACCTCAAACATTTATCATTTCTTTGTGTTGGGAACATTTCAAATCCTTTTCTAGCTGTTTTGAAATATACAATAAGCGGCCAGGCAGAGTGGCTCACTCCTGTAATCCCAGCACTTTGGGAGATCGAGGCGGGTGTTCACAAGGTCAGGGGCTCGAGACTAGCCTGGCCAACATGGTGAAACCCCGTCTCTACTAAAGATACAAAAAATTAGCCGGGCATGGTGGCGCGTGCCTGTAATCCCAGCTACTCAGGAGGCTGAGGCAGGAGAATCGCTTGAACCCTGGAGGCGGAGGTTGCAGTGAGCTGAGATTGCACCATTGCACTCCAGCCTGGACGACAGGGTGAGACTCCATCTCAAAAAAAAAGAAAAAGAAAAATAAATATACAATAAGCTGCTGTTAACTAGAATCACCCTACTGTGCTGTAGAATGCTAGAACTTATTCCTTCCCTCTAATCATATTTTTGTAAACATTAACCAATCTCTTCATCCCCCACCCTTCACTTCACTACCCTTCCTAGCCTATGGTAACCATCATTCTACTCTCCACCTTCATGAGATCAACTTTTTTAGCTCCCACATACGAGTAAGAACCTGAGATATTTGTCTTTCTGTGCCTGGCTTATTTCACTTAACACAGTGTTCTCCAGTTCCATCTATGTTGCTGCAAATGACAGACTTTCATTCTTTTTATTTTTATTTATTTATTTTTTAAATTTTTCTGACAGAGTCTCACTCTGTAGCCCAGGCTGGAGTGCAATGGCATGATCTCGGCTCACTGCAACTCCATCTCCCAGGTTCAAGCAATTCTCCTGCCTCAGCCTCCCAAGTAGCTGGGATTACAGGCACCTGCTACCACGCTCAGCTAATTTTTTGTATTTTTAATAGAGACGGGGTTTCGCCATGTTGGCCAGGCTGGTCTCGAACTCCTGACCTCAGGTGATCCACCTGCCTCAGCCTCCCAAAGTGCTGGGATTACAGGCATGAGCCACCATGCCTGACTTATTTTTATTTTTGAGACAAGAGTCTGGCTCTGTTGCCCAGGACAGGGTGCAGCGGCGCAGTGGCATGATCTCAGCTCACTGCAACCTCCACCTCCCGCGTTCAAGCAATTCTCCTGCCTCAGCCTCCCAGGGAGCTGGGATTATAAGTGCGCACCACCACACCCAGCTAATTTTTGTATTTTTAGTAGAGATGGGGTTTCACCATGTTGGCCAGGCTGGTCTCAAACTCCTGACCTCAGGTGATCCACCTGCCTCGGCCTCCCAAAGTGCTGGGTTTACAGGCGTGAGCTGCCGCGCCTGGACAAATTTCATTCTTCTTTATAGCTGAATAATATTCCACTGTGTGTATGTACTACATTTTCTTTATCCATTCATCCACTGATGGACACTGAGGTTGATTCCATTTCTTGGCTATTGTGAATAGTACTGTAATGAACATGGAGTGCAGATATCTCCCCGATACATTGATTTCCTTTCTTTTGGATATATACCCAGCAATGGGATTGCTGGGTCATATGGTAGGTCTATTTTTAGTTTTTTGAGAAACTTTCATATTGATTTTTTTTTTGGGGGTGACGGATTATCACTCTGTTGCCCCGGTCGGGGTGCAGTGGCACAATTTTGGCTCGCTGCAACCTCCATCTCCTGGGCTCAAGCAATTCTCTTGCCTCAGCCTCCCAAGTAGCTGGGATTACAGGCACGTGCCACATGCCTGGCTAATTTTTTGTATTTTTAGTAGAGACAGAGTTTCACCATGTTGGCCAGGCTGGTCTTCAACTCCTGAACTCAAGTGATCTGCCTGCCTCGGCATCCCAAAGTGCTGGGACCACAAGCGTGAGCCACTGTGCCCATCCCATACTGTTTTTTATAGTGGCTGTACTAGTTTACATTTCTACCAACAGTGTACTAGCGTTCCCAGAAAGGGGACATTTTTAAATGGAACTATTCCGAGTCCAGAGTATGTCCACAGGGAAGTAGGCTGCTGAATGGAGACAGGTCATTGGAGTAGAATAGACCAAGAGAAATAAGGCCTTTTGAATGCCTACTAGGAGTGACCTTTCTGACCCACCCATCAGTGAGGTGGATCTTTATGATACTGTGAAACATATCAGTTGCCCTCCATATCTGTGGGTTTCACATCCATGGATTTGACCAACTTCGGATTGAAAATATTCAGAAAAAAATGGCAGGTGCATCTGTATTGAACATGTACAGACTTTTTTTTCTTGTCATTATTCCCTAAAAATATACAGAATAGTATTACAACTATTCACATAGCATTTACATAGTATTAGGTATTATAACTAATCTAGAGATGATTTAAAGTATATGGGAAGGGCCAGGCACAGTGGCTCATGCCTATAATCCTAGCACTTTGGGAGGCTGAAGTGGGCAGATCACTTGAGGCCAGGAGTTCAAGACCAGCCTGGTCATTATGGCAAAACCTCGTTTCTACTAAAAATTCAAAACTTAGCTGGGCATGGCAGCACATGCCTGTGATCCCAGCTACTCGGGAGGCTGAGGCAGGAGGATTGCTTGAGCCCAGGAGGTAGAGATCACAGTGAGCTGAGATCACAGTGAGCTGAGATCACACCATTGCATTCCAGCCTGGGTGACACAGTAAGACTGTCTCAAGATATATATATATATATATATATATATATATAATATATAAGCATACATTATATAAGTATATATAATATATAAGCATACATTATATAAGTATATATACTATATAAGCATACATTATAAGTATATATACTATATAAGCATACATTATATAAAAGTATATATACTATATAAGCATACATTATATAAGTATATATACTATACGAGCATACATTACATAAGTATATATACTATACGAGCATACATTATATATAAGTATATATACTATACGAGCATACATTACATAAGTATATATACTATGCGAGCATACATTACGTAAGTATATATACTATGCGAGCATACATTACGTAAGTATATATACTATGCGAGCATACATTACGTAACTATATATACTATGCGAGCGTACATTACATAACTATATATACTATGCGAGCGTACATTACATAAGTATATATACTATGCGAGCGTACATTACATAAGTATATATACTATGCGAGCGTACATTATATAAGTATATATACTATGCGAGCGTACATTATATAAGTATATATACTATGCGAGCGTACATTATATAAGTATATATACTATGCGAGTGTACATTATATAAGTATATATACTATGCGAGTGTACATTATATAAGTATATATACTATATGAGCATACATTATATAAATATATATTTAAGTATATATAAATATGTAAGTATATACTTTTTTTTTTTTTTTGAGACGGGGTCTCGCTCTGCCGCCCAGGCTGGAGTGCAGAGGCGCAATCTCGGCTCACTGCAAGCTCTGCCTCCCGGGTACACGCCATTCTCCTGCCTCAGCCTCTCCGAGTAGCTGGGACTACAGCTAGCCGCCACCACGCCCGGCTAATTTTTTTGTATTTTTAGTAGAGATGGGGTTTCACCGTGGTCTCGATCTCCTGACCTCGTGATCCGCCCGCCTCGGCCTCCCAAAGTGCTGGGATTACAAGCGTGAGCCACCGCACCCGGCCCAGTATATACTTATATATATAAGTATATATAAAATATATAAGTATATATTTTTATATAAGTATATATAATATATAAATATTTAATATTTATGTAAGTGTGCAGGGAATTCAAAGCCAGCTTTCAAAGATCAGATCAAAACTACTATAAAGTCTGCTTTAATACATGAAATTAAAAAAATATAAAGTATATGGGAGGCTGTGCATAGGTTATATGGAAATACTATACCATTTTATATTGGGACTTGAACATCTGTGGACTTTGATATCCAAGGGGAGTCCTGGAACCAATCTCCCACAGATACTGAGGGACGACTGTACAAATGTACAATATTTGGTCTTTTTCCTCATTTCCTGGCATATAACTTCTAAAATCCTTGGACTCTTCACAGTGTAAGTGTCTTTTTGTGACCCGATGAGTTGACTGAGGGCTGGCAGCACCTAGGTAGCTTCAGGATGGGTGCTGATCATTAGAAAGACCAAGGCAGGATTAGAAGGGTGAGACTTTCAGCCCCACCCCACAACCACCAGGAAGGGGAGAGGGGCTGAAGGTTGAGTTGATCACCAATGACCAATGATGTAATCAATCATGCCTATGTAATGAAGCCTCCATAAAAACTCAAAGGAGGTTCAGAGAGCTTCTGGATAGCTGAACATGTGGAGGTTCCTGGAGAGTTCCTGGAGGGTTCCTGGAGAGTGCATAGAAGTTCTCCAACCTCTTACCGGGCGCAGTGGCTCACGCCTGTAATCCTAGCACTTTGGGAGGCCGAGGTGGGCGGATTGCCTGCGCTCAGGAGTTCGAGACCAGCCTGAGCAACACAGTGAAAGCCCGTCTCTACTAAAATACAAAAATTAGCCAGGCGTGGCGGCATGCGCCTGTAATCCCAGCTACTCATGAGGGTGAGACAGGAGAATCATTTGAACCCGGGAGGCGGAGGTTGCAGTGAGCCGAGATGGCGCCACTGCACTCTAGCCTGGGCGACAGAGCAAGACTTCGTCTCAAAAAAAAAAAAAGAAGACCGGGCACGGTGGCTCACACCTGTAATCCCAGCACTTTGGGAGGCCGAGGTGGGCGGATCAAGAGGTCAAAAGATCGAGACCATCCCGGCTAACATGGTGAAACCCTGTCTCTACTAAAAATACAAAAAAATTAGCTGGGCATGGTGGCAGGCGCCTGTAGTCCCAGCTGCTGGGGAGGCTGAGGGAGGAGAATGGCATGAACCCGGGAGGTGGAGCTCACGGTGAACCGAGATCGCGCCACTGCACTCCAGCTTGGGCGACAGAACTAGACTCCATCTCAAAAAAAAAGTTCTCCACTTCTCTCCTCTTCCCACATGCCTCACCCGTTGCCTCTCTTTGTCTGTATTCTGTGTAATATCATTTATAATAAGCTGATAAATGTAAGTAAAGTGTTTCCCCAAGTTCTGTTAGCCACTCTAGCAAATTAAACCCAATGAGGAAGTTGAGGGAACTCTGATTTCTAGCCAGTTGGTCAGAAGCATGAACAGAAACAACCTGTGATTGTCATTGAAAGTGGGGGGTAGTCTGTGGGACTGAGCCCTCAACCTGTGGCATCTGATACTATCTCCAGGCAGGTAGTGTTGGAATTGAATTGAATTAGAGGACAACCAGCTGGTGTCCACTGCAGAATTGATTGCTTGCTTAAAGTGTAGGGCAAAACACCCACACATCTGGCATCAGAAGTGTGTTGTGAGAGTATAGTAAGAGAAACTGAGTTTGTTTATTTCTGTATATGCTCAACCCAGTATTGGGGTAGGAGAACAGGGCCCAGAGAAAAGCTGGGGAGACACCTGATCTGTAAGGCTGGTTCCACCCAAAAGATAAAGCCAACAGGTGTGGTGCGAGTTCTAGTTTTAAGAGAAGGAAGAAAAAGAGATAAAGACTTGGGCAGAGACCCTTGGCATTCTGCAGCTTTGGAGAACCCCAGTTTCTTCTTATCAAAGGAAATGTGGTACATGATTATCAAAGGAAATGGTGGTACACAGCAGGAGAGAGAGGGAGAGACAAACACTGCACTTTTATTTTATTTTATTTTTCTTTCTTTCTTTTTTTTTTTTTTTTGAGACAGAGTCTCACTCTGTGGCCCAGGCTGGAGTGCAGTGACGCAACCTTGGCTCACTGCAAGCTCCGCCTCCTGGGTTCATGCCATTCTCCTGCCTCAGCCTCCCGAGTAGCTGGGACTACAGGTGCCCACCACCACGCCCGGCTAATTTTTTGTATTTTCAGTAGAGATGGGGTTTCACCGTGTTAGCCAGGATGGTCTCGATCTCCTGACCTCATGATCCGCCCGTCTTGGCCTCTCGAAGTGCTGGGATTACAGGCATGAGCCACAGCGCCCGGCAACACTGCGCTTTTAAAATTCACTTCAAAATTGTTTGATTTTGTTTCATTGTTATTATAATTTTTTTTTTTTTTTTTTTGAGATGGAGTTTCACTCTTGTCACCCAGGCTGGAGTGCAGTGGCGTGATCTCTGCTCACTGCAACCTCTGCCTCCCATGTTCAAGTGATTATCCTGCCTCAGCCTCCCAAGTAGCTGGAATTACAGGCATGTGCCACCACACCTGGCTAATTTTTGTATTTTTAGTAGAGACAGGGTTTCACCATGTTGACCAGGCTGGTCTTGAACCCCTGATTTCAGGTGATCCACCCACAGCCTCTCAAAGTGTTGGGATTACAGGTGTGAGCCATTGCGCCCAGCCTATAATTTTTTTAAAAGGCAACAGCAACAGCAGAGACTGTGCCTAGTCTCTGAGGGGTTGGGAGAGGCAATCAATAGTTACCCCTCCACAGCCTCCACTCCAGCGCCTATGCACATTTTTCCTTTCTGCCTCGGGGAACCACAGGAGGACTGGAGAGCTTTGCTGCTGCGTACTGGCAGGAACCCTGAAGCCAGCTGAGTGGGTGGGGCAAGGTGGGGGTTTGCAGTCAGTCTCCTCTTTATCCACCCCTCCTTCCTGGTCCTGGGCTGCATCTCTCCAAGTGACCAGCAGAGGGGCCTTCATTAACAAATACACTTTAAAACCATTCTGTCCAGAGGTGACAGACTGTCATGGTGGGCAAGGGAGGCACAGTGGAAGAGACCTGCGATGGTGGAAGCAGAAATGGTCAGTTCCAATATCCCCCCAGTCGAATTCCTTTCCAGCTCCCGTAGGACCCTGTTAACCTTCCTTTTTTTTCATAGGCCCACAAAGCTGCTTAACAACTGCTTCTCCCACAAATCCCTGCCCAGAGCAGCCTGTGTCTGTTAGATTAGCTCCTGGCACTAAGCTGAGATGGGAATTTTCTGCTTCTGCCTTGCTCCTCTTAAGCCAGTTATCATCAACCCTTACATGTCTGGGCCTAGGGAAACATGCCCTGGATGGAGGCTCTATCCTGGTGGTGGGGGTGAGGAGGTCTGGGGTGGGAGTTGGGAGAATCCTAGAGAAAGGGGAGAATCCATCTCAGGGAATGGGAGGAGATCTGTTTGGAGGAATAGGGGAGGATCCACCTGGACGTTGAGGGAAAGTCTGTGGTGGGAAATAGAGGGTTTGTTCTGGGGGATGGGAGGTCTAGACTAAGGAAAGAAGGTTCTTTTAAGCAATGGTTCTCAAAAGGTGGTCCCTGGACTAGCAGCATCAGCATCACTTGAGAACGTATTAGAGATGTAAATTCTCTGGCTCCACCCCAGATACTGAATCAGAAACTCTGGGAGTGGAGCCAAGTAATCTAATCTGTGTTTTAACAAGCTCTCTAGATGATTTGGATGTGCGCTCAAATTTGAGGACCACTGCTCTTGAGTTACAAGGTCTACTCTAGGAGTTGGAAGTGTGTGTTCTCAGGAATCAAAGGTCCATCCTGGGGGATATGTGGTGGGAGTGGTGAGTATCTCTAGGATGGAGAAGGTCTGTGCTAGTGGACCTCTGGAAGGGTGGAAAGGTTCTATATCCTAGAATGAGAAAGGTCTGTTCAGGGGAACTGAGAAAATCTGCTTTATAAAGTGGGAAGGTGACAATAGGTAATGAGGAAGTTTGACATTGTAGATAAAGCCATGGTTTAGAATCACTGAGACCTGGATTTGAATCCCTACATCCATCACACTAGCTATGTACTTCGTACTTGTACTTAACATTTCTGAGCTTCAGTTCCTTATCTAAAACATGGAAGAATAATACTGACTTCATAACATTGTTACAAGGACTGGTTAGACTGTTCAGTCAATGGGTATTTATGGAGTGCATTTTCTTTTTTTTAATTTTTAATTTTTTGATTTTTTTTTTGTAGAGATAGGGTCTCCTTATATTGCCCAGGCTGGTCTCAAAATCCTGGGCTCAAGCAATCCTCCTGCCTGAGCCTCCCAAAGTGGTGGGATTACAGTCATGAGCCACCACACCCGGTTTTGAGTGCAATTTCTGTGTCCAAGTTCTAGGAATATAGTGGAGAAAGAGACTGGCCTAGCCCCTTATTCAGAGATCAACCATATCTCTATGCTATGTGCCTAGCACGTAGTAGGCATTCAATAAATGTAGTTTCCCCTCCTTTGCTAAGGAAAGGAAGATTCATCTAGGGGAAGGAAATGGGCCTGAACCATGGTGTGACCTGGGAAGTAAGAATGTATGGTCTATGCAGTGGCATGATTATGGCTCACTGCAGCCTTGTCATCCCAGGCTCAAGTGATCCTCCTACCTCAGCCTCCAGAGTAGCTGGGACTACAGGCACACACCACCACATCTGGTTTATTTATTTATTTAATTTTATTTTTTGAGACAGGGTCTTGCTCTGTCGCCCAGGCTGGAGTGCAGTGGCGCGATCTTGGCACACTACAACCTCCGCCTCCCAGGTTCAAGTGATTCTTGTGCCCTAGCCTCCAAAGTATTATAGACATCAGCCACCATGCCCAGCTAATTTTTGTAATATTAGTAGAGATAGGGTCTCGCCATCTTGGCCAGGCTAGTCTCGAACTCCCGACCTAAAGTGATCCACCCACCTTGGCCTCCCAAAGTGCTGGGATTACAGGCATGAGCCACCATGCCTGGCCTATAGTCTATTCTTGAGAATAAAAAAATCATAATCTGCTGAGTGTGGTGGCTCACGCCTGTAATCCCAGCACTTTGGGAGGCTGAGGCGGGCGGATCATTTGAGGTCTGGAGTTCGAGACCAGCCTGGTCAACATGGTGAAACCCCATCTCTACAAAAAATACAAAAATTAGCCGGGTATGGTGGTGTGTGCCTGTAGTCCCAGCTACTCAGGAGGCTGAGGCAGGAGAATCACTTCAACTTGAGAGGCAGAGGCTGCAGTGAGCTGAGATCTCGCCACTGCTCTCCAGCCTGGGTGACAGAATGAGACTACATCAGAAAGAAAGAAAGAAGAAGCAAAGAGAGAGAGAGAGAAAGAAAAAAGAAAGAAAGAAAAGGAAGAAAGAAAGAAAAGAAAGAAAGAAAGAAAAAGAAAGAAAGAAAAAGAGAAAGAAAGAAAGAAAGAGAGAAAGAAAGAAAGAAAAAGAAGGAAGTTGTGTGCCAAAGAATAAAGCTGGGTGGCGTTAAGACATGGAGGTTATCTCAGGAGGTTGAAGAGCCTGTCTAGAAAATAGAGGGAGACAGTCCATTTGGGAATAAGGTTCTGAGAGGCCCAATTAGCAGGGTAAAGGCAGGGACTTTGGGGTTCAAGCCCTGCTTTGCCACCAACTATTGCTTAACCTTCCTATGCCTCAGTTTTTCATCTCTAAAGGGGGGTTGTAAAACCTGTCTCATAGGGATATTGTGAAGATTAAATAAGATAATGCCTGGTACAAAGTAGTTAATAAATGCAACTGTTGGGGGATGGGGAGGTCTATAGTAGCTGATGAGAAGTTGACTTGGAGAATGGAGGGTCCATCTGGAGAATAGGAGGTTGGTCCTGAGGAATGGTGGTGATGTGGGGCATGGAGTTGGGGGAAGATAGGAAAGACTGGACCCAAACCCCACACAAACCTCAGAGTAACAGGGCGGGACCTAGAGAAATTCTCCAGGGACAGCCAGCTTTTAGGGCTGTGGAGAGGTGGTTGGGAGGGTGGCCAGCAGGGGAGAGGTTTGACTGCTAGTAACCTCTCAACTGCTGCAGTAAGGAGAAGCCTCAGCAGTGGCAGTCGCACCAGCAGCCTCAGAGCCTTCCCTCCCATCGTCTCTGCTGTGTGACAGGTGGGAACTTAAAAGCTGAGATCACGTGTCTTGGCTAGCTAACCTACTTACCCCTTGAAGACATAGTGGCTGGGACAGGCAAGGGCCAAGAGGAATTGGCTGAGAAAGGGGCAGAGCAGGGGAAAGCCCCAAGTGTGTTCTGGGGACCTACATTTGAAGGCTTTGGGGGCAAGGGAGAGAATGTGCAGGTGCATGAGATGCCCGGGGCATGTCTGCGAGCCCTGTGCATGCCCTGGCACACAGGTCCCTCCAGGATATGGCATGTGCCTGTCTTGAAGGCCTGTATCTGGCTAGATGACTACAGTCAGAGCAGGCTGAGCACTGGGTTCCAGTTTAACTCTGGAGCTACTGCAGGCTCTCCCAAAGCTGCTGCCATTTCCCCTTCTTTATTAGTGTCCTAACTCAGAGAAAGTGTGAATGGGGAGACAGGAGGATGTTCCAATGTCCCAAGCCTCCTGCGTTTTTGAAAGCCTTTGCACCTAGTTTGGGGATTCCTGGAGGGAGGCCTGCGCTCATTTATGGGCTGGAACTGAGGGAAATTGTTGGGGAACTGGTAACGTGTGTGAAGACAGACTGACACCTTTACAATCTCTCCACTTTCCCCCACCCCCAACACCATTGCCTAATCTGTCTTCCAGGGACTTGTCCCCACGGAGTGACTCCAGCTCTCCTTTCCTCACTGCCTCCAAGTCGGCCCTTTGCCATCAACCCCCAGTCCTGAGTTCACCCCTGCACCTCCTCCGGCCCCTGCGCCGCAAGCGCTGCTCTCTCCTTTGCCGTCCTCGCCCCCTGCGGGCTGCCGGGCGGCGCGGGCCCTTTAAGAACGGCGGGACCGGCGAGCAGTGGCTGGTAGGAGAGCGCAGTCGCCCCGCGGGCTCGGAGGACACAGCGTCCGGGACTAGGCTCTGGGAAGCGGGTGTGCACAGCCCAGCAGAGTCGGGGCGCGACCCCAACCGCCTCTCACCATCCTTGCCATCTCCTCCGAGCCGAGGGCCGGCCCTCCTGCCTCGCCTGCCCCTCCCCGGCCCCGCCCCGGCCCGGGCCGCCGGGACTGGGAGCCGGGACGCGGGTGCTGCAGCCTGAGGCAGGTAAGGGGAGCCCCGGCTCTCCGTCCCCGGTCCGTGGCAGCGCTGAGCATCCCGGCCCCGCACCGGCCCGGGGGCGCGTCAAGGTGACTAGGCATGCGGGAGATGGAGCGGGGGCTTGAGCCGCCGTGGGGCGCTTAGTTTTGAGTCCGGGTGGTGCGCCTGGCTTTGGGGACAGCCCGGGGCACGCGGGCCTGGGGGTGCCGGCGGGAGGGGCCGGCCTGGGCGTCGCGCCAAGGGATGGGGAGTGGGAAGCAGCCGGAGGCCTGAAGCCTCCTCCTCTCCGCCTTCCCCTGGTCAGCCCTGCACTCACCCTGCTACCCCGACCTCCTAGCAGGCAGCCTCCGCCGGCTGCCTCTTCTCTCCCGCCCCCTATCCCTTCAGTCCCCAGGGGCTGCTGGCCTGCGGGGTAAGGAGATTAGAAAAGCCGCGGGGAGGAAGGAGCGATTGAGGGCTTCAAGGGGACGGGCTGGGGCCAGGCTGGAGCTGGGCTGCCCGGGACTGAGCGTCTCCGTGCGGGGAGTGGGGGGCGGGGGCAGAGTGCGGGGCTAACAGTCGCGGATCTGCCCCGAGAATGAGGTGGGGAGTGGGGGCGGGGGAAGCATTAGAACGCCAGGGAGCTTTGAGCGGGGCTCTGTGGTCTGCCCCAAACTGAGCAGGCCCTCTCCCTGCAGGCCGGCGGCGTGATGGCGGAGAAGGCGCTGGAGGCCGTGGGCTGTGGACTAGGGCCGGGGGCTGTGGCCATGACCGTGACGATGGAGGACGGGGCGGAACCCCCTGTGCTGACCACGCACCTGAAGAAGGTGGAGAACCACATCACTGAAGCCCAGCGCTTCTCCCACCTACCTAAGCGCTCAGCCGTGGACATCGAGTTCGTGGAGCTGTCCTATTCCGTGCGGGAGGGGCCCTGCTGGCGCAAAAGGGGTAGGGAACAGCCTAGTAGGGGGAGTCCGTGGGCCCTCTTTGAGTTGCCTCTCCAGAAGCATGAGGCCTGGGTGTCCCATGTTCGGCAAGTCCTGCACCAGTGGGCTCTGTGGAAACACTAAAATCTGGGCCCCAGCCCCTTGCTCACTGTGCACTGTTGGGGTGTAAGGATCTACGCTCCCTAACACCTGTGAGCACCATGGGATACTAGGTGCAATTGGTTATTGAAGCTTTATCTTCTAAAGAGATCCCGTGACCTCTGGTCCTTGAGTGGTCCTTGATGAGTTTTCCTTCTTTTGTTTATGGAGGATTCCTACCTATGAGGGCTGGTATGAAAAAGTAGGGGGCTGTGTCTGCAGGGTTGAGCAATATCCTTGGACCTAATTATAAAGACATTCTCATTCCTGTCATCTTATTCCATTCTTACCACAGTGCTCAGAAGCAGGGAAGGTGGCAGTTTGGCAGGATAGATGTCATCTCCATGTTACTAATAAGGAAACTGAGGCCCAGGGAAGTTGAGTAACTTGACCAATGTCACACAGCTAGTAAGTGGTAGAGCTGAGACCAGAAGCCCGGTTTCCCAGCTCTCCATGCATTGTTCTTTTCTGTCTCTTCCCTGTACAGCAGTCCCATCACCTCCCCCTTCCCGCCCATGAGGACAGGTTCCCGTGAACCCTGACTAGCCCCCTGCAGCCCCTACCCTGAGCAGCTTTAGCTGCTAGTAGGGAAGCTGAGGCTGTTTCCCAGAGCCTGGGTGTGGGCCAGGGGTGGGGCTGGGACATTGTTCTCAGAGGTTTAACAAATAGGTTTGGGGTGCTTCAGAGCAGGGCTGAGAATGATCTGCCTCTGCACTCTCCAAATCCTGACTCCCATGAGTGACCAAAAGGTCACATGGCTGAACCAATGGAAACTGAGGCATCTGGGCTTCCTGCCCAGTGTGCCCTGTGCCTAAGCAACCTCTTTTGGTCCTGAGACCAGCTCTGGGCAAAATGATGAGGCAGTTATTTCCTTAGCCCTCTCATTTCCTCATAATTTTAAGAAGAAACTAAGATTTTTAAAAAAATGTGTCTAGACGGGCAAGCCCTCCAGTTGCTTCCATGCACCAGCCACAGATTGATATCCCTCATCTGGCCCTTCCCTCCTTTTGACCTTGCCAGCCTCATTCTGCTCTACTGGCCATTTTGCCATTTCTTTCATCTGCTGTCCCTTTCTCTGCCCCCTGCCCTCCCCTCGATGACTTCTGTTTTCCATTGAATCCCTCTCCCCTTCTCTAGAGGACAGAAAGCAATTAAGGGTAGGCAGAAAGGAAAGAAAGCAAGGGGGATGGAGAGAGGGGGAGTTCTACCTTTCCCAAGTAAGGATTTGTTATCATCTCCCCTAATTATGTATAGCATTTCTTATTTTTTCAAAACAGCTTCCTTTTAATTATTTTTAATAATCTCACTTAACATTCGTAATAACCCTATAAGTCCTTGGGAATAGATATTACTATCCTTCCCTTATAGATGAGGAGTCAGAGACCTTAAAGATTAAGTGACTTGACAAAATTGCAAAGAGAGCTACCGACGGCGGCAGAACTAGAATACCAGTGTCTCTCCAGCCCAAGGGCCTGGCTGGCCTCTTCTGTGCTGAGCAGTTGTGGGACATGGGTTCCTAGTCACTTATAAGCTGTGTGACCTTGGGCAGGCTGCCTACCCGCTCTTGGCCTTGCTTTTCTCATCTGTAAACAGGGATGATAAGAATACACAGACTTGTGTGAAGCTCAGCTGAGATGGTATCTGTGAGAGGCAAATGTAAGATGATTTTTGTGTTAGGCATCAGTGTTCAACCAGCTACTGTAATTAATTGAGGGGAAGGTTCGTCGTTGCCAGTTTCTTCTCCTGCAAGAGATCACTTCCTGTGAGTGGCTCTGAAAGGCATATGCTGGAGTGCGCCACCAAATGTCTCTGATTGATGGCGAGAAGGACTGAGGCAGAGGGCTAGAGCCCACGGCTTCCCTCTCCCAGGAAAGAACTTGCTGTGTGACCCTGGGTGAGTCACTAGATGTCTCTGGGCCCCAGTTGCCTCACCCATGTTGTTAGAGAAACAATTGAAGCTTTGTAAACCATGGGTACCATCCAGGCAGTTGCTGTGATCAGGACCTGGCAGCGGGCAGGAGCTGCTCCCCCTTCTGACGGGAAGCATCCAGAGGGACAGCCGGGCCCAGAACACAGTCCTGGGTGTCGTGGAGGGAGGGTTAAATATGCCATCCCTTCACTGTCTCCACTAAGGACACTAAGGAGATGGAGTTGGGAGGGACTTGGGCTCTGTGGGGGTTAGAGGGGGCGGCAATGAGCAAGGTGCTGGGTAAGGGATTGGCATGTCCTCACCTATGAGGCAGGTCTGCCAGCATCGCAGGCAAGGCCCTCCTTGGTGGCTTCATCCTTCCCCTCCACTTGCATGTGTCACCAGGTCACTCCATGTAGGCTCTGCCCTCTGTTCCTTGGATTGTGAGTGTATATACACATACTTTTATATCACAGAGCTTTTCCTCCCAAAGACTAGAAGGCCTCTGCTTTCCCTTTGCCTTTTAGAATCCTGCTCATCCTTCAAGGCTTAGCTCAAATGCCACCTCTTCCATGAGGCCAGTCTTGATTTTTCCCTTTCCCCCCAACTCACATCAATTCCATTTTTTGCATTCTCACAGCACATTTTTTGTACTTTTGTTATAACCCTAATTTTATTTTTCTTCATATATTTTTTTGTTTGTCTATCTTACTTAGACTATGACCTTCTTGAATATAAAAAACTGTGTCTTCCTCAATTTTTATCCAGTGTTTGGTACAGAGCTTGGTATATAGTAGATATCAATAAGCATTTATCAAGTAGAATTAATAGTAAAATGTCACTTTTTAATGCATTCTATGTGCCAAGCACTGTGTCATGTGTTTTACATATATTATCTCATTGAATCTTTACAACAACCCTATGAGATAGGTACTATCATCCTCATTTTACAGATGAGGGACCTGGAGCTCAGAGAGGTTAAGCAACTTGCCCGAGGTCACACAGCTGGTAAGTGTGGAGCCAGAATTTGAACCCAGATCCACCTGACTCCAAACCGTGCTCTAAATGCATATGCTGCCTTCCAATGAATGAATGAAAGGTGAGATTTTACTGGGCCACATAGGGGCTAGAGAGACAAGCCTGGTAGGCAGAGAGAGCGCAAAGAAGACGGCTTTTTCTGAATTACGGAAAAGCTCTGAGAACTCACGCTCATGGAACAGACACTTACTGAACATCTACTACAGGCCAGACAGTCTGCTGAGATTACCAAGATAAGTGAGAACTGCCCCCAAGGAGCTCACTGACTAAGAGGCTGGGAGAGCGGGGCAAGTGACAGGCACATCAAGTAACAAACATGCTGGCATAGGAGAGGTGCTATGGAAACACAGAGGAGAGGCAGCCAGCTCGGGCTGCAGTAGTGGGAGTTTTCCTGGAGGGGGCGAGACAGTGGCCACTGTGATTACAGAAGAGGACCAGGGTCTTCTATAGATTTGATCCCCTCTCCACGCCCATCCATGAGATGTGTGGATTTTCCCACGCCCTTCAGAAGAGGATTGTTGCCTCTGGTACTTTGATATTAGTGGTGGTCGTTTCTAGGGGGACGGGATGAGAGGGATGGGTTCCTGCCAGGGCTATAAGGTTGTTCTTCCATCCTAACCCAATCACACTGAGTAGGGACTACCTATTTCACTGATAGCCATGGCTGCTCCTAAGAATTTTGGGGGTACCTCTGTTCACTGCAGCCTGACCAAAAATTCCTCCCCACCTCACTGCAGGTTATAAGACCCTTCTCAAGTGCCTCTCAGGTAAATTCTGCCGCCGGGAGCTGATTGGCATCATGGGCCCCTCAGGGGCTGGCAAGTCTACATTCATGAACATCTTGGCAGGATACAGGTAAGGATGAGACCGGGGTGGAATGGAGGCAGGACTCAGGAAGAAGTATCCCTTGGGGAACACAGAAGGTATTCTGAAGTGGCATTGACCCCCATCTTCAACCCACATCCCTGCAGGGAGTCTGGAATGAAGGGGCAGATCCTGGTTAATGGGAGGCCACGAGAGCTGAGGACCTTCCGCAAGATGTCCTGCTACATCATGCAAGATGACATGCTGCTGCCGCACCTCACAGTGTTGGAAGCCATGATGGTGAGGGCTGGATAGTCACCCCTCCTCCCAGCAACCCCCTCTGTCTGCTGTCGCCACTTTCACCATTGGCGGAGAGTTCAAGGCAGAGCTCCCTCCCATACATACTTTTCTCGCTTACTCTCTGGGCCCCAGGTCTCTGCTAACCTGAAGCTGAGTGAGAAGCAGGAGGTGAAGAAGGAGCTGGTGAGTGGGGGAGGGAGGCAGTGGGACCACTCCCTTTTGTGGTGCTGCTGAGCTCAAGGCCCCCAGCTGGGGGTGGGAGAGTGGTGGCCTAGGCCGAGACAATGGACTTAAGGGAGATGCTTTTTGAAGCTGGGGTGGTGCCTGGGGGAAGCAGAGACTCTGAAGCTGACCTGGCATGGGTGGGATGGGGCCAGGTGACAGAGATCCTGACGGCACTGGGCCTGATGTCATGCTCCCATACGAGGACAGCCCTTCTCTCTGGCGGGCAGAGGAAGCGTCTGGCCATCGCCCTGGAGCTGGTCAACAACCCACCTGTCATGTTCTTTGATGAGCCCACCAGGTAGTTCTCTCCACCCTTTCCCACCAGGATACCCCTCTCCTCTCGGCCCTGAGCCAGGGCTGGAGGCTGTGTCTTCTCCATGATCCAGAGCCTCTGTTCACAGCCTCCTGGGGCCAAGATAAGGGCTTCTTCCTCATCTCCACCCTTGCCAATTCTGTTGCTGTGAGCGGCCCCATCCTTCGCCCGGGCAGAGATCTAGATGTGCTCCTTGATTGACACCTCCCTCTCCAGTCACCCTCAGCCATCAGTCACCAAGTCCTGTTGATTCTGCCTCCTTTTGATATCTCTCAGATTTGCCCTGCCGCATCTCTAATGTTGATGTTAAGTTTAGGACAGCAATAGATTCTTATCTCCTTGTCTCCAGTGTCTCCCAGTCAATCCTTTCTCCAAACTGCAGCTAGAGTGAACTTTCTTTTATTTTTTTAAGATGGAGTCTCGCTCTGTCACCCAGGCTGGAGTGCAGTGGCACGATCTCGGCTCACTGCAACCTCTGACTCCTGGGTTCAAGCGATTCTCCTGCCTCAGCCTCTCGAGTAGCTGGAATTACAGGCACATACCACCATGCCCGGCTAATTTTTGTATTTTTAGTAGAGATGGGGTTTCACCATGTTGGTCAGGCTGGTCTTGAACTTCTGACCTCGTGATCCACCTGCCTTGTCCTCCCAAAGTGTTGGGATTACAGGTGTGAGCCACCGTGCCCGTCCAGAGTGAACTTTCTAAAGACAAATCTGCAGTGCTCACTCCCCTGCTTAAAACATGCAGTGTTTCCTTTCCGACTTGTCCTCGAAATAAAGTCAGGTGACTTACAAGGGCCTGGTCTGAACCTACTTCTCCAGCCTCATGTCATGTACTTTATGCTCTAATAATACTGAGTTGCTTATAATTCCCTGGTCAAGCCACGTGTTTCATGCCTCTAAGCTTTGCCCATGCTGTGTCTTCTGCTGGAATGCCCTTCACCACTGTGCCTCCCCTCTCCCCTTCACCTGCTTAGCTCTTACTCCTGGGCTTGCTCAGGAACCTTCTCTGACTACCCTCCAACACCTGCTACAGCTGAGCTGAATCCGCCCCCTCTTTCACCCAGTGTTGCTACAGCACTTTCCACATTACCCAAAATCATCTGTGTGCTTGTCTCTCTCTCCTTCTAGACCAGAGTCTATGTCTTATTTATGCATCATTGTAATCCCAGTGCCTGGCATACAACAGGTCCTCAATATATGCTTATTAAACTGAACAGTGCTCTTGGCTTCTGGGTATCCCTCCAAGTGCCTGAACCATAAAGGATACAGATGCGGCCAGAGTGCCCTCTTCCTGCCAGCTTCATCCCCTTCACAGCAGCTGCCCCACCCCAGACACTCCGTTCTTTTGGCCTCACCCACCTCACGTGGCCCCCTGGTGGCCTCTCTCTGGACAGTGGTCTGGATAGTGCCTCTTGTTTCCAAGTGGTGTCCCTCATGAAGTCCCTGGCACAGGGGGGCCGTACCATCATCTGCACCATCCACCAGCCCAGTGCCAAGCTCTTTGAGATGTTTGACAAGGTGAGTGTCTCCAGGCCTCAAGGAGGATTGGCCTGAGATGGAGGGATGGAAGGGGGTCAGTAGGGGTGCCTGGCCCGCTGTTCCTTCCTTACCCTTCTCTTTCTGCTGCAGCTCTACATCCTGAGCCAGGGTCAGTGCATCTTCAAAGGCGTGGTCACCAACCTGATCCCCTATCTAAAGGGACTCGGCTTGCATTGCCCCACCTACCACAACCCGGCTGACTTCAGTGAGTGGGGGTCTGTTGGTAGGGGCTGGGAAACAGCAGTGGGCCGAACCTGGGGGCTCTGGTCTTGCACTTAGGCCTTCTAGGGGTAGAGATCTCACCATCGCCTGCCTTCCCCACACACCCAAGGCGGGACTGACTTGCCCTTGGGAAGTGAGTATGAATCTAAACTGAGCTCTCCACTTTGTGTCCCCAGTCATCGAGGTGGCCTCTGGCGAGTATGGAGACCTGAACCCCATGTTGTTCAGGGCTGTGCAGAATGGGCTGTGCGCCATGGCTGAGAAGAAGAGCAGCCCTGAGAAGAACGAGGTCCCTGCCCCCTGCCCCCCTTGTCCTCCAGTGAGTAGGGGTGGAGAGGGCAGAGAGGGCATAGTTGGGGAGGGGAGACTGGACCGTGGACAGTGGCCCTGCCAAAGAGGCTGTTCCCCGGAGGCATCGCAACCATTGGGTGCTAGGAAGAACCTAGGACTTGGAATCGACCTACTGTGAACAGCACTGTGACCTTAGGCACATTATCTAACCTCCCTGAGCTCCGGTTTCCTCATTCACATATTCATTCGGCAAGTTCTTATTGAGCAGCTACAGTGTGCTGTCCTTGGTCCTGGCATAGTGCCCATCTGGTAAGCAAGATCAACATGGTCCCCAGCTTAGTGGCCAGTGTGGCTTACTGTTCTCTCTAACTTAGAGATGGTGATACTTACCTCACAGGGTGATTGGGAGGACTAATTAGATAATCACATAAAGCTCTTAGCACTGTAGCTGGTACAGCAGGCGTCTGCCCAGTGCTAGTTCTCTTCCTTAAATGAGACACTATAACCCCTGAAAACCAGATTGGTTAGTTTTTGTTGTTATTGTTGTCATTATCATTAGTATAAAATAACATTACTGTAAAATTGGTGGCAAAAAATTAGCCGGGCGTGGTGGCGGGCGCCTGTAGTCCCAGCTACTCGGAGAGGCTGAGGCAGGAGAATGGCGTGAACCTGGGAGGCAGAGCTTGCAGTGAGCCGAGACTGCGCCACTGCACTCCAGCCTGGGCGACAGAGCTAGACTCCGTCTCAAAAAAAAAAAAAATTGGTGGCATAAAGGAATTATACCCGGCCGGATGCAGTGGCTCACGCCTGTAATCCCAGCACTTTGGGAGGCCGAGGCGGGTGGGTCAGGAGATGGAGACCATCCTGGCTAACACAGTGAAACCCCATCTCTACTAAAAATACAAAAATTAGCCGGGCGTGGTGGCGGGTGCCTGTAGTCTCAGCTACTCGGGAGGCTGAGGCAGGAGAATGGCGTGAACCAGGGAGGCGGAGCTTGCAGTGAGCTGAGATCGCGCCACTGCACTCCTGCCTGGGCAACAGAGTGAGACTCTGTCTCAAAAAAAAAAAAAAAAAAAAAGCCAAAACAAAACAAAAAAGGAATTATACCCTTAGAGTTAATGTGTTTTGATGGATTAAAAAAGTAACCAATCTATTATTAGCCACCACGGGTGTCCATTACTTTCTTTCCATCTCCTCCCTCCCAAGTTTTTGCCCCCTCTTTTTGTCTGAATCTTGCTCTGATTCATACCCCTAAGCCTAGATTTCAGGTACACAACTTAATGGTGGAAGATTCTCTGTAGACTTGGAGGACCCTTGCCCTGGAGAAGAGCTCTGAGGTTTTTCATTCACTGAGCTGGGTGTTCTGTGGGTGAATGGGGTAGGCTCACCTGATCCCGGTCCAATTTCTTCTTCCCAGGAAGTGGATCCCATTGAAAGCCACACCTTTGCCACCAGCACCCTCACACAGTTCTGCATCCTCTTCAAGAGGACCTTCCTGTCCATCCTCAGGGACACGGTGAGGCGTCAGGCTTGGGGAGAGGAGGCTGGTACAGGCCTGACCTTTTGGGCTGTAGGATCCCAGCAGCGGAGATGCGAATGGGGACCCTCCCTCACAGCCCTGCAATGTGCCTGTGGGTCTCTGTGCCTGTGAAGGCAGCTCTGAGTTCCTACTCCAAGCCTACTCTGTGGCTTGCCCTGGCCTGTAACACATCCCTTTCCTGGTGATGACCCCTCCCAAGGTCCTGACTCACCTACGGTTCATGTCCCACGTGGTTATTGGCGTGCTCATCGGCCTCCTCTACCTGCATATTGGCGACGATGCCAGCAAGGTCTTCAACAACACCGGCTGCCTCTTCTTCTCCATGCTGTTCCTCATGTTCGCCGCCCTCATGCCAACTGTGCTCACCTGTGAGCTGAGCTGCCCTGGGCATGGGGCAATGGCGTGGGTGCTGGGGCTTGGGGCAGGGGCCAGGGTGTCAGCTGGGTGTGCCTAAGCAGCCTGTGTCCTCAGTCCCCTTAGAGATGGCGGTCTTCATGAGGGAGCACCTCAACTACTGGTACAGCCTCAAAGCATATTACCTGGCCAAGACCATGGCTGACGTGCCCTTTCAGGTGGGCCTCTTCCTCCCACCTGCCCACTGCCTCCATCTTGTCTTGCTCCTTCTATCCTTGCTTTCTTGCCTCCCTCAAACTTGTCACTTTCCTTCCTTTGCTGTCCTTCTACTCACTTAGCAAATAGATGGTGAGTACCTGTCATAGTCCAGGTTCTGTACCAGGCCCTCGGGATATAGCAATGAACTAGACTGATGTAGTCTTGACCATGTGGAACTTATGTTTTAGTGATGACAACTGACAACAAACAAAAAATGATGAAAATAACCCTATAGGGCCGGGCGCGGTGGCTTGCACCTGTAATCCCGGCACTTTGGGAGGCCGAGGCTGGAGGATCAATTGAACTCAGGAGTTTGAGACCAGCCTGGGCAACATGGTGAAATCCCGTCTCTACTAAAAATATAAACATTAGCCACGCGTGGTGTTGTGCACCTGTAGTCTCAGCTACTGGGGGCAATAACCCTACAAATGACTCTGTAACTCTTATTAGGGGCGGTAGAAAATGGTGTACTCTCTGGCTCTTACTGCCACTTGCTACCTGCAAGATCTTGGGCAAATCACTCTCTTTGCTAAAGTGTCCCCATCTATAAAATGGAATGACAATAGTATCTACCTCAGGATTGTTAGAATTGAATGAGTTAATGTATATAAAGTACTTAGAATAGTGCTTGGCACATACGAAGCGCCCAACAAATGTTAGCTGGTTGTTGTTACCTCCAATGCCACCCTGTTCCAAGCATCAGGGCCACCAGTAATCCATAGGGCACATCTGTGCAAATTAGAAAAAGGTGCCCCTTCCTCAGGGTGGACACCATAACAGGATGCTTGGCTTAATAAGAAGAGCACAAGCTGGACCTTTGGCCTTTGGTTGGCTCTTGGTTGGATGCCCTTGAGCAGTGGATGACTGTACTTAGTAGGCTCAGACCCTGCCCTCTAGGAGTTGGTAGCTCATGGGGGAACAAAATGGCTCTCCTATGGAGAGTTAATTAATTAACAATATAATGAATAAGCTGGTCCAGGTGGGAAGGACTTTAGGCGCTTAGGGAAGAGAAAAGTCACCGTGCCTGAAGCAGTCAGGGTGGACCCAATGGAAGACGTGAGACGAGATAAGTGACAGTCATATGGCCAGGGAGGAAGGGGACGTGTATCAATCTGGGGGACAGCTTGAACAAGAGTGTGGAGGCAGGATGGGCACCCTGGGAATAGGTATTCTAGAGGCCCAGGCTTGGGTGGAGTGGAGGTCTTGGCTGCTGCGCCCCTGGCTTGAAGTCCACTGCCCAGCCCGTGCCCACTCCCCAGGTGGTGTGTCCGGTGGTGTACTGCAGCATTGTGTACTGGATGACGGGCCAGCCCGCTGAGACCAGCCGCTTCCTGCTCTTCTCAGCCCTGGCCACCGCCACCGCCTTGGTGGCCCAATCTTTGGGGCTGCTGATCGGAGCTGCTTCCAACTCCCTACAGGTGGGAGGGCTGGCAGTTGGGAATTCCCAAGGGGATGAGGTCTTGTGGGAGGAAGCAGGGCCTGGTGCAAGGGGTAGGGTGGAGCTCTAGGAAAGCTAGGTTTGTCCTGGTCACCCCTATGACGGCCTGTCCCCCTCCCCTCCCCTCTAGGTGGCCACTTTTGTGGGCCCAGTTACCGCCATCCCTGTCCTCTTGTTCTCCGGCTTCTTTGTCAGCTTCAAGACCATCCCCACTTACCTGCAATGGAGCTCCTATCTCTCCTATGTCAGGTCAGTACCCCTGCCCTCCTCGTTGGCCTCTGCTCCTCCCTGGAGGAGTCCATACCCAGGGCTTCCTGGGTTGTGCCAATCTGCTGCCTGCCCCAATTATCCTTTGGGCAGGGGCACCCTGGCTGCACCCCAGGGATGAGAGCATTGCAGCTGGGCTCTGGCAGTTTTCTCAGAGAGCAGGGACCCTGTGTGCTGTGTCCTATCTGATATCCCTGCCTGCCTAGGTATGGCTTTGAGGGTGTGATCCTGACGATCTATGGCATGGAGCGAGGAGACCTGACATGTTTAGAGGAACGCTGCCCGTTCCGGGAGCCACAGAGCATCCTCCGAGCGCTGGATGTGGAGGATGCCAAGCTCTACATGGACTTCCTGGTCTTGGGCATCTTCTTCCTAGCCCTGCGGCTGCTGGCCTACCTTGTGCTCCGTTACCGGGTCAAGTCAGAGAGATAGAGGCTTGCCCCAGCCTGTACCCCAGCCCCTGCATCAGGAAACCGCCAGCCCCAGCCCTTTGGGACTGTTTTAACCTTATAGACTTGGGCACTGGTTCCTGGCGGGGCTACCCTCTCCTTCCTTGGCTCCTCCACAGGCTGGCTGTCGGACTGCGCTCCCAGCCTGGGCTCTGGGAGTGGGGGCTCCAGCACTCCCCACCATGCCCAGGAATCTTCCCAAGTTGATGCAGTTTGTAGCTTCCTCCCTACTCTCTCCAACACCTGCATGCAAAGACCACTGGGAGGCTGCTCCCTCCTTCCTGCCCATGGCACCCTCCTCTGCTGTCTGCCTGGGAGCCCCAGGCTCTCTAGGCCCCACTTACAACTGACCAAAGTGGCCCCCTCTGGGGGTCCCCACCACACAAGTGTTTGTAAACTGGGCTGCTGCAAGGTTGGAGTTCCAGGGCTGGGCCCTGATGGAGTCCCCTGGAAGTCCCATTATGGATGTTGAAATGGACAGGGAAGGACTCTGGAAGTCTCTTCCTCCTCCTCCTCTTCTCCCCACCCCTAGACCCTGGCTGACTTGGACAATCTGCCAGGACAGAAGCTGGGTTTTCTGTCTAGGTCACCACTCCCAATCCTGGGGATTGGAGAGGCCTGGGGCTGTGGGATGCCCCGTCCCTCTCCCCATTTTGGTGGGGGTAGGGCCTGGTGGCACCTGTGCAATAATGTCTGTGTTTCTCTCTCACCTGCCACTGGAACTGGAGAATGCACTTTATTTTGGGGGGTGAGTGGGGGAAGACCCAACCCTCCTTTCTCGCTGCCCCTGACGCATGCATGGTCTCATGATGCTCCCTCCCTCTCCAGAGTGACAGGCACATACATGTGAACAGGCTATCTCGGCCCTACACACTTGCCATCCCCTACAGTGCAGAGGAAGAGTGATGGTGGCATGCTGGTGGTGGCAGGTGCTGGTGGGAGGACAGTGCCAACCTCCTCCTGGGGATCCCATGTTGGAGACTCTAAGGATAAGGCTGGTGCTGCCCAGGGTGTCTACAGGACCTGCAGGTGTCTACCCCCAAGTCTTCCCTCCTCCCAAGCCAGGGGTGGCACAGGGCACTAGATCCCTGGAGTTCAGGACCCAACACAAGCACAAGCACGGGCATAAGTTGGCCTTGGCCACTGCCACCCATGGCCCTCCTTTTGTGCTCCATGCTGGCATCTTCACTCCCCTACCCCTTCTCCAGCCACTGCTGCTCATTCAAACTCCTGTCCATGTCCCTTCACTGTTCCTATCAGCAGGTGGCCCCTGGGCTTCAGAACATCCTGCCCTGGGCACCAGGTGGCAGACACTCAGAGCATGTCTGGCTTTCCTGGTGGGTCCAGGCTCATTCTGCTTCTGATTTCCCCTCCCCCAGGGCTCATTTTCCCCCTTTTTCCTGTACACATCCCTGTCTACCTCCTCTCACCCTGCCACAGATTCTTCCTATCACACAGAGATGCCAGTTGTATTTGTGGGATTTCACCCATTATTAATAAAACCTATATTTATACAGTATGCTATGTGTAAATGTGCGTGGATCTGCCACCTGGTACTGTGCCCTGCAAGGGGGTCTTCAAAGCATTTGGCAAGATGCCTGTCGGCTGTAGGGAGTCTGTGGCAGGGGATGATAGGTCCTAGGTACCTGTCAAGCTAGTGAACATGTAGCTTAAGAAATATTTGTGTCGCCGGGCATGGTAGCTCACGCCTGTAATCCCAGCACTTCGGGAGGCTGAGGCGGGTGGATCACGAGGTCAGGAGATCGAGACCATCCTGGCTAACACGGTGAAACCCCATCTCTACTACAAATACAAAAAATTAGCCAGGCGTGGTGACGGGCGCCTGTAGTCCCAGCTACTCGGGAGGCTGAGGCAGGAAAATGGCGTGAACCCGGGAGGCAGAGGTTGCAGTGAGCCGAGATGGCACCACTGCACTCCAGCCTGGGCAACAGAGCGAGACTCCGTCTCAAAAAAAAAAAAAAAAAAAAAAAAAAAAAGAAATATTTGCGTCATGCTTTCCATCTCACAGAGGCTTCATTCACATTCATCATCTCAAGGGAGTCCCATGCTGACCCTGCACCATCCTTCATGACAACCCGTTTTGTAGATGAGAGAACTGAGACTTGGGTTAAGTAACCTGCCCAAGGGCCCTCAACGAATGGAGGAGGAGCCAGGCCTGGAGACCAGGTCTTCTACCTCCATAGTCCTCTTTCTTGGCATTGGTCAATGACACTTGTTCATGGTGGATCCACATGCTGTGTGGGGGAGCTGCGTGTCTGTTGCATGGGTGAGTTCTTGTCCAAATGATGCCTGCCTCTGTCTTCAGGACTCACTGGGCGCTGGGTGTGCCTGCAGGGGTGGGGTGTGTTACTGGTTATGGAGGGCAGTGAGAAGCAGGAAAGACCCTGGAGCCCCATCCCTAGGATGGGAGTGGTGGGGACCTCACTGGGCTTACTCGCCTTTCCCCTTTGCTTCTCCTCTTCTTTCCACTCGGCCACCCTTACCGGGGCTGAACTGTCAGCCATCAGGAATACAAATGGGTTTGGTGGCTGGGGGTTTGGAGCAGGCAAGTGTCCAGAAGTTCTTGAGGACTGGGGGCAGGACAACCCAAGAAGCAGCGCACTGCCTCACCCTCTTCTCTCCTGGGCCTGAGGCTTGGGGACTGAAGGAAATGACTGGCATCAACCTGCCAGCTGCCTGGAACACCCTAGTTGTGCGACATGTAGACTTAAGTGACCCAAACTAAACTAGGGTCCAATTTATGAGTGGTTGGGTGCTCACCTGGAGGTGAATGACTTTTTTTTTTCTTATGGAGTTTATGATGGGAGTAGAAAGCATGAAGAAGTCTGAGTTCAAGCTCCTGGAATTCTAGTTAGATTTAGAGGGCATTCTGGGTGCCACCTTCTCCCGGGAGTGATGCCAAGATATGGCTTTTGACATATCAAAGGGCATGAAATCCCACCATTAAAGCATCTGTCTTAAGATTCTTATTTTACTCTCTCTCTGTCTTTCTTTTTTAAAGACAGAGTCTCACTGTGTCACCCAGGCTGTAGTGCAGTGGTACAAACATAGCTCATTGCAGCCTTGAACTCCAGGGCTCAGGGATCCTCCTCCCTCAGCCTCCTGAGTAGCTGGGACCATAGGTGTAAGCCACTATGCCCAGATCATTTTTAATTTGTTTTTTTGAGACAGAGTTTCACTTTTGTTGCCTGGGCTGGAGTGCAACGGCGCAATCTCAGCTCACCACAACCTCCACCTCCCGGGTTCAAGCGATTCTCCTGCCTCAGCCTCCTGAGTAGCTGGGATTACAGGCATGCACCACCACGCCCAGCTAATTTTGTATTTTTAGTAGAGATGGGGTTTCTCCATTTTGGTCAGGCTGATCTTGAACTCCAAACCTCAGGCTTAATTTTTAAATTTTTTAAAATATAGAGATGGGGTCTCATCATGTTGCCCAGGCTGGTCTCCAACTCCTGGGCTGAAACATTCCTCTCAGCTCAGCCTCCAAAACTGTTAGGATTACAGGCATGAGCCACCATCCCCGGCCCTCTTTCTCTTTTTCAAACGTAAATACTAGGGCATTGCATGGTTACAGCTCACATCTGTAATTCCAGGACTTTGGGAGGCCAGCCTGGGCAACACAGTGAGGCCCCATCACTACAACTCTCTATAAAAACAAACAAACAAACAAACAAACAAACAATTAGCTGGGCATGGTGGCAGTGCTTGTAATCCTAGTTACTTGGGAGGCTGAGGTGAGAGGATCACTTGAGCCCAGGAGTTTGAGATTACAGTGAGCTATGATTGTGCCACTGCACCCCAGCCTGGGTGACAGAGTGACACCCTGTTAAGAAAAAAAAAAATCCAGTAAATACTTCCTCTTTTTTTTTTTTTTTTTTTTGAGACGGAGTCTCGCTCTGTCGCCCAGGCTGGAGTGCAATGGCGCCATCTCGGCTCACTATAAGCTCTGCCTCCTGGGTTCACACCATTCTCCTGCCTCAGCCTCTGGAGTAGCTGGGACTACAGGCGCCTGCCACCACGCCCGGCTAATTTTTTATATTTTTAGTAGAGACGGGGTTTCACAGTGTTAGCCAGGATGGTCTCGATCTCCTGACCTCGTGATCCGCCCGCCTCGGCCTCCCGAAGTGCTGGGATTACAGGTGTGAGCCACCGCGCCTGGCCACCAGTAAATACTTCTGAAAGGGTTAAACACTTATAGATTCACACATTTACAAGTTCCTGTGGGAGCTAATGAAGGCCATCGGCCTTCCAGAGCCAGCAAAGGCCATGCAGGCACAGATAACATTTGTAGAGTGGCTCACATATTTGCTAAGAGAGCTCTTTTGATTCCCACAGCAACCCCATGAGACTGCTAGGATGAGCACTATCGTTTCCTCCTTTTATAGAAAAGGAGGCCAGGTGTGGTGGCTCACGCCTGTAATCCCAGCACTTCGGGAGGCCAAGGCGGACAGATCACCTAAGGTCGGAGTTTGAGACCAGCCTGACCAACATGGAGAAACCTCGTCTCTACTAAAAATACAAAAATTAGCCACACATGGTGGTGCATGCCTGTAATCCCAGTTACTCAGGAGGCTAAGGCAGGAGAATCTCTTGAACCTGGGAGGCGGAGGTTGCGGTGAGCCAAGATCGCACCATTGCACCCCAGCCTGGGCAACAAGAGTGAAACTCCGTCTCAAAATAAATAAATAAATAAAAATAAATTAAAAAAATAGAAAAGGAAACCTAGGCTTGAGGAAATGACTTGAGCAAGCTCTTGAGATACTGTATTCTTTTTTTTTTTTTTTTGAGATGGAGTCTCTCTCTGTCGCCCAGGCTGGAGTGCAGTGGTGCCATCTCAGCTCACTGCAAGCAAGCTCTGCCTCCCGGGTCCACGCCATTCTCCTGCCTCAGCCTCCTGAGTAGCTGGGACTACAGGTGCCCGCCACTACGCCTGGCTAATTTTTTTGTATTTTTAGTAGAGACGGGGTGTCACCGTGTTAGCCAGGATGGTCTCCATCTCCTGACCTCATGATCTGCCCGTCTCAGCTTCCCAAAGTGCTGGGATTACAGGTGTGAGCCACCGCGCCCGGCGAGATACTGTACTCTTGCCACTGTGCCCTACCCCATGTTCCTCCCACCAGTCCCAGTAACCTGCTGAGTTGCAGCCATAAATGCTCCCTGCCCATCTAAGTATGTTTTGAAATGGGCCCTCTCTCCCTAAGTGCCAAAGTACCTAAGTACCTGGGCTTACAGATCATCTTTTTTTTTTTGAGATGGAGTCTCACTCTGTAGCCCAAGCTGGAGTGCAGTGGCATGATTTCGGCTCACTGCAACCTTCGCCTCTGGGGCTTAAGCAATTCTCCTGCCTCAGCCTCCCAAGTAGCTGGGACTAGAGGCGTGTGCCACCACACCTGGTTAATTTTTTTGTATTTTTAGTAGAGACGGGGTTTCACCATGTAGCCCTGATGGTCTCGAACTCCTGAGCTCAGGCAATCCACCCACACTGGCCTCCCAAAGTGCTGGGATTACAGGCGTGAGCCACCATACCCGGCCGATATCATCTTCTTTAACACAGTCACCTTCTCTGTGTCCAGACCCGTGCAAAGTGCTGAAGACCAGAGTTGACTAAAACAGTTGTCCATGCAATTATTCTTTTTTTTTTTTTTTTGAGACAGGGTCTCGCTCTGTCACCATTGCTAGAGTACAAGGTGCCATAATGGCTTACTGCAGCCTCAACTTCCTGGGCTCAAGCGATCCTCCCATCTCAGCCTCTAGAGTAGCTGGAACCGCAGGTGCGTGCCACCACGCCTGGCTAATTTTTTTGTATTTTTAGTAGAGATGGGGTTTCACCATGTTGGTCAGGCTGGTCTCGAACTACTGACCTCAGGTGATCCACCCACCTTGGCCTCCCAAAGTGCTGGGATTATAGGGTGAGCCACTGAGCCGCATCCTAGGTCAGCCAACAGAGGACATGCCCATGGCATGACTCACAGTACTTCTGTCTGCAAGAGGCCAGTCAAAGTATATGTTATTAATAAAACCTACATGGTTGTCGTACCCATGGGGAAGGTGATGGGGGAGGAAAACAGATTGCTCTGAGCTGTGTCCAGGAACTGCTGCCAGGTGACTGCCTTGCATGGCTAGGTAAGTGGAGTGAAGCTAGAGGAGATTACCAGGCCCAAACTGTCACCCCTGAGACTACACTCATGGGGTTCCTATACTTCCCCTCCCACATCCCATTCTACTCCCCTTGAAGAACCTCTTTTAAAATGCAAATGTGTTGTTCACCCTGCTGCTGGGATGCGTGCCCTTCCTTTCTCTGATTTATTTATTTATTGAGACAGGGTCTCTCTCTGTTGTCCAGGTTGGAGTGCAGTGGTGCAATCTTGGCTCACTGCGACCTCCACCTCCCAGATTCAAGCAATTCTCCTGCTTCAGTCTCCTGAGTAGCTGCGATTATAGGCATGTGCCACCATGCCCAGCTAATTTTCTGTGCTTTTATTTTTATTTTTGAGACACAGTTTCACTTTATCTCCCAGGCTAGAGTGCAGTGGCATGATCTCGGCTCACTGCAACCTCTGCCTCCCAAGTTCAAGCAATTTTTGTGCCTCAGCCTCCTGAGTAGCTGGTACTATAGGCCCATGCCACCATGCCTGGTTGATCTTTTTTTTTTTTTTTTTTTTTTTTTGATACAGAGTCTTGCTCTGTCTCCCAGGCTGGAGTGCAGTGGCATGATCTTGGCTCACGGCAACCTCCGCCTCCTGGATTCAAGTGATTCTCCTGCCTCAGCCTCCTGTGTAGCTGGGACTGCAGGCATGTACCACCCAGCCTGGCTAATTTTTGTATTTTTAGTAGAGACGAGGTTTCACCATGTTGCCCAGGTTGGTCGTGAACTTGTGAGCTCAGGCAATCTGCCTCCCTTGGCCTCCCAAAGTGCTAGGATTACAGGCATGAGCCACCATGCCTGGCCAATTTTTGTATTTTTAGTAGAGATGGGGTTTCACCGTGTTGGCCATGGTGATCAGTTTGAGCTGGTCTCAAACTCCTGGCCTCACGAGATCTGCCCCTCACCCCCAGCCTTCCAAAGTGCTGAGATTACAGGTGTGAGCCACCGCGCCTGGCCCTCTGATTTATTTTTTCAGATCCAGTACAAATGTTACCTCCTCTGCACTCCCTTTTCCAGACTCTCCTAATGCTTTGCCTCTGCCACTGAAGTACATCATTTGTTTGTCTGTTTTTTATATTTTTATTTTCTATTTTCATTTTAAATAGAGACAGGGTCTCACTATGTCACCCAGGCTGGTCTCAAACTCCTGGTCTCAAGTGATCCTCCTGCCTCGGCCTTGAAGTACATCATTTGTAAATGTGGTGGTTGGTTCCATTAAAGTGAGGTGCCTGCCTTGCTCTGGTTGGCAGCCCAGGGCCTAGTGCTGGACCTGGCTCGTGGGGGTGAGGTGCTCAGTACTACCCAATACCACACTACAATGAATGAACAAATGTCTAAATAAAACATCCATTTGTTTTCAGTAAGTCCTTTTCCCAGCCCTGTCCTGGAGAGCCTTTCTGTGGGTGCTCTAGTGCACAGGTCTGTTGCATGAACATCGTACACTCATGCTTGCATACGAAGGCGTGCCCCGGGTGGGTGGTGGGTGGCTCCTCCTTCTGGGCTACGTGAGCCCAGGGTGTGGAAGTGTGTGGAAGTGCAGGGATAAGGGTGGGGGCTTTGGGAACTGGGAAACCCCAGGGCTAGGCCATGAATGGGTGTCAGACCCGAAGAGCAGGTTGGGCTGCAAGCTGTCCTTCAGCCCCCATTCTTCCTTCTTTCTTAACCAAGGTTACCAGAGGCCACACACATAGGTCTGGGCTCTGAAGAGGACCAGATACATAAGGGAGAACCCAAGGAAGCCTTAGGCTCAGGTCTCTGCCTGAAGGTAGGCTGGGGAGGCGGAGAGGGACAGAGGGAAGAATCCCCTGGACACCGGCGCCTCAGGGAGGCCCAGGGGTAAGGTAGGAAGACTTAGGCCCGGGATTTTGTTCTGGCTCATCCACTTCCTAACTGAATCAACCTGCACAAGTCATTTCACCCTTCTGAGCATCAGTTTCTTCACCTGTAAAATGGGCCTAACAAGCAGCCCAGCCTGGGAGGTGGTTAGTGAGGTCACTGGGTGTCACTGGCGCTTGGGAACCTGCAGAGGGCAGTACTAGCGGCAGTGCCCGCGGGGATGGAGGCGGGGGGGTGGGGGGGGCGATGGCGGGACGGGTGGCGCCGGAGTGCCAGCCGTGCGCCTGCTCCGGGGCACTGGGCCCCTCTCGCTGACCCCCTCGTCCCAGGACCCCGCAGGCCCGAGTGCCTGGGCTCGTCCTCTTTCGCGCCCGCTACCAGGTGCCAGGGCCGTGCAGGCGGGCGGAGGTGGGCAGGAAGCGCCACGCCGAGGAGCCGGGGACTCTGGGAGCTGGCGGGAGACGCCGGCGTCCGCCCAGCCGACCCCTCCGGGCCGTGGCCGACGGCTCCCGGAACTGGGCAGCCGCGGGTAAAGGCCTAGCGGGCTTGATCGCCCCTGCGGCCCTTGCTGGGAGGCCGCGCTGAGCGGGGGGCAGGGCGGGCCGGTGGAGGAGGTTGTGCAAGGGCCGCGGGGAGATCCCGGCCGGGAACGAGAGGGATGGAGCTGGGCGCTGAATGGCGGGCGTTCTGGCAAGTCTCCCCCTGGGTTCCCGAGGCCACCCGAAAGTAGGAGAGCTGTTTGGAACCCAGTTTGGTGGAGGAGCTCTGGACCTGTGGGAACCCCGCCCCTGTACGTTTCCTGCAGTGCCCCCTCCTTTTCTCACTGCCCTGGAGACCTGGGTGATCACCAGAGAACTGCCCTCGGCCCCGCAAGTCCCGTCTTGACTCAGTGGCCCTAGATCCGACGTTAACCCGGAACCTAGGCTTTCTCAGGCTTCCGGAGCCCTCTCTTAACCCTTCCCCAGCCCCTGGGACGGGCCAGCACTCAGCCAGCTTCTCCGCTGGTTGGCCCTGCTAAGGCAGGTGGCCCAATGCAGCCAGTTCTCCTTAAGCGTGCCCTGTCCAAGAAGCCCTGATCTCAGTGGAGGAGACCAGGTGCCAGATAGGGGCACATTCCATTTAAGTGAGTTCAGAGGCCTCAGAAAAGACTTCCCAGGGACGGAGACTTTTGAGCAGGATCTTAAAAGATTGGTTGGGGCCCGAGTGGTGGCTCGCACCTGCAGTCCCTGCACTTTGGGATGCCAAGGCGGGCGGATCACTTGAGCCCAGGAGTTCGAGACCACCCTGGGCAACAATAGTGAAAACCCCGTCTCTACAAAAACAAAAACCAAAAATTAGCCAGATGTGGTGGCACACCACTGTAGTCCTAGCTACTCAGGAGGCTGAAGCAGGAGGATGGCTTGAGCCCAGGAGGTAGAGGTTGCTGTGAGCTGAGATCGCACCACTGCACTCCAGCCTGGGCAACAGAGCGAGAGACTCTGTCTCAGAAAAAAAAAAAAAAGATTGGTTGGGACTCTAACAGAGGAGAAAGGTCATTCCAAACTGAGAAGAGTGTATGAACAAATTTAGGACAGCAAGAGCAAGAATCCGGTGAGCCTGGGGAATAAGGTACAGGCTGGGACAAACTCAGAAAAATAGCTTGTGGGAGCCCCATGTTTGGACTCTATAAGTAACCTCGGACTTTCAGGAGGTGCTTGGTGGCGGGGGTGAGGGATTAGAATGGGATGAGACTGAAGGCAGAAACACTGGTGAGGAGATCGGGTCCAATAAATGCTGGTCGGGGCAGCAACTGGCTGTCAAAGCAGTGGGGAGGAATTGCTAGGACTCTTCACACTGCCTGAAGGAGCAGGAGAAGAAAGATTTGAAGACAGGGGTCAGGTTTCTAGTGTAAGGCGTGGGTGGGAAGATTTGCAGCAAGGTAAATGACAAGAGGAGGGGAATGATGAGTTCAGTTTTACATGGGAGAAGTTTGAAGCAGTGGCAGGTTGTCCATCTGGAGATGTCAAGCGAGAAGTTCATTCATTTATTTATTATTTATGTCAACCTCAAAGGCTGCTTACATAAAAGTCACAGAGAACAAAAAATGATAAAGCCATTAAAACTCAGCTAAAAGGATCTGATATCTGCGGAAGAAAGGCAGAGCAGGCTGGATAATTATTACTGGAAAATATAGGCACAGAAAAGCCACTGAAAATGAACACAGGACTCGTATCTGAGCTTGCTGGCGGCCAAGAAGGAAAAAGGACACCTAAATAAAGCAGTTTCCCAGGGTGGAACTCAGGGAAAGGTGTTCGTGAAGCTTCAGGGGACAGGCAAGACATGGTAGGAAGGCCAGGTGTGATGGCTCATGCTTGTAATCCCAGCACTTTGCAAGGCCAAAGCAGGCAGATTATCTGAGGTCAGAAGTTTGAGACCAGCTTAACCAACATGGTAAACCCCGTCTCTACTAAAAATACAAAAATTAGCCCAGTGTGGTGGTGGGCGCCTGTAATCCCAGCTACTTGGGAGGCTGAGGCAGGAGAATCGCTTGAGCCTGGGAGGCATAGGCTTCAATGAGCTACAGTCATGCCTGGGCAACAGAGGGGCACTTCATCTCAAAAAAAAAAAAAAAAAAAAAAAAAAAAAAGGTGGTAAGAGATAAAATGGGATCCCTCAAGCTGGAGTTTGGGAGAGGGACAAGAGCTGAAAGCCAGGCCAGGGCTTCAGCAGGGCCAACATTTGAGGAAGGGCTGATCCTCTCCTGGGAGGAAGGTCTCTCCTTGGCTGGAATGGGGTTAGGGGTGCAGGGGAGGAGTGGTGGCAGTGATCCATTCGTACCATTCTTCTTGCAGGAGAGAAGTCGGTCCTAGGCCCCCCAGGCTCTGACCTTCTCTCCCAGGATGAGGTGGGGCCACCATTTGCCCAGGGCATCTTGGGGCTCTGGTTTTAGAAGAGCACTCCAGCGACCAGGTGAGCAGGAAGCAGGGGTTTCTGTTTTTACCTCTTTCTTGCTTTCCAGGGTCCACATGATGCCTCCAAGACAGCAGGGATCCAGACACCAGGTGCACTAGTCTCAGCTCTGTGGTTCTCTAGCTGTTGACCTTGAGCATGTTGCCTCACCTTCCTCAGCTGCCTTTCTCCCATCCTAAAATAAGGGAGTTGGACTTGGCCAGGTGCGGTGTCTCATGCCTGTAATCCTAGCACTTTGGGAGGCCAAGGCAGGCGGATCACAAGATCAGGAGTTTGAGACCAGCCTGGCAACATGGTGAAACCCTGTCTCTATTAAAACTACAAAAAAAAGTTAGCCAGGCGTAGTGGTGCACACCTGTAATCCCAGCTAACTGGGAGGCTGAGGCAGGAGAATCATCTGAACCTGGGAGGCAGAAGTTGCAGTGAGCCGCGATCGCGCCATTGCATTCCAGCCTGGACAATAAGAGTAAGGCTCTGTCTCAAAAAAAAAAAAAAAAAAAAAAAGGGAGTTGGAATAGATTGTCTTTGAGAGTCTCTTGTAGCTACGTAAGTCTAGGAACTTGTCTGATTTTACTTTACATGCAACAGAGATTTACTGAGTGCCTGCCGTACCGCAGACCTGGTGTTAAGTTCTAAGTAAATATTTGTGAACAAAAACAGACATAAGGGGGAAAAAAATGTTTAAAACACCCAAATGTGATCCCTCTCATGGAGGAGAGAATGAATGTTAATGGAATAATCACACAATGAAATATAAAATTGCAAAATAACTGCTGCAAAGGGGCAGTACATGCTGCTATGAGAGCAAATACTGGGGGGTTTGATGTAGACATGGGTTCTGTGTATTGGATGGGGTCTGCAGATGCTATTTCTTCCTTCTCTCTGTAGATGAACGTATCCCCTTCCTGATCCACTGGAGTTGGCCCCTTCAAGGGAGGCATCCTCTTGGGCCCCCTAGGTGAGGCCTGGGTGTCATACCTTAGGACTAATCTGGGCACAACAGAGCAGACTGGGAAGGGTCAGGACTTGGGGCTAGCTTGATCTCTTGGGGACCTTGGGAAGGGGCTTTGTCCTTTGGGGGTGGGAGGATACAGTGGCAGCTCCAAGGCCTGAGAGGAAGTTGGCTTAGATCATCTGTGGTAGAAGGCATAGTAGTCAGTGGAGGGAGGACCCTGTGGGAAGTGGATGGAGCCTTGCGTGGCCAGCCTGAGTTCCAGGCGGACGGACAGTCAGCAGTGGGGTCTGGAGGGCTGGGGCTAAGGCCTCAACACCTGGGAAGGGTGTGAGAGTCAGACAAGCCTCCAAACTTGGGGGTCCAGTGTGGGGCCTGTATCTCAGGAAACCAGAAGTCTAGCAGTGCAGACAGGCTTGGACCCAGAGCCTGTGAAGGGGCTGATCCAAGATCCAAGTCCCAGCTCATCCCCTCTCCTTGTTCCCAGGGCCTTTATACGCCACCACGGAAGCTCGGCAGACAGCACTCCCCCGTCCGGGAGGCATGGACGGCTGTTCCCCAGCGCCTTTGCAACTGGTAAAGAGACTGGCTGGGACCCTGGTCGGGGGATGTGGTGGGGAGACGGGGCTGGAAGGAGAAGCAGGGTGAGGGAGGCATAGAGGATCCACTGCCATCTTCCATCGGTGGTCCCTCCTCCTCTCTCTCCCTCCCTCCCATCCGTCTATGTATCCCTTCCTGCGATACTCTTGCATTGCACACTTACATGTACAAAGCACTAGGAGAGCCATACCATCCCTATGCTCAACAAAGTTGGGTCAAGCAGGTTAAGACGGCCCATAGATCACTGTGAAACCAGTTGGTCCAGGCTCAGCATTACTTGTCCAGTGGCTCCCCACTTTCTGACACAGGAGTTCCAGACTTTCTGGACAGTCTATATTTTCTCAGGGAGTCTTGTGTGCCCACCACTGTGGGCCCCAGCATCTATGCCTTGATGTCCCAGCCTGACCTCACCACCGCCCTGATTGGCCCTAAGCTACATCTCCAGGCCCCTTTCTCTGACCCATTTCCCTTGTCTTCCCACTCAGAAGCTATACAGCGGCACCGCCGGAACCTGGCTGAGTGGTTCAGCCGGCTGCCCAGGGAGGAGCGCCAGTTTGGCCCGACCTTTGCCCTAGACACAGTCCACGTTGACCCTGTGATCCGTGAGAGTACCCCTGATGAGCTACTTCGCCCACCCGCGGAGCTGGCCCTGGAGCATCAGCCACCCCAGGCCGGGCTCCCTCCACTGGCCCTGTCTCAGCTCTTTAACCCGGATGCCTGTGGGCGCCGGGTGCAGACAGTGGTGCTGTATGGGACAGTGGGCACAGGCAAGAGCACGCTGGTGCGCAAGATGGTTCTGGACTGGTGTTATGGGCGGCTGCCGGCCTTCGAGCTGCTCATCCCCTTCTCCTGTGAGGACCTGTCATCCCTGGGCCCTGCCCCAGCCTCCTTGTGCCAACTTGTGGCCCAGCGCTACACGCCCCTGAAGGAGGTTCTACCCCTGATGGCTGCTGCTGGGTCCCACCTTCTCTTTGTGCTCCATGGCTTAGAGCGTCTCAACCTTGACTTCCGGCTGGCAGGCACGGGACTTTGTAGTGACCCAGAGGAACCGCAGGAACCAGCTGCTATCATCGTCAACCTGCTGCGTAAATACATGCTGCCTGAGGTGGGTGGCCCTTTACCCCAGGCTATCACTGCTGCCCCTTGACTCGCCCCCTAGGTCCTGGGTT